>NC_135959.1:33007787-33336537 GCF_053455715.1 Rhinoraja longicauda | reverse complement strand
TGTATATAATAATAATAATAATAATACATTACATTTATATAGCGCTTTTCATATACTCAAAGACGCTTTACAGGGATTTAGAGAACATAGGGAAGTGAATAAATAGATAAATAAGTAAACGAACAGAGAAAGGAGACAGAGGGTGGGGTGACCTTCAGTGATTGAAGGCAGTACTGAATAGGTGAGACTTCAGTGAAGTTTTGAATGTGGTGAGTGTGGAGGAGTCTCTGACGGTTTGAGGTAGTGAGTTCCATAGGGTGGGAGCAGTGATGGAGAAAGCCCTGTCCCCCCAGGATCTGAGTTTGGTCCGGATGTGGGGGGATAGGAGATTGGCAGCAGCAGAGCGGAGGGTGCAGGTGGGAGTGTGCCTGTGGAGGAGGTCGGTCAGGTAAGATGGGGCCAGGTTATGGAGGGCTTTGTAGGTCATGAGGAGGATTTTGTACTGGATTCTCTGGGGGATGGGGAGCCAGTGGAGTTTGTAAAGGACGGGGGTGATATGGTCACGGATCGGGGTGTGGGTGAATAGACGGGCAGCGGAGTTTTGAATGTATTGAAGTTTACTGATGATTTTTGAGGGTGCGCCATAGAGGAGGCTGTTGCAGTAGTCCAGACGGGAGGTGATGAAGGTGTGGATGAGGGTTTCTGTAGCTGTGGAGGTGAGGCATGGACGGAGACGGGCAATGTTTTTGAGGTGGAAGAAGGCTGTCTTTGTGATGTGTTTGATGTGTTTGTTGAAGGAGAGGGTTTGATCAAAGATGATTCCAAGATTCCGGATGTGAGGGGAGGTGGATACTGGGAGACCATCAATGTTGAGGATGAAGTTTTGGGTGGATTTGGTGAGCGTTTTTGGACCAATGATGATGATTTCAGATTTGTTGCAATTGAGTTTGAGGAAATTTGATTGAAGCCAAGATTTTATTTCAGTGATGCAGTTTGTCAGTGTGTGGTGGGGGAGATTGACTTGGTGGAGATGAGGAGCTGGATATCATCGGCGAAGCAGTGGAAGTTGAGACCATGACGGCGGATTAATTGACCAAGGGGGAACAGGTAGAGGATGAAGAGGAGTGGGCCAAGGACTAAGCCTTGGTGGACACCTTGGGGGAGGGGAGCGGTGGGGGATTTACAGTTGTTAATGGAGATGAACTGGTGTCTGTCAGAGAGGTAAGATTTGAACCAGGATAGGGCTGTGCCGGTGATGTATATATAAAGATACTGAAATTTTAACAGCCCCAGAGACCCGGATTTGATCCTGACTACAGGTGCTGTTTGTATGGACTTTGTACATTCTCCCCTCAACCTCCGGGGTTTTCTCCGAGATCTTCGGTTTCCTCCCACATTCCAAAGATGTACAGGTTTGAAGGTTAATTGGCTTGGTGTAAATGTAAATTGTCCCTAATGTGTGTAGGATAGTGTTAATGTGAGTTAATTGCCGGTTGGCACGGACTCAGTGGGCCAAAAGGCCTGTTTCTGCGATGTATCTCTAAAACTAAAACTAAAACTAAAACATGGGTGGCACGGCGGCACAGCGGTAGAGTTGCTGCCTTACAGCGAATGCAGTGCCGGAGACTCAGGTTCGATCCTGACTAAGGGCGCTGTCTGTACGGAGTTTGTACGTTCTCCCCGTAACCTGCGTGGGTTTTCTCCGAGATCTTCAGTTTCCTCCCACACTCCAAAGACGTACAGGTATGTAGGTTAATTGGCTGGGCAAATGTAAAAAGAATTGTCCCTAGTGGGTGTAGGATAGTGTTAGTGTGCGGGGATCGCTGGGCAGCGCGGACCCGGTGGGCCGAAGGGCCTGTTTCTGCGCTGTATCTCTAAATCTAAAAAAATCGAAACTAAAACGTATTATATTGTTTACAGTGCAGTACGTTTACTTATTCTATTGTGCTGCTGCTGGTGAGAATGTCATTGTTTTATCTGGGACATATGACAATAAAATACTTGACTCTATCTTTTGGGTAGGTTCCAATCCGAGACGTCACCTATCCACGTTCTCCGAAGATGCTGCCTGATCTGCTGAGTTACTCCTGCACTCTGTGTCCTTTGCTTTGTAAGTGAGCATCTGCAGTTCTTTGTGTCTACATTATGCTATTAAACACTTTTGACTCTTGATTCCGATAATACCCAAAACTATCACTCTGTCATTTTTGTAACCATTAACTGAATCTCCATTGACTTCTTGGATAGAGAATTATATTTTCTCTACTTCCTCTCATTTTTCTGCACTCTGGAGCAAGATTAAGCCCAGTCTGCTTAAACCTGCCTTTAAAATATAACCCTTTTCATCTCCTGAAATCAAACCAATCAATCTTTATTTACTCTCTTTATCTTGTTCGAGGGACTAGTCCTGTACACAATGTTCCAGGTGCACACTTCCCAGTCACCTACATAATTGCAGCAAGATGCCTTAGCGTAGAGCACAATCCATTGAACTCAAAATCACTCAGGCCCTGATCATTAATACAGTTGACGCTGGACTCTGTTCTGACTGTGACTAAGCCACTGGAGACTGAAGCTGGTGGGTGTCAACAGTCTTTACTCATCATGACAAGCAGGCGTTGTCATGGAGATGCTCTCAGTAGAATCGCCCATAACTCAAAGTACATTGTGTTTTATACTCTTAAGAATAAAGTTATCAGCAGATGATTGAATATTATTTCAATAGCTTCAATGACATTGTTTACCTCATTATTTTTTGTTGAGTTTGACAAATGGTTCTATAGAATTGCATGCTTACATTGGAAGCACATTTTAACTGACAATATAATTCTGAATATTCAAATATCTTTGTTGGAACAAAATAAGTCACATTGATGATCTAAAAGCTTTAGAGAACACAAATACCCAAACTCAATGTTGTGAGGGCTGACTCCCCAGATACACAAATATCCCTATTGTAGATCAAGAGACCAAGTACGCTTTTGACCATGTTTCATGTGCTCAGATACAAAATATGACTGGTCTGGATACTTGATCTCAATCAAAGTGATGCAAAGTAACTTAGCTGAATATGTACGATGCCTTGTTTGATATTAACATATCATATCATATCATATCATATATATACAGCCGGAAACAGGCCTTTTCGGCCCTCTAAGTCCGTGCCGCCCAGTGATCCCCGTACATTAACACTATCCTACACCCACTAGGGACAATTTTTACATTTACCCAGCCAATTAACCTACATACCTGTACGTCTTTGGAGTGTGGGATGAAACCGAAGATCTCGGAGAAAACCCACGCAGGTCACGGGGAGAACGTACAAACTCCTTACAGTGCAGCACCCGTAGTCAGGATCGAACCTGAGTCTCCGGCGCTGCATTCGCTGTAAAGCAGCAACTCTACCGCTGCGCTACCGTGCCGTACCATACCGTACCGTACCGAGCCTAATTTTCTTATATTTGACCGTTGCAGTCGAGAATATCTCGTGGAGAAACAAGGATGCTGGTTTACAAATAAATACGAAAAGCTCTGGAAACTCCATGGGTCGAGCAACATCTCTGGAGGACATGGATAGGTGACGTTTCAGGTAGGGACCCTTGTTGAGAATGTCTGATGGTCATGTCAGTATTCAAACCAAACTCTAGACCAGCCTCCTGCTGTGGGCCAGAAGCCTGTTTTCCATTGACACGATTGATTGCTTACTACGTGTCTTTTTAACTTCAAAGCTGATTACTACTTGGAGTTTACATTTGAGCTTTTTTTTGAAGACTGCATCAAAAGTTAAGACTGTTTAATTGTCATAGGTACAAGTAACAGAACAAGGACATTTTTACTTGCTGCAGCCTTAGAGAAACATTAACTCAATAACTCAATAACTCATTAACTCATTAACACATAAATGTACAATGATCAATAATACAATAAATAATAATTGGTATAATTAGGTAACCAGACCATTAAATATCATCATTACAACTAAAACAAAGACCATAGTAGAAGATAGTTGCTGAGGTTGGGTTGTGGTGAGTCTTGGGTAGATCTGGTTACTGGAAAGAGGCTGTTCTTGAACCTGTGGGCATGGTTTTCAGGCTCCTGTATTTTCTTCCCGGTCATCGTATTGCTGCAAGAGTGGTGTGGGTCTTTGATGACATACCCTGTAGATCTTGTCAATGGGATGGGATTAGTATTCATGATGGACTATGTTAATATCAAACAAGGCATCGTACATATTCACAATGTCTCCCTTTTCGTGTAGCCTTCTTCATTTCTGGGTGTTTATATTAACAAACTATGCCAAGGTGCGTTCTACCGTACACCTGCTGAAGTTTGATAAAGTATTTAATGACATAACCAATCCCCTCAATCTCTCATTGCTTGTGTTAATATCTGCTACCCACACAATTCCTGAAAATGTCCCAAGTAGTACTCAACAGACTCTTAAAGGATATTAAGACTGAGAAACAAACCTATAAAATACTGAGTAGAACTTGAAGCACTAATTGTGAAATACAATAATATATGAGCTTTGAACTCTGCTTATGAAACAAAGCTCCACTGAACTCTATCAAAAATCTATTAAATATTGCAACTCCACAGTAATTAAAAGTTAACAAAAAACATTGGATTTGTTTTTTATTAATCTAAAACACAGTGGAAATCATTGTAATGTGTGATCAACAGTGACAATGCAAATGAAGTAAACAAACACATTTACATTTAATTGTTACTCAACAATAGTTGGCTATGCAGCCTTAACATCACTTTTGAATCGTTTGCTCACCACATGCTCTGACTTCACCTTTGACTGATCAAATTATTTCTCCTCTGGCCTGTTTTCTTTCCTCTTGCTGATTATTTGCTGTTTGTTTTTATCCCTTGACCTCTTGCACTACATCACCCCAAGCTCATTCTGTCTGTTCTCAAATGAAAATATTTCTCATTGTTCAACGGTTTAACACCCCATCTGACAGTAGCCCCCTCCCCCAACTCAGCCATGATTGAATGGTGGTGTAGACTTGATGGGCCAAATGACCTAATTCTACTCCGATCACTTATGACCTTATGAACTCCAATCACCAAATGTGGTCCAACACTGTTATCACCAATTTAGCCTTTCCCCTGACTTCAGCCAACCTTAGAGCTTATCACCCATCATCAGCAGTCTCATCACTCAGATGGTGCTCCCTTGACATCCCAAGATTAATTATTCAATTATTCTAAATTGATCAACATTATTTTCCAAGAATAGTTTTATCACACCTAGAATCACCCATTATATTATTTTCTGTACCTTCTGCCCCCATCGGTCCAAAGTTATGGATGTGTATTTGTTTTCCAAGTTGATCCATAATTCTGATACTATAGCTTTTATTTTGGCTTTCTGAAATCACCATGAAACACTTTATGTTGTTGTGACTGAGACTGAAGTTCATAAAACTGAATTCCAGAGGCAGTGTAAATATGCTACCCATAATTACATCAAGTGCTTAATGCCACTGACATATTGATCCATTATGACTTTGAACACATCATGCCACAGTATACTCCTCCATCAAACCTCTCAGCATTCGCATTTCCGCCAGGCTCAATTCAGAGAGGTGACTTTCATTAAATGTTTCTCAAATCATTTTCATCAAAGCATTTATTTATTTACAAGAACAATTATTCCTGTTTTTTCAACTATGCCTGACCTTTCATGAAGCTGGAGAATTTGATAATGTTTCTAGTAATGAAACATAGCTTAAGCATTGCATTATCAACCTTGACTAAATAACTACAGTTCCATTAAAAGACTCAAAGTGCTGGAGCAACTCAACAAGTCAGGAAGCATCTCTGGAAAGCATGGATAGGCGACGTTTCGGTTTGGGACACTTCTTTAGCCTGATTTTGATGGGGGGAGAAAGCTGGAAGTCTGGCAAATGATTGGTGGATACAGGTGAGGAGGGTTTTAGATTGGCAGATGGTGGGACAAAGGCCACAGATGAAAATACAACAAGTGTGGGATAAGGAGATAAAGATAGAATAAATAATATGATTCATATGGTGTAAATGAGTGGTTGATGGCCAGCACCGACTTTGTGGGCTCTATGCTGTATGTTTTGACAACTCTTTCTGAGCCTGAGACTACAACTATGATTCCATGTCTGACAAGCAATCCTACATTGAGTTGAGAATGGTCCATATTTTTCACAGCAAATACAAGCAAAACAGAAGCCATCCCATTTAGCTTCTAATGTGACTCAATGTCCTAGCCATGACCTTTTCCCATTCTGCATGCTTACCTGAGCTCTACCCTAATATCAAAATGAAAATGGAGTAGGAGTGGGTGATCTGCTTTAGTTGTAAACCATCCCAATATCAAATCATATGAGAATCACAAAATGCACTTCCAAGTTATCATCCAAATCTATCCCTATCTCTTGTGCTTATAAAATTCTAATAAGTGCCTTCTTCATAATAGAGATTTTGATTAACTGCAGTATTACAATTTTGTTGTAAAAGTGTTGGCTCCATACAAAGATCATTTCTCCCAGCAGTTATCACACCCCACGTTATTCAACTTTCCTTGAAAATTATCCTACAAAAAGGTCCAATAAAATACTATCACACCATAAACCACATAATATAAGAATATGATAAATAAATGCTGGAATAGGTTTTCAATTCCCTGTACTTGCTCCATTATTTAATACGATAATGGATCTCCAGGTCCTTCTGGAAAGTGTAGACATTTTGAAAATGTCTAGATTAAAGGTTCCATTTACTTACTTTTATAACCTGTCCAATAAAAAGTTCCATTATAGAAATAAACAAAAGGAAAAAAAAAAAGTTTTGGAGTTATTCAGTGGGTCGGGCAGCACCTCTAGAAAAATGGATAGGTTACGTTTGAAATCAGGACCCTTCTTCAGACTAAGTGTGGGGATGGGAGGAGAAAGCTGGAAGAGAGGAGGGCCAGGGAAAAGCCTGGCAGGTAGTAGGTTCATACAGATGAGGCGGGGGGGGGGGGGATATGCTGACAGTTGGACATAGGCCAGAGATGAAAAGTTAGAAGGTGCGAGGCAAAAGGATTGAAGAGTTGCAAATTGGAAGGAATGTAGGTGGAAGGGGAGGGGAAGGATATAAATAGTTGTGAGACCAGGTGGGGCACAGGGGAGGGAGGGAATGTGAATGGAGGAGATATTTGGGAAGAAGGGATTGGCGAGGATTGTAGTCACATAAAATTTGAGAATTCAATGTTCATACCATTGGGTTGTAAGCTACTAAAGCAGGATATGAGGTGCTGTTCCAACAGTTTGTGTGTGGTCTCACTCTGGCAATGGAGGAGGCCCAGGACAGAAAGATCAGTGTGGGAATGTGAAGAGGCGTTAAAATGCTTAGTAACCAGGATATCCTTAGGCCTTGGTGGACCGAGAATAAGTGTATGGCAAAACCGGGTCTATGCTTTCCATTAACTTCTATCACACCTTACTTCATGCAAAGTCCCCTTCATTTGCTTTTCTTTAGTTTAGAGATAATAGACAATAGACAATAGACAATAGACAATAGGTGCAGGAGGAGGCCATTCGGCCCTTCGAGCCAGCACCGCCATTCAATGTGATCATAGCTGATCATTCTCAATCAGTACCCCGTTCCTGCCTTCTCCCCATACCCCCTGACTCCGCTATCCTTAAGAGCTCTATCTAGCTCTCTCTTGAATGCATTCAGAGAATTGGCCTCCACTGCCTTCTGAGGCAGAGAATTCCACAGATTCACAACTCGCTGACTGAAAACTTTTTTCCTCATCTCAGTTCTAAATGGCCTACCCCTTATTCTTAAACTGTGGCCCCTTGTTCTGGATTCCCCCAACATTGGGAACATGTTTCCTGCCTCCAAAATGTCCAACCCCTTAATAATCTTATACGTTTCAATAAGATCCCCGCTCATCCTTCTAAATTCCAGTGTATACAAGCCTAGTGGCTCCAGTCTTTCAACAGATGACAGTCCCGCCATTCTGGGAATTAACCTATCAAACCTACGCTGCACGCCCTCAATAGCAAGATACTGCATGGAAATGGGCTCTTCAGTGAACCTAGTCCACACTGACCATTGATCACCTGCACACTAGTTCCATGTTAACCCACTTTCGCATTCTACATACTCGGGGCAATTTACAGAAGCCAAATTACCTACAAATTTCTTAAGAATGTAGGAGGAAACAAGAGCACCTGGAAAACGTGCAAGCACCGCGTAAACAGCACCCATAATCAGGATCAAACATGGATCTCTGGACTGTGAGGCAGCAGGTCCACCGCTGTGCCTTTGTGTTACTTTCTATAGCACTTTATCGCCCCTGGGTCCATCTCATTCAGTTCAATTTTCTTAGCATTTATTTCATTACCATTTGGTGCTTCTCCATCAGAAGAGCCACTTTAAAATGGTTGCCCTTATTTTAGACTATTTATTAGGTAATTTCAGTGCCCAATTTAACAGTGGATTGAGACAATATAAAGGAAAATAGAAAATGAATATTTTTCATTCCAGATTTTCAGGTCTCCTGCCACCTGCAGAAGTTTTCAGAAGACTGCAATTGTGGGCTGCTTCAGTGAGGGTGAGGGGGGGGGGGGGGGGTTGAGGGGAAGCTGAATACAGAGATGTAGTCAACGACTTTGTTGGGTGGTGTGGGCTGTATCACCTGCAGCTCAACACCAACAAGACTAAGGAGTTAATGGTGGACTTTAGGACGAGAGGAACACCCCTGTACTCTGTCTCCATCAATGGTGTGGATGCGCAGTTTACCAGGGAGTACAAATACCTTGATGGAGACTAGTCGAAAGCCTTTCCAGTGACAAACGGCGTGAAGCAAGGTTGTGTTCTTGCCCCTACACTCTTCAGCATGGTGCTGACCGATGCCTTCTGTGACTGCCAGGATGGAATACACAACAGGTACCGGACTGACAGCAGGCTGTTCAACCTCAAGCACCTGCAAGCTGTTACAAAGGTGAAGGAGACCATCATCAGCGATTGTTTGTTTGCTGATGACTGCGCCCTCAACGCCAGCACAGAGCAGAAGATGCAGCATGAAATGGATTGCTTCTCACAGGCCTGTGACAACTTTGGTCTCTCCATTAGCACCAAAAAGTCTGAAGTTATGTACCAGCCCGCGCCTGGAAAGCCCTACCAGGAACCACACCTCACGGTGAAGGGGCAGAACCTACAGGCAGTTGACAGCTTTACCTATCTGGGTAGTACACTCTCGCGAGTGGTGAACATTGATGCTGAGGTCAACAACAGGATTGCCAAGGCCAGCGCTGCCTTTGGGCGACTCCGTGGGAATGTTTGGGAGCGGAGAGGACTCAGCCTTACCACCAAGCTGAAGGTCTACCGTGCAGTGGTACTCACCACTCTTCTGTATGCCAGTAAGACCTGGACTGTCTACATCAGACATGCCAAACAGCTCAACCACTTTCACTTGAGCTGCCTACGCAGACTCCTTCACATCAGGCAGGAAAAAATTCCCGACACAGAGGTCTTGGAACGGGCCAGAATCCCCAACGTCCACACCCTCCTACGGAAAGCCTAAGCCAGATGGGCAGGCCATGTCGTCAGAATGCCCGAGAGTCGACTGCCAAAACAGCTTCTGTATGGAGAACCATGTCAGGGCAAGCGCTCAGTAGGAGGACAGAAGAAACGGTTTAAGGACTGCCTCAAAGTGTCCCTCAAAGACTTGGACATCAACCTCAGCACTTGGAAGTCTCTTGCTCTGGACCGTCCAACCTGGCATAGCAAGCTCACCACAGGAGCCCGTGCAGCAGAGAACAGACACACTGCAGAGGCCCAGAGGAAACGCACCGCGCGCAAGGCCCGGGCTACCTCCACTTCCACTGCAGCACCCATCCACTTGTGTCCTACGTGTGGGCGTGCCTTCCGGGCCCGGATTGGCCTCACCAGTCACTTCCGGGCCCACAGTCACCAATCCTCCAACTGAAAGTGAAGTCATGGTCATCTTCGAACCCAAAGGACAAACAACGATAACAACAACACAAATACCTTGGAGTGTACCTGGACAGTAAACTGGACTGGTCCAGGAATGCTGAAGCCATGTACGAGAAGGGACAGAGCCGGCTGTATTTTTTGAGAAGGCTCCGCTCCTTCGACATCTGCAGTAAGATGCTGCAGATGTTCTACCAATCGGTGGTAGCCAGTGTCATCATCTTCGCTGTCGTGTGCTGGGGCAGCAGGGCAAAGGCTGTGGATGCCAATAGGATCAACAAACTCCCCAATCCTTTCCACTTGTCACTTTAATTTCATGTTTCATGTATTTTGTGTTTTTAAGACTGTTGGCAGATCAATTTCCCTTCTGAGATAAATAAAGTTCTATCGTATTGTATAGTATCGTATCATAAACGGTTGGCACCTAATGTTCACCTCATCTGGTAGAACTCATGAAATTTCCCCCTCTGAGATGATACTGAATTCATTGAATTGAGGCAAGATTATGGATGATGATCATCACTATTCAAGTAGTCCGGATATATTCTGGAATATCTTTGAATGTCAAATGATGCCTTTTAGTCTCATGGTTATTCATAACTATTATTAGTATAATGAGAAGATCCAAACATATGCAAATCTTTGAATGTTCATTTACAAATCTATGACATTCATGAACTAGCACAAGTGATTTCCTTGGCCAATTTTAGGAGCACAAAAATCAATTGAACAAAAACTCACTGAGTAGAATATGCATACTATCAACTGTTAAATTATTAGGTATTTGTGAATAATTTAATCTACTTGGAGTACTGCAGTCACACTCCGTTATTCTTAGCAAGAAAAATGTAATGAAAAACTTCAAAATAGCATGTAAAGACTTTTTGCTTAAATGAATGCAGTTTCAAGCAAGAATTGAATTAATTTGAACAGGATTATTTATTCAGACAGAAGGTTAGTTATGGTTATGACTGATACATTGAATGGAGGAGGAAATGCAACAATTCCAACCCAATATGATGACAGTCGACTTCATGCTTTTTGTATGACTTGAACTGACTTACTGAACAAATCACTGTCAAATTTCAGCAAAAATAAATTCCTAAGGACCCTTTAGAAAACTGAAACAGAAAATAAAAGTTTGATTGATTTTTTTCCCTCTGCCAATTATCTCCCCTCCTTGGAAATCATTGACATATCCTGCTGGCACTGTTTGCAAACATGACTGAAAGAAATCAAGATCTGAACCACTTGACAGGTGTGGTGGTCTCAGATAAATTCTTTCACTTCCAGAAAAAAATTAAAGCAAATGGGAGGATGACCAGGGATTAGGAATTCTGCTGATTTGTCTTTCTTGGGAATGGATTTAATTCACCTATTCCCTTGACTTTCCTAACCAATTAAGAAAAGCGTGCTCAAACTAGTTTCAGACAGATACTTAAAAGTAAGTAGTACTTTTGTTGGATTTTGTATTTTTCTAGCCAACAAAGGAGGAGAAAATGTACAGTAGCAATTCACTGATGCCTTGCTGGGTACCATGTCAGAGATGTAAGTGTACACTGGGCGATTATATTCATTGATGATGGGAGGAAGAAGCTTCCAGCTGGCAGCAAGATTACACAGGTGGAAATTGCTGCTGAGTTACCTATAGAAATGTTTTATGTACCCCTGGAATTGGAGCCACAGGCTTAGAAACAGTTGTCAAGAGATACAGCACAGAAATAAGCCCTACAGCCCAAAAGTCTGTGCTGGCCATCAACACTCATTTACACCACATGAATCTTATTATTTTATTGTCCCCACATTTCTCATCAATTTATCCAAGGTTCAACTAGGTTCACTAGCAGCAATATACAGTGGTCAATTAACCTACCAACTTGCACATCTTTGGGATGTGGGAGGAAACCGGTGCATCTGGAGGAAATTTATATGGTCACAGCGAGAACATACAAATCTACACAAATGACACCCAAGGTCAGGATTCAACCCATGTCTTTGGCACTGTGAGGCCATGGCTTGGCTATCTACACCACATTGCTGCCTTAAAGAAGTACTTTAATAACTCTATCATTTGAGGAAAGATTATCAAGTAGACCATTCACCCACATCACGAGCTACCGATAAAAACAACTCACTCATTCTGACCTTCCAAGTTTATCCCAACTGCATTTATCTTTGTCTATGTACAATCTCCATCATCCGTTAAGCCTGCTCAGACATGCTGGAGGAACTCAGCGATTCATGCAGTATCTATTGAAGGAAATGGATAGACAGCATTTCAGTTGGGTCTGAAGAAAGACCCAAGGGACTCGTGGGCTGTAGGGCCTATTTCTGTGCTGTATCTCTTGACAACTGTTTCTAAGCCTGTGGCTCCAATTCCAGGGGTACATAAAACATTTCTATAGGTAACTCAGCAGTAGTGGTGGCTATTCTTTTTCCTGCACAGATGCTGCAGACCTGCTGAGTATTTCTAGCAATTTGTTTTCCCCTCAATACATCATTAATAAAGGTTCTCCATCCACTTAACAGTTCAATGATGTTCTCTCTCTCAAGAGAAAGGGGGGCAGGATATTACAGGGAGCTGGGGAAATGGAGGTGGCTCTCCAGCCAACAGTCAGCTAACATCCCTGGGAATCACCAGGATACATCAGTCCCTTGGAGACACAAGTGACTTCAGTTTCTGGAATCTTTAGCAAAACAAATGCAAAGTGCTGGAGGAACTCAGCAGGTCATGAATGCATCTGTAGAAATAATGTACTACTTTATTATCAGTCGGAAGAAGGGTCCCAACATACCCAATCCCTTGACTACCTTACCTGATGAGTTCCTCCAGCATTTTGTTTTTTTTAATCTGTCTTTTGATATTGGAGCCCAGTTTGGGCCCAGGAAACAGAGGATGAGGAGCTTTGTATGAATGTACCTCTCTCCTTAATTAATGGGCATGTTCATAATTGATTGTATTTGATAAACCATATTGCTGGGTTGTCACTTGATGCCTCACACAATTGCCAGTGAACCTAATGTTGGAGCTAGCAATGAAATTCATTCCCAGCTCTGGCCAACTGGAGGCAGGTGTTCTCATTCTTAGACAATGAGAATTATAATCAATAAGCATGGAAATAAGCCCTTTGGCTCATCATTTGTGCACCTGTACACAAAATTATTATTTGATTTGACCTAAATTGCAGCAATTATGTTTATTCTTGTGTGGAATTAGAAGACAAGCAAATGACACTGAGAAATATGATTTGGACAAGGCATATTTGGATGCTGGAGGCATGGTTTTAGACTTGGCAAGGAGCAAGGTAGAGAAGGCTTTTCATATAAATGTTAGCAGCGGATACTGCTGGGGTCTAATCCAACCTCATGGCCATCAGTACATTCCAGGCAAACCATGCAGCAATGCAAGGTGCTCCACTTCTTCTGGCTGCATCTTCTTTCTCCTCCACAATTGCCACATATTGTGGGAAATAATGGACAGAAAAGCAGCATTTGGCTCATTAATTCTGTTCCATTTAATTATATTGCACCAGCGCAGCTCAGCTCCACCTGTTAACAGAGAGAAACAAGCAAAAAGCTATTCTTCTCCCACTTTTGAAGACGATTAAAATGATTATCGGGTGCACCTCAGTGACCACAAAGTGATTCATTAAAATGCTTCTTGCCTTCCACACTAAGAGACGTCAATGTCCTTTCTAGAGTCCACTGTGGTGGTGGGCCTGATCTCCAATAACGATGAGAAGGCCTACCGGGAGGAGGTGGCTGATCTGGAACTCTGGTGTCAGGACAACAGCCTCCTCTTGAATGTCACAAAAACTAAGGAGCTGATTGTAGACGTTAGAAGTGCTCAACATCCAAGGACGTACACGCCACTGGAGTTAAATGGGATTACTGTGGATAGGGTGAGCAGCTTTAAATACCTGAGAGTCCACATCACAGAGGATCTGACATGGACAACACACATTGCCGTACTGGTGAGTAAGGCAAGGCAGCGCCTTTACCACCTCAGACAGTTGAGGAAATTTAGAGTCTCTCGAAGGATCCTTCAGTGCTTCTACTCTGGGGCTGTAGAAAACATCTTGTCCGGGAACATCACAATCTGGTTTGGGAACAGCTCTCCCCAGGACAGGAAGGCTCTGCAGAGAGTAGTGCATTCGGCTGAACGCACTATGGGAACTACACTCGCCCCCTGCAGGACCTATACATCAGGAGGTGCAGATCCAGAGCCAGCAACATTATGGGGGACCCCTACCACCTCAGCAACGGACTGTTCCAGCTGCTACAGTCAGGCAAACGCCTCCGCTGTCACGCTGTGAAAACAGAGAGGATGAGACGGAGTTTCTTCCCACAGGCCATGGGGACTGTTAACTCTCATATCACCAGGGACTAATTTAATTTACTGTATTAATTTATTTTTTGTGTTAAAACTTTTTTTTCTATTCTGTTTTGTAGGTTAGCACAATCCGCAGGCGTTGTCACTTTCATTTCACTGCACATCTTGTATATGTATGTGACAAATAAATTTGACTTGACTTGACTTAATTTTGTTAAACCATCTGCAGTAAATCTGCATCTACTGAACGAACTGGTAAGTTGTTCCAAAGATCACTTACTTTCCAGGAAATAAAAATCCTGGCCCTGTCTGCTGATAGGGCATTTATGTCCTTCTGAATTCAAGAAATCTCTCCACATTGACTTCATCATTGGGTCTATTATGTCAAAGCTTTGAATAAAAGAACCAAGTCCCTGAATCTAATACCATGATAAAATGTTTTTAAACAAAATATTAATCCAGGAATCCCTTTTTCAATTTATTAATTCTTAAAATCTCCTAGCTTTGGAAGGATGTGAACTATCTAAAGTTTCAAGTGATTTGGGAAGAAAGAAACGGTATCAATCAGGCTTGTAGTCAGATACCTTCAGTGCAAATACTTAACTCGTAATGATTTGAAATTAGCCCGATTGATCTAATTTCCAAGCCAAAAGGCTGTGAGAAACAGTGTCAGTAACTTGAAAGAAAACATTCAAAATATTGTCTACATAAACACAAGTTTTTGATCTGGAATCCTGCTGTGGTAATGTCACCATAAGTTAAAAATCATTGCATACATAACATGAAAGACTATGGATGCCTGGCTCCGTCCCCAACTACTTCGGAAGTGTAAACATTATTTGAGTGAAAATCCTTTGACATCTTTTTGAGAATGTTGGAAAGCTCAAATATTTTGCTCATCAAAGCATCTTTATTTTGCTAACATTATCTCGATCAGATAATTCATAATCTTCCAGTTGGTAAATAGGGTGAGGATAGTGCATTTTACAGGGAAGATCATGTCAATGAAATTGTCGCAGGATGTGCATTTTGGTTTATAAAATAGGAGGGGTTCAGGACAAACCTTTACTAAATGCAGTGGAACTGTAAACAGAGCTGATCACCTGTTCATTAGACCACCCCGCAGAGTCACCAGAAATAGGACATAATATTTCTCGTGGGAAACTTTCAAGAACAAACTGGCAAAGCCATTGTGATGGAATAGATCATTGCCAGAACTCAGTAACAAACTACAAGACCTCACCCGGCAGGCAAATGGGGGAAGTGCTCTTCCAATCAGATCTCTCCTGCATGCACAGTCTCACTTCCAATCAACCCACCTTCAAAATGGCTGACATGCAGATGTTATTATAATATATATATTGATTATATTACATTATATCTTAGTCCCTCTTGTATAATTCATGTTTTAACCCTTGTGATGCTGCTGCAAGCAAGGTTTCCATTGTACCTTTAGCTCACCCTGCTTGTGCAGATGACAATAAGCTCAACTTAACTTGACTTGACATCTTTTTTAATGATGGGGTATGAAAGGCTTTTAATACCTGCTCCATCATCATGATGATCAGAAGATTCTTTGCCACGCTACCCCTCATTGGTCCCATAGGCATTTTATAAACTTGAGCAAACATTGTTTTAACTGTACTGATATTAGAATGCTTCTGTATATGCACTCAAGATATTAAACATTCAACAACTGGGAGTGGATCTCTGTGTCAACATAGAAGCATGTATGTACAAATCTTACTCCAAGACATGAAAACTTAGTACGGAACTAGACAGTGTGACCAAGGGACTGTCTAGTTGAAACTGATTCTGGGCAACAGCTCCATTATAAACATTCCCTGTGAACTTCGATCCTCTTGAACTGTTTGGATCCCGATTCTTGATTGTTCCAACTACATTGTAATTATTTGATTTATATGTTTTAATTTAAAATGATATCAGTAGTGTAAATTCTGGTCTGGCTATGCTGGTTATGTCTGGTTATGCTGTTAAAAATAAATGTATCAGAATCCAACAGCATTTTGATTTTTGCAATTTTTGAGGAAAATATCATGCACTGCTTGACAGTGAAAAAATATAGTCATGGCAGGTTTTTTTTCATATTTACAGGTGATATTTGGGGGTGATATCAATCAGCTGGTAAGTTTCTGCAGTGCACCCAGTTGTGCCTTTAATGGAGGGAGTGATTGTTTAAGGCGGTGGATGGCTGCTGATTAAACATCTTATTTCAAAATGGTTAATGGCAATATTTTCAGCAGAATACTTCTGTCAGTCCCTCTGGTATCTTTCCACCTAGGTTGGGGTTTATTCGTCATGTGACAGGATTCCCATCATTAAGAATAGAGAGGTGGGATAACATGTCAGGGGAGGGGGGGGGGGGAAGATTTAACAGGAACCTGAGGGGCAATTTTTTCACAGAGGGTGGTGGGTATGTAAGACAAACTGCCAGATGAGGTATGCGAGCCAGATATTATAACAATGTTTAAAATACATTTTGACAGGTCCATGGATAGGAATGGTTTAGAGAGATATGGGCCAAATGCAGGTAAGTAGAGCATCTTGGTTGGCATTGGGCAAGTTGGGATGAAGGGTCTGTTTCCGTATATGACTCTGACTCTATAACTGGTAATAATGGTTGATCGATGGCTGGCATGGACACGATGGACTGAAGAGCCTGATTCCATGCTGTATCTTTAAACTAAACTGAACATATGGTCAATGTTAACAGGGCAGTTGGGGAAGAGGTCTCAAGGGGCTCAGGAAAGGGAGAGAGGAAGAGGGGGGAGGGTGTTACTTAAAATTGGAGAATTGAATGTTCATACCATTGGGTTGTAAGCTACCCAAACAGAATACGAGGTGTTGTTCCTCCAGTTTGCGTGTGGCTCAATGTAGATTAGTGTAATGGTGTCACTCATGTTATGTGTCATGCTTTTGTAGTTACGCCCCTTTAGCTTTTGAGTGACCACTGCTTGCGAGATTCGGGTTAGTGTAAGTGGAACGTGCAGGTATGAGGTCGTGCTTGCTATGTAGTTAATAAAGTCTTTGGATCATTATCCAGGTGTAAGGCCTCTGTTATTATACGGTCAGCACAACATGGTGTCAGACGTGTACGGGCTTACTCCAAATTCTATTGTTTTCCTCTTGTTTTTATCTTAGTTTGTTATTTTTCTACTGTGTGCGATGGCTTCTGCTCTCAGGAAACCGGAGATCTTGGTGATTGATGCACATCTGGCGGAACGGTGGCGTGTTTTTGAAGAGGATTTTTCAATCTACATTGATGCTGCATACCCTACTGCTGTTCCTGCTCTTCGTGCGTCCATCCTTCTTAATTTGGCGGGCACGGAAGCTGCTCGTCGTGCCAGAAGATTTCACTATGCACCGGCTAGAGTTGACGCTAATGGTGACCAAATTGTTGCAGAGTCTATCCGTGAACCTGAATGTCTCCAAGTAAATTCCGACAATTATGTGAGTTACAAATCAATGTGAGCATTGAATGCCGTAAATTCTTTTCAAGGAATCAAAAACAAGGAGAACCTGTTGAGTTATACGTTAGTGCGCTCAAGCATATTTCTAGTCGATGCGAATTTGGAGATATTCATGATAGTCTTGTTCGCGATCGTTTAATCCATGGCATACTGAATGATAAGTTGCGCGATGAATTACTGCGGAAAGTTGACCTAACCTTAGCGGCTGCTGAAAACCGCTGTCGCATAGCTGAATTGACTGATGCTCACATTAAAACTCTGGGACATTCTGCTGCTCGTGAAATTAATGCAGCCAGCATGTCTGATCAAACTTCTCCTCGTTTATCTCAAGTGCCGGTTACCAAGTTAAGATTGATCGATAATTGTTTCAACTGTGGAGGTTCACATGTCGCGGTTCGTGATCGTTGCCTTGCTTATGGAAAACTATGTCGGTTTTGCAACAAACAAAACCATTTCATTAGGTGTTGTCGATCACGCAGTAACAGATTTCAAACGAGACAGTCAGTCAACTCGCTTGCCCATGATGAAGGTTCAATCTCTGAGTTCTCACACCCAGTTCCCATGGTTGTACAAACAGCTGGCGAAAGTGCAGAGATTGATATACATGCTTTGTCTAAGTCAGTGCACCAACAGCTAGATCCCAAGGTCGCATTGCTCATTAATGGCAAAACCCTTTATCTCAAAAGCGACTCGGGAGCGCGCTGCAATGTTATCTGTTTGGCTGTTGTCCAGAAGCTGAAAAACACAGAAACCTTATTTCCAACAGCTGCATCACTTGTCTCATTTGCTGGAACTCGAGTACACCCCATCGGCCAAGTTGAGTTACATTGCTGCCTCAACTCATGTGCCCACATCCTGGATTATTACGTGTTACGTGAGAATGTACCATCCCTACTGGGTGCTGATGCATGCCTAGATATGGTTTTGATCACTTTCAGCCCTTCTGTCTGTCCTCTGACTACAGACTGTGATTTTACACATCAAATTCTGACACAACACAAAGATTTGTTTAACGATAAGCTGGGCAATCTGCCTGTCAGGTACACAATTACCATTGACCCTGAGGCAATCCCAGTTGTTCGGCCGGCTCACAAGATTCCCCACGCTATACGGGATCGTGTTCAAAAGTGAACTTAACAGAATGGTGTCTCCCGTATCTGACCCCTCAGACTGGGTCTCCACAATGGTGGTCGCTGCTAAGAAGAACAGAGACGAGATACGGATTTGTATCAACCCCAAGGACTTAAACACAGCGATCAAACGACCACGTTATCCCATGCGCACTGTGGAAGAGATTGCTGCGCAGATGGCTGAAGCAACTGTACTCACGGTGCTAGATGCCAAGAGTTCATTTTGGCAGATTCCACTGGAACATAACTCCTCTAAGCTGACAACTTTCAGCACTCCATTCGGATGTTATAAATTTCTTCGGATGCCTTTTGATATATGTTCTGCCAGTGAAGTATTTCAACAAGCCATGGAGCAATTGTTTGCGGGCTACCCGTGCTCCATTGTAGTGGACGATATCCTCATTGCTGGAAAAACGGTCAACGAGCACGATGCCAATCTGTCGCTAGTGTTGAAGCGTGCTGAGGCCATCCATCTCAAGCTAAATCCTCTGAAATGCAAATTCAGAGTGAATGAGGTAAAATACTTAGGCCATATATTTACCAAACAAGGCCTCAAAATTGATCCAGCAAAAACTAGTGCTATCAATGAGCTTCCAGCACCTACAGACGTGCTCAGTTTGCAGAGATTCCTTGGCATGGCCAACTATTCAGGACTTCAGTGAAATTTCAGCCCCATTACGCCAGCTTACACACAAAGACTCTGCTTGGACATGGCACGAGCAACACAGACTGCATTTGACACTCTTAAACGGCGGATGTGTGATGCTCCGACTCTGGCTTACTTTGATCCTAAACTACCGATTACTCTTACTTGTGATGCCGCACAACACGGGCTGGGCGCTGCATGCCTTTAGAATGATGGCAATGGCAATAAGCCTGTTGCCTATGCTTTGCGCACCATGACTGACACAGAACAACGATATGCCCAAATTGAAAAAGAACTGTTAGCGGTTGTTTTTGCCTGCAAGAAATTCAACGATTTCGTCTTTGGCCACACTGTCACAATTGAAACTGACCACCAACCTCTGATCATCATTTTCAACAAACCTATCCACACCTTTCCAGCGCGTCTACAACGCTTGTTACTGCAACTTCAGAAATATGACATTGTGCTGATCCACAAACGTGGTAAGGACATGCACCTGGCCGATACTCTTTCGCGTGCACCCCGGAAGACATGTGAGGATCCGCCCTCGCCGGATGACTACTTTGTTGTGATGTGTGTGTCTTTTATCCCTTCGTCCTGCATGGAGGACCTGGTTGCCCACAATGCTGTTAACAGTGCCCTACGGTTGCTAACCTCCATCATTAAGCGCGGCTGGCCAGACAAGCACTACAACGTTCCACTGCCAGTACGTCCCTTCTTTCCTGTCCGAGATGAGCCAGTGCTGCAAGATGGCATTATTTTAAAAGGACACAAGGCCTCACTCTACCACCGGTATTTTACCGCTGTCCATGCGGGACACCCGGGTGCTGAAGCCACTGTTTGTAGGGCGAAAAGCATGTTTTACTGGCCTGGCATGGTCGAATACATCGCCGAGAATGTGGCATCCTGCGCAGTGTGTAACAGTTTGGCTGCTCACCAACAAAAGCAACCGCTTCTTTCACATCCGGTACCTAAGGTCCCGTGGTCTACAGTCACAGCTGACATATATGATTGGCATGGCAAACAATACCTGGTGCTCGTGGATTCTTATTCAGGATGGCTCGACATTGATTTTCTCAGCAGCCCCACTTCCAGCAGAGTGATTTCGAAGTTATCTCGCCACTTTTCAGTCCAAGGATCCCCGGTCAAACTGCTGACTGACAACGACAGTCAATTCACCAGCCAACAATTCGGGGAGTTCGCTAGACACTGGAATTTTCACCACATCACCAGCAGCCCGGAATATCCCCAGTCTAACGGGTTGGCTGAACGGGCTGTCAAAAGTGCTAAACAGCTCATGGAGCATTCGTACAGAGCAAAATCGGACATATCCCTGGATCTGCTTAACTTACACAACATCTCCCGTGACCCCATCTTGGGTTCACCCGCTCAACGTTTATTGTCAAGGCAAACCCGTGCCACAGTGCCTGTAGCCAATCAGGCTTTAGTCCCACAAGTGTTGCCACCGGAGAAGGTTCAATCCAGGTTGCAAAAGAAGCGTGACATTCAGAAACGATGGTTTGACAAGACAAGTAGGCCACTGCCACCACTGACCAAAGGGCAGGTGGTCCGCTTACAGACTGACAGAGGCCATGACCGTATCGGAGTAATTTCTGGAATTGCTTCGGAGCCACGCTCGTATATAGTTAGTGCCGATGGCGGTACCTACCGACGTAACAGGCAACACATCCTGCCTGTGAACGAGCCAGTTCCTCCTCTGTATAATCCAGATCATACAAGTTCGCTTCTGTTTGCGCCTAGTGGCACTCGCATGCTTTTGCCAGCACAACAGTCCATGTCTGCAACAGCTCCTCTGCCTGTTCAAGCTTCGCCTCCATATTCATCGCCTGTTCCACAGTTTGCTGCTTCGTCTCCAGGGACGATGATTCAGTCTCCCTCGCCACTGATCATTTCTCCAGTTTCGAGGTGCAACTAATTAAAGTAGGTCTAGCCTATCCCCTCTTAATTGTTCTTGTGTATCGCCCACCAAAAATGCATAAGGACTTCATCACCCAATTTGCTGATCTGATTTCTAGCATTTTGCCCAAATTTGACCGGATCATGATTCTTGGTGACTTTAATATTCATGTTTGCTGTCCCACTAAGCCTCTTGTGAGTGAATTTATGCACCTGGTTGAGTCCTTCAATCTGACTCTTCACACCACGGGACCCACTCACAAGTTAGGCCATACTCTCGACCTAGTGTTATCGTCCGGATTCCCAATCAACAACATTGAAACTACTGAAGCCTGTCTATCGGACCAGAGCGCTATCATTTTTGATGCATCTCTGCCTTTATCTCCCGCAAAATCTCATCTCCCTGTTCGCTACTCCCGCGACATAAATTCATTGACTGCCAGTAAATTCTCCGAGGCTCTCACAGCTGCCCCCAACATCTGCACTATTGAGGCCTCTCCCCCCCATCTCAGCACTGAGGATCTCGCCTCTTTATTTAATATCACTTGCTCTTCCATCCTGGATTCTATCGCTCCCCTTAAAATGAAAAAGCCTAAGCCCAAAGGTCGGCCGTGGCTCAATGACTCCACCAAAGCCCTGAGAAGGGAGTGCAGAAAATCAGAAAGGAGGTGGAAATGTGACAAGCTTCAAATTTCCTTCGAAATTCTGAGAAACAATCTTCTCAAATAACAGGAAGCAGTAAAGTCTGCTAGAGCACAATACTTCTCCGACCTTATTTCCAAAAACTCTCATAACTCCAAGGTCCTATTTAGAACAATTACCTCTGTCATATGTCCCGCCCCCAGTACCAGCTTAGTTGGGTCCCCTGCTAAGTGCGAAGAATTCGCTAAATGTTTCACCAACAAAGTTGAGAATATTAGAATGAACATTTCCCCTCCCACCCGTGACCTAGCTGTCTCACTAGTCTGTTCATCTAAATTGGACTGCTTCCAACCCGTCACTCTATCCTCCCTTGCAAAGCTTGTCTCCGCTATGAAACCTGCAACCTGCCCCCTTGGTCCTGCCCCCACTGCCCTTCTGAAGGATGTCATTGCAATAGTCGGTCCCAGCATCCTCTCTATTATCAACAGTTCTCTGGCCACTGGCACTGTTCCAACCAGTTTCAAGCACGCGGTGGTCCAGCCCCTACTGAAAAAACCTAACCTAGACCCCACCTTGCCTAACAACTACAGACCCATTTCCAAACTGCCATTCCTGTCAAAAGTCCTTGAAAAGGCAATTCTAAACCAATTAGTGCCCTACCTGCACCAAAACACCATCCTGGAAAGTTTCCAGTCAGGTTTCAGAGCCCACCACAGCACAGAGTCTGCCTTGTTGAAGGTACACAACGACCTGCTTCTCGCCATCGACACCGGCGACTGTGCAATCCTGCTCCTTCTCGACCTCAGCGCAGCGTTCGATACAGTGGACCACACCATCCTTATTGACCGTCTCCGGTACGCGGTTGGCATTGATGGCACTGCCCTGAGCTGGTTCACTTCGTACCTCAAAGATAGGAGTTTCGCCATCAACATAGGCAGTTATTCCTCTGCTCCAGCTAGCCTCTCCTGCGGAGTTCCACAAGGCTCCATCCTAGGCCCCATTCTCTTCTCTCTATACATGCTCCCCCTTGGCCAAATCATTCAAAGGCACGGCATTTCTTTCCACTGCTATGTCGATGACACTCAGCTTTACCTCCCCCTGAAACCCAACAACCAGTCAAATTTAAACAGCCTCTCACACTGCCTTGAGGACATAAAATGTTGGATGGCACAGAACTTCCTCCAATTAAATGAGAGCAAGTCTGAGGTCATCCTATTCGGCCCCCCCGACTCCATCAAATTGATAACAGGCAGTCTTGGAAGCCTATCCTGCCTAGTCAAACCGCATGTCAAAAACCTCGGCATGATATTTGACTCTGCATTAAAATTTGATAAGCAAGTCAACGCTGTGGTAAAAGCCAGCTTCTTCCAACTTCGAACCATAGCTAAAATCAAACCTTTCCTCCAATTCGACGACACAGAAAAAATCATTCACGCTTTCATTTCCTCCCGCCTAGACTACTGCAACTCCCTATACACTGGGATCAGCCAATCTTCCCTGTCCCGCCTGCAACTGGTCCAAAATGCCGCAGCGAGACTCCTGATGGGTACCCGTAAAAGGGACCACATCACCCCGATTCTGGCCTCTCTCCACTGGCTCCCTGTACGGTACAGAATCAACTTCAAGCTCCTCCTATTCACGTATAAAGCCCTAAATGGACACTCCCCCCCCTACATCAAAAATCTTCTAACCCCCCTCTCTAACTCCAGGTCCCTCAGGTCGGCCGACTTGGGGCTATTCACTATCCCGCGGTCTAGGCTTAAGCTCAGGGGTGACCGCGCTTTTACGGTTGCAGCTCCTAGACTGTGGAACAGCATCCCTCTCCCCATCAGAACTGCCCCCTCCATCGACTCCTTTAAGTCCAGGCTCAAAACCTATTTCTACTCCCTAGCGTTTGAGGCTCATTGAGGAGGCGCTGTGAACTGTTTGCGTGCTACTGTATGTTTTCATTTTTATTTATTTTTTCTATTGGAACCTAATCAGATGTACAGCACTTTGGTCAACGTGGGTTGTTTTTAAATGTGCTATACAAATAAAATTGACTTGACTTGACTTGACTTGACTTGGAATCACCTGCTCTCTCCCCGGATAAGAAGAATGGAGATGGTCTCTATCGTACACGTGCTGGTCGTGTTTGCAGGCCGGTTGTGAAGTGTCCGTACTATGTTAACTTTCCTCCAGTTTGTCACCGATTGTTATACATGACGTGCTTAGTTTATGCGTCTGTATCGTTGTTGATTCTTTATGTGGGGTGATGTAGATTAGTGTAATGATGTCACTCATGTTATGTGTCATGCTTTGGTAGTTACGCCCCTTTAGCTTTTGAGTGACCACTGCTTGTGAGATTCGGGTTAGTGTAAGTGGAACATGCAGGCGTGAGGTCATGCTTGCTATGTAGTTAATAAAGTCTTTGGATCATTATCTAGGTGTTATTATACGGTCAGCACAACACTCAATCTGGCAATGGAGGATGCCCAGGCCAGATAGGTCTGTATGGGAATAGTATGGGGAGTTAAAATGGATGGCAACCGGGAGAGCAGGCCTTGGTAACTGAGTGAATTGAAACTCAAGGGTGCAGACTCCCAGGTTGCGCCGCGGAGCCGAACGTAGAAGGACTCTGCACACCTTGGTTTGCAGAAGGGATGCTTAGAAGCCACCGTGCACGGACCAAAAGACCGGAGAGCCGAGGAGGAGAAAGCCGCTGATGACGACAGATGCGCGCAGTAGACCGATATGGGAAGGACTGGGGTATTAGCTCCACCGGCTTCAAAGTCATCTGCAGGAGATGCCCCCCGGGACACAGAGGTGATTGGGCGAGGAAAGGGACATCGGTTGGCGGGCCGAGATGATCAAGGGCGACGGAAGAGGCCCTACAGCAGCCTGGGGCGTACATGGATCGGGAGCCTCTCCAGTACATCCAGCATGTGGACAGGACTTTAAACTATTGTAAATTACGTCAAAATATGGTGACTCGTGCATGTGTGATCTATGCAAAAAGAATTTCATTGTGCAGTGCATACGTGTCAATAAAGAATCATTGAACCATTGAACTATTGAGATGGTTATCCTGGAATTTGGTCATACATTCCTAGCTGGTGCAATTTCAATCAGGGGTATCTGATCAAGTGGAGGCAATTTAACAAGATAATTTGCATCAGAGGAACCAGAGTTCTCTGTCCTCCAGAGAAGCAGCAGAATAGCTAAAAGGTACCACGTCATTAAGTTAGCCCTGGAGCACAAAGTGTTTTTGTTTAAGAACCATTGCAGATACATGAAGACCAAAAGTTAAGAACCACCTTGATCTCAAATTAATTGCACCATATTGGTCCCTGCATATCTTGCCATGAATTGCACCCTGTAATCTGAATGACATATAGTCACATTTGTTTATTTTTGCATTCATGAAATGTGGATGCAGATGTCATGAAAAACATCTAATCTTCACACTTAAATCCTACAAACTGAACAGTTTGCTGAATCTTTTGATAAGGTAGTTAAAAGCCAATCACATTGATGTGTGTCTAATCACATAATGATCAAAATAAATAGGAATGGTAGGTTTCATCCTCAAGATACTATGGAACCAGCTGAAGATTTACAACAACCCAGTAGTTTTATGTTTTCACCCTTATTGGCACTACATTTATCATTCCAAATGAATTAACCAGATTTATATTGCCCTGCTTGGGATTTCAAAGCACACATCTAATTCATCAGTCTCAGCCTATAGATGGCTTATTCATTAACTTTCTTTCCTTAATCGTAGTTTTGTTCTCCAGAGACTCCAGAAATACTAGGGGACTGAGGATCTAGTGGGAGTGAGGAACTGACTAGTCACACTAGTCAGGAAATGGTGTTAGGTAAACTGTTGGGACTGAAAGGCAGATAAATCCCCAGGGCATGATGGTCTGCATCCCAATGTTCTCTCGACTCTGGATCAGTTCCTGTGGACTGGAGGGTAGCCAATGTAATTCCACATTTTAAGAAAGGAGGGAGAGAGAAAACAAGGAATTATCGACCAGTTAGCCTTACATCGGTAGTGGGGAAGATGCTTGAGATGATTATTAAAGAAGTTATAGCAGCGCATTTGGAAAGCAGTGACAGGATCGGTCAAAGTGTGTTCCAGTGAGTGCCATTGTTATGAAGTTGGCAAACCACATGGCTCCCTTTCTCAACAGGCTGTCAGTGTTACACATGGATAAACACAAGATGTCAATATAAACAGATACAGCACAGTAAGCAAAGTGAAATCAAAACAGAGAGTAGTGGAAATACTCAGCAACTTAGACAGCATATATGTTTAGAGAAACAGTTAACATTTCAGTTCCAAAACCCTTCATTAAGATACATGGACCATTCCTTAATTCTAATTCTTATTTTGCAAGTGATTAATTTTGGAAGGATGATTGATTTTTTTTGTGGTGCTTGCTCATTAAGCATCGTAGTGTTTTCATATTGGATTACAAATTTCAGCCAATTGCGATTTTCACAAAACAACGGATGTTTTGGAATTTCTTAATCCTATATTTTTTTTAACATGAAAAGTAGTTTTGAATTGTGGAAATGTGAAATACGTTTCCTATTTGGAATTGATATTGGTTTATTATTGTCCCAATAATATTTGAAGGCAGATAAATCCCAGGGCCTGATAGTTCGCATCCCAGAGTACTCAAGGAGGAGGCCCTAGAAATTGTGGATGCATTGGTAATCATTTTCCAATGTTCTCTCGACTCTGGATCAGTTCCTGTGGACTGGAGGGTAGGCAATGTAACTCCACTTTTTAAGAAAGGAGGGAGAGAGAAAACGGAAACGGGGAATAATAGACTAGCTAGCCTTACATCGGTAGTGGGGAAGATGCTTAAGTCGATTATTAAAGATGTTATAGCAGTGCATTTTGAAAGCAGTGACAGGATCGATTTAAAGTCAGCATGGATTTATGAAGGGGAAATCATGCTTGACTAATCTTCTGCAATTTTTTAAGGATATAATAAGTAGAATGCATAAGGGAGAGCCAGTGGATGTGGTGTTGGGGTCAGGGTATTGACATGGATACTGGTTAGCAGACAGGAAGCAAAGAGTAGGAATTAACAGGTGCTTTTCAGAATGGCAGGCAGTGACTCGCAAGGCTCAGTGCTGGGAGCGGTTATTTACAATATATATTAACGATTTAGACGAGGGAGTTAAATGTGACATCTCCAAGTTTGCGAATGACACAAAGCTGGGTGGCAATGTGAGCCTCAATGAGGATGCTATGAGGCTGCAGGGTGACTTGGATAGGTTGGGTGAGTGGGCAGATGCAGAAAAAATGTGAATAAATGTGAGATGGCAAGAACAGGAAGGCAGATTATTATCTGAATGGCATCAGATTAGAAAAAGGAGAGGTGCAATAATAATAATAATAATAATAATAATAATAAGCATTTATTTTATATAGCGCCTTATCAGGTGCTCAAAGCGCTTTACATAAACAATCATAACATAAAAACAAACAGACAAACTATCCTAACGGAAAAGCGGCGAATAAACAACGCCAGCGTCCTCTCACGTCAGGGTCCGGCAGTAGACAACAAAAAGCACAGGACACACAGATACAATTTTTACACAAACAGCCATCACAATGATTGCTCTAGGCACACCCTCACTGTGATGGAAGGCAAAGAAAAGTCTTATCTCCTCCTCATTCTTCTCCCGTGGTGCCACGAGGTGATCGAGGCTCCCAACTTTTTGAAGCCCCCACCGGGCGATGGAAAGTCCCAGGGCCGAGCCGAGCAGGCCGATGAAAGTCCTGAGCCCCCACTGGGCGATGGAAAGTCCCAATAAGACCTGGATGTGCTTGTACATCAGTCACTGAAAGTAAGCATGCAGGTACAGCTGGCAGTGAAGAAAGCCAATGGCATGTTGGCCTTCATTGCGAGAGGATTAGAATTTAGGAGCAAGGAGTTCCTATTGCAGTTGTACCTGGTCAAACCGCACCCGGAGTATTGTGTGCAATTTTGGTCTACTAATTTGAGGAATGACGTTATTGCTATTGAGGGAGTGCGGGACTGACATATGATGAAAGAATGGGTTGACTGGGCTTGTATTCACTGAAATTTAGATGGATGAGGGGATTTTATAGAATATAAAATTCTTAAGGGATTGGACAGGCTTGATGCAGGATAAATGTTCCCGATGTTGGGGAAGTCCAGAACCAGCGGTCACAGTTGAAGAATTGGGGGTTGGCCATTTAAGACTGAGATGAGGAAAAACTTCTTCACCTAGAGAGTTGTGAATCTGTGGTATTCTCTGCCGCAGAAGGCAGTGGAGGACAATTCACTGGATGTTTTCAAGAGAGTTAGAATTAGCCCTTTGGGCAAAAGGAATCAAGGGATATGGGGAGAATGCAGGAACGGGGTACTGATTTTGGATGATTAGCCATGATCATATTGAATTGTATCATATTGAATTGTATCATATTGAATCACCATAGTGGCACGGTAGCGCAGCGGTAGAGTTGATGCCTTACAGCGAATGCAGCACCGGAGACGGAGTTTGTATGTTCTCCCCGTTACCTGCGTGGGTTTTCTCCGAGATCTTCGGTTTCCTCCCACACTCCAAAGATGTACAGGATTGTAGGTTAATTGGCTGGGCAAATTGTCCCTAGTGGGTGTAGGATAGTGTTAATGTGCGGGGATCACTGGGCGGCGCCGACCCGGTGGGCTGAAGGGCCTGTTTCTGCGCTGTATCTCTAAATCTAAATTAAAAAAATCTGAATGACGGTGCTGGCTCGAAGGGCCAAATGGCCTATTTTTCTATGTTTCTATTTTTGTAATGGAGAAAATAAGCAACGGATATCAGATTTAAAAAAAACATACTTTGGAGAAAATAATACATTTGAGCAATATGCACTGAGGACATAATAGGCACATGAACACAGAAAACTCAGAAGCTCACGGTATGTGATACATTTTCAAAACAGTAAAACAAAAATGTAAATTTCAGACCATTCGATCATGGCGCACCCATATGCAGGAATAAAATCTCAGAGGAGTTTTTACAACTAGTTTATTTTCTTTGCAGTCCACAATATTCAAATATAGTGTCGAGATTGGAAATCCTAGTGGAATTCAATGATCCTTTCCCCTGAGTTGGCTGGTACATGATATTCCCAGCATGAGTATCTGTCACTGAGCTCCTAGATATATGGCAGGTTTGTGAAAGGCCTGGCGCGTGTACCTTCCAGCAACTGAACAGTGAAGGTTCATCCAAAGCCAGTTCACTTCAGAACAATATATTGTTCCAGTCCAGAATTAGACCAAGCACCATGTTCTGGGATATTTTTTTCTACATACTCTGATGGTGGGGGGGGGGATATGCAAAACAGATGAGAGACTATTTCTGAAATTTAGTTCCAACGATATCAAACCTGCCATAAATCTGGGAGCTGATTGATAGATACCATGCTGGGAAATCCACCGCTGATACTTGCGCCCAGGCAGCCCAAGGGAAAGGATCATTCAATTCAACAGAGATTTCGACTGTGGAGATCGTTATGAAGAAATTGCTTATTTATGTTTTACTTACTTTACCTCAATGCTTTTAGTTGTTTACTGATGTTTATTGTGCTGATGTATGGTCTAGACTGGGGTAAGTGCAGCTCATTGCTCAATTTCAACGGGCAGCAAGTGTGGTTAAGCTTAAAACATAGAGAAATCTTTGTGTCAAACAGTAGAATGTAATGCAGCGTTTGACAGCTATTATAAAACCAGAACTTGGTAGAAACTATTACCAATTAGTTTAGTTTAGAGACACAGCATGAAAATAGACCGTTCGGACCATTGAGTCTATGCTGACCATCAATCACCCATTCACACTTGTTTATGTTATCTGACTTTCTCATCCATTGCCTACATACAAGTGGCAATTTACAGAGGCCAATTAACCAACAAACCACTTGCCTTTGGGAAGTGGGAGGAAACTGGAGCTCCCAGACAAAACCCACAGTGTCACAGGGAGTATGTGCAAACTCCAGAGAGACAATACCCGAAGTCAGGATTGAGCCCGGGTATCTGGCACTGTGAGGTAGCAGCCATATGCCAACTTGCTTCCATTTTTCAGTGCATGTGCATCCGCATGGAATTCTCATGTAATTTTGAAAGCCTTGAACTTGTCTATTCAAGAACTTAAAACATGTTGCAATTCCTCACCGTTACTCTGGTAATCTACCCTCAAGGCTAGCTATTTCTGGCATAGGAAAATAGAACATAGAACAGTATAGAACAGGAACTGCCCCTTTAGGCCATGATATAGTTTTTAGTTTGATTTAGAGATACAGCATAGAAATGGGCCCTTCGTCCAACTGAGACTGCACCAACCAGCGATCCTTGCACACAAACATTATCCGACACACACTAGGGACAATTTACAATTTCACCTAGCCAATTTACCTACAAACCTGGACACCTTTGGAGTGTGGGAGGAAACCAGAGCTTCCGGAGAAAACCCACGCAGGTCATGGGGAGAACGTACAAACTCTGTACAAACTCTGCATGGGTTTTCTCCGAGATCTGCGGTTTCCTCCCACACTCCAAAGTCGTGCAGGTATGTAGATTAATTGGCTGGGCAAATGTAAAAATTGTCCCTAGTGGGTGTAGGATTGTGTTTATGTGCGGGGATCGCTGGGCGGCGCGGACCCGGTGGGCCGAAGGGCCTGTTTCTGCGCTGTATCTCTAAATCTAAAAAAAATCTAAATCTAAGTCCCAGCACTGATCCCCGTGGAACACCAATTTTCACAGTCCTCCAGGCAGAATAATACCTTTCCATAACGACCATACCTTTTATGGGTAAGCCAGTTCTGGTACCAAACTACCAAGTCACTGTGGATCCCATGCATCTTAACTTCTGGATCAGCCTACCATGAAGGACCTGCTCAAATGCAACCATTGGCCTACCCTCATCAATCACTTTCGGCACTTCTTCAAAAGACTCACGTTTGTAAGACATGACCTGTTCTGGATGACGCCATGCTGATTGTCCCTAATAAGCACATATCCCCCAATTCGTAGAACATGTGCAGAATAGCCCACTGAATCCAAATGCAAGAGGTTCCATTTTGGCACCATTTTACAGTCCCAGCTGTGACAGGCTTTGTAGGCAGAGGTGAGCTGATTGACAATCAACATATTTAAATGGGTTAGATGGGAAATCATAAAAAGAAGGAATTTAAGGACAATTAGGGTAAAATTGTTTTGAAAGGATATATATATATGACTATTAGATTGTTTGTCCATTATATATGTCTCTTCATGTTTTTCTCATTAATTTTACTTGCTAGAAAGTAAAAAGAGTTAAAATCTCAACTTATTTGTATAGGTAAATATTGTGACCTTAAGTGTCTGTGTGGATCAACACCACACTGAGGCAGGAGCTGGCCAAAATTGACTGGAAGGAGGCCCTAGCAGGGAAGATGGTAGAACAGCAATGGCAGGTATTCCTGGGAATAATGCAGAGGTTGCAGGATCAATTTATTCCAAAGAGGTGGAAAGACTCTAAGGGGAATAAGAGACACTGTGGCTGACAAGGGAAGTCAGGGACAGCATAAAAATTAAGGAGAGGAAGTATAACATAGCAAAGAAGAGTGGGAAGACAGAGGATTGGGACTCTTTTAAAGAGCAACAAAAGTTAACTAAAAAGGCAATACGGGGAGAAAAGATGAGGTACGAGGGTAAACTAGCCAATAATATAAAGGAAGATAGCAAAAGTTTTTTTAGGTACGTGAAGAGGAAAAAAATAGTCAAGGCAAATGTGGGTCCCTTGAAGACAGAAGCAGGGGAATTTATTATGGGGAACAAAGAAATGGCAGACGAGTTAAACCGTTACTTTGGATCTGTCTTCACTGAGGAAGATACACACAATCTCCCAAATGTTCTAGGGGCCGGAGAACCTAGGGTGATGGAGGAACTGAAGGAAATCCACATTAGGCAGGAAATGGTTTTGGGTAGACTGATGGGACTGAAGGCTGATAAATCCCCAGGGCCTGATGGTCTGCATCCCAGGGTACTTAAGGAGGTGGCTCTAGAAATAGTGGAAGCATTGGAGATCATTTTTCAATGTTCTATAGATTCAGGATCAGTTCCTGTGGATTGGAGGATAGCAAATGTTATCCCACTTTTTAAGAAAGGAGGGCGAGAGAAAACGGGTAATTATCGACCAGTTAGTCTGACATCAGTGGTGGGGAAGATGCAGGAGTCAATTATAAAAGACAAAATTGCTGAGCATTTGGATAGCAGTAACAGGATCATTCCGAGTCAGCATGGATTTACGAAGGGGAAATCATGCTTGACAAATCTACTGGAATTTTTTGAGGATGTAACTAGGAAAATTGACAGGGGAGAGTCAGTGGATGTGGTGTACCTCGACTTTCAGAAAGCCTTCGACAAGGTCCCACATAGGAGATTAGTGGGCAAAATTAGGGCACATGGTATTGGGGGTAGGGTACTGACATGGATAGAAAATTGGTTGACAGACAGAAAGCAAAGAGTGGGGATAAATGGGTCCCTTTCGGAATGGGAGGCAGTGACCAGTGGGGTACCGCAAGGTTCGGTGCTGGGACCCCAGCTATTTACGATATACATTAATGACTTAGACGAAGGGATTAAAAGTACCATTAGCATATTTGCAGATGATACTAAGCTGGGGGGAAGTGTGAATTGTGAGGAAGATGCAATAAGGCTGCAGGGTGACTTGGACAGGTTGTGTGAGTGGGTGGATACATGGCAGATGCAGTTTAATGTAGATAAGTGTGAGGTTATTCACTTTGGAAGTAAGAATAGAAAGGCAGATTATTATCTGAATGGTGTCAAGTTAGGAGGAGGGGGAGTTCAACGAGATTTGGGTGTCCTAGTGCATCAGTCAATGAAAGGAAGCACTCAGGAACAGCAGGCAGTGAAGAAAGCCAATGGAATGTTGGCCTTCATAACAAGAGGAGTTGAGTATAGGAGCAAAGAAGTCCTTCTACAGTTGTACCGGGCCCTGGTGAGACCACACCTGGAGTACTGTGTGCAGTTTTGGTCTCCAAATTTGAGGAAGGATATTCTTGCTATGGAGGGCGTGCAGCTTAGGCTCACTAGGTTAATTCCCAGAATGGCGGGACTGTCGTATGTTGAAAGGCTGGAGAGATTGGGCTTGTATACACTGGAATTTAGAAGGATGAGGGGAGATCTTATTGAAACATATAAGATAATTAGGGGATTGGACACATTAGAGGCAGGAAACATGTTCCCAATGTTGGGGGAGTCCAGAACAAGGGGCCACAGTTTAAGAATAAGGGGTAGGCCATTTAGAACGGAGATGAGGAAGAACTTTTTCAGTCAGAGAGTGGTGAAGGTGTGGAATTCTCTGCCTCAGAAGGCAGTGGAGGCCAGTTCGTTGGATGCTTTCAAGAGAGAGCTGGATAGAGCTCTTAAGGATAGCGGAGTGAGGGGGTATGGGGAGAAGGCAGGAACGGGGTACTGATTGAGAGTGATCAGCCATGATCGCATTGAATGGCGGTGCTGGCTCGAAGGGCTGAATGGCCTACTCCTGCACCTATTGTCTATTGTCTATTGTCTATTGTCTATTATACAAATAGCTTGTTTTGGTTATGTAATTTATATGGTATTTGAAATGGTGTTGGAATTATCTGTACCTCTCTAAGGCTCGCAAATATGTCCACAAATTGATCAATGAGAATCAAGCGATTGATAGTGCAAGGATTAATGAAGCTTGCAAAGCGTAAGATTTTTGTCGCTTACAATATCATCATTCCACTTTTCATCTGATAACAATGTAATTTTTCATTGAAGTAATAAGGAACTTACTGCTGTTTCATGGACATAAAGCTTAAAAATTATTGGAAGATTTATCATGGGAAAACAGGATGCAAACTGTCCATGTTTTGCACAATTTGCTTATTTGCTTGTAAAAGGGCAGGGCCAGTGAAGCTGTATTTCACAAGAATCTACAAGTACTGTGTCATTTATCCTCAAGGTCTCCGAAGGCTGGCAATTTCATTTAAGCTGACAGTGGCCTTCTGTTCTGCAGCTTTGTATTTCACCTGAACAATGAGAGCCTAGAGATACCAAAGAAGACAATTTTCCTTGCTGCAATTTGTTGATGAGAATTAACACACCAGCATCTGAGTCTGATAGTTTCTGCAATCATTTTCTCCCAGCGCAATCAACCTTTCACTTCAAACACTGCTTTTTTTCGACAGATTTCTTAAACTATTGCATGATTCTCAATTAACATCTGTTGTACTTATTTCTTCTACTTTTTCTTTTTCTCTTTCTCTTTCTCATCTTACTGGAGACCTTGAGTTTAATTTTAAGGCCTTTTATCTCCATTAATGTCTTCCCAAATTCAGAAGATAGAACCACGACCAGATCCTCATCTCCAGAACCTTTGAATAAGCATTGAAAAAGAAGTAGGGTGAAAGCAGGAAAAAGACAATAATCACAGCCATCAAAGTGTGGAATCATGATTAAAACAAAAATAACATTTGCTGGTAAGTGCTGGCTAGCTTACATCCATTCCTGAGTACAGAAAATGACTATTGTTCTTAAAGAAATGCAAATTGCAGAAGACCATAAGACAAAGGAGACAAAACAGTCTATTTGCCCCATCGAGTCTGCTCGGCCAAACAGTCATGGCTAATCTATTTTTTCCTCTCAGCTCCATTCTCCTGCCTTCTCTCCATAACCTATGATGCCTTGACTAATCAAGAACCTATCAATCTCCACTTTAAAAATACACAATGATGGCCTCCACTGCCATTAGAGGCAATGAATTCCACAGATTCATCATCCTTCGTCTAAAGAAATTCTTCCTAATCTCCATTCTAAAAGTGCGTCTTTTTATTCTGAGGCTATGCCTTCTAGTTCTGGACTCTCCCACTACTGGAAATATCCTTCCCACATCCACTCTATCCAGGCCTTTCATTAGTCAGTAGGTTTCAATGAGACCCCCCTCATCCTTCTACACTCCGTGAATACAGGCCCAGAGCCTTCAAACACTCCTCATATATTAACCCAATTATCCCTGCGATCATTCTTGTAAACCTTCAAACCTTCTCCAAGGTCAGCACATCCTTCCTCAGATGTGGGACCCAAAACTGCTCACAATACTCCAAATGTGGCCTGATAGCGCCTTATAAAGCCTCAGCATTTCGTCTTTGTTTTTACAATGTGGTCCCCTCAAAATGAATGCTAACATTGCATTTAACTTCCTTACTACCCACTCAACCTGCAAATAGCCAACATCTTTATTCCTTCTACCACAGTGCATGACAATACACTTTGCTACGCTGTATTCCATCTGCCACTTCTTTGCCCACTCTGCCCCTGGTCCAAGTCCTTCTGCAGACCCCCTACTTCCTCAACACTAGCTGTCCCTCTGCAAACATGGCTACAAAGCTGTCAATTCCATCATCCAGATCATTAACATATAACTTGAAAATTAGCAGATCCAACATTATTTCTGCGGGTCACCACCAGTCACCAGCAGCGAGCCAAAATAGTCCTCCTTTATTACCCCTCTTGGCCTTCTGCCAGTCAACCAATCATCTATCCATGCCAGCACCTTATTTCTAATACCTTGGGGTCCTATCTTGTTTAACAGCCTCACATCCGGCTCCTTATCAAATGCTTTCTAGAAGTCCAAGTAAGCAACATTCACTGACTCTTCTTTGTCTATCCTGCTTGTTGCTTCCTCAAAGAATTCCACCAGATTGTGAGGCATGATCCCCTCTTAACAAAACCATGCTGACTTTGTTCCATTTTATCATGTGCTTCCAAGTACTCCAAAACCTTATCGCAATAATAATGGACTCTAAAATATTACCAACCACTGAAGTCAGACTAAACGGCTTAGAATTTCCTTTTTATAATTTTCTTTCTTTTGCCTCGCTTCCCTCTTAAACAGTAGAGTTGTCTGCATGATTTTCCAGTCCTCTAGAACTCTATTGTCTATTGTCTATTGTCTATTCCTGATTCTAGTGATTCTTGAAAGATCTCTACTAATGCCTCCATAATCTCTAGGGCTACCTCTTTCAGAACCCTAGGGTGTACTCCGTCTGATCCAGGTGACATATCCACCTTCAGACCGTTCAACTTCCCAAGCACCTTTCCTCAGTAATAGTGACCACGTTCACTTCTGCCCCCTGACTCTCTTGATTTCCAGGTTTCACAAATATTCCCCCGTATTGGGATCATATTGGGATCACTTTTATTTCAACACCTTGACAATAATTATTTCATTCACAAAGGTTTCCAAGCATTCCTGCAGTGTATTCATGACTTACTATTCATTGGGCATGATTAGATTTCTTCTTAATGATTTCCTCCTTCAAAAAGTTGAGAAGGAAACACGCATGGACAGAAAATGTAAATTAAAAAAAGAGAAAAAAGGCAGAGGTTTAGATATTCAATCTCCATAGCTTTTCTTTTAACTTGTGATGTAATAAGATATTGAAAGTATTGGAAAGGAATTTGAAAAGCACAGTTTAACGTAACTATGCTATTTTGCTTCTTTTTAAGGTATCACAAAATGCTGGTCAGGCAGCATCTTGGAGAGAAGGAATGGGTGACGTTTCGGGTCGAGACCCTTCTTCAACCTTGGTTCTTTTTAACATCGTCTAATTACAAAAAATCATGTGATAGCTTGTGAGTCCTTCTCAGTCATGACAGGGTTCCGTTCCTGAGAATTGTTCGTAACCCAAACAATTGGCATGTTGGAACTGAATTGGGTCAGCAATATATTTAAATACAAACATAGACCAATCAAGGTCAACGTGCAGTTAAACCAGGGACCCTTTTTCAACCATTTTGATTTCCTGCCAGGTGCAATGATATTGCTGCAAAACAGCCCTGCAGCAGCCTACAAATCCATCCCGCCAGTCTCCCGAACACTCATTCATATGTATGTCTCTGTAAGTCAAACTTAACCTGAGGAAGACATGAAATTCACACATCATTGCATGTAATATTGGCCATAAATGGGTGGGTCATTGAAATATTGTTTGAGATTCCACAGTATGTCTCGCAATTATTCCTTGGAGGGTTGCCATGATTCATTGCTCATTTTAAAGTTTCTAGTGTTCAATAAAAATTCTAGTGTTCAATAAAAATAACCAACCCAGTCGATAGCTTTCCCATCTATGAATTATTGAAGCTATTCAGGATTTTGAACACTCCCATAGATAAATCATGAACATTTCATTCCTATCATTATTTGAATGAATCTGTTCTGCTCCTGTGGGATGCATTTGAAATCCTCCTGAAGTTAGTTACCAAAGAATGACTAAGATATTCTAATTTAGAAATAATAGAAGATTGTGACTTTACCAAGCCTATGCTGTTCATATAATGATCAGAAAATGTTGGCAATTTGTTCATGAATTTTATTCTTAGTATGATTGATCTAAAGGGCGAAATCTAAATCTGTATGATGCTATCATTGCATCTTGCTCATAATGAGAAATTGATTTGCAAAGGTCTGTGCACAAGATATGCCAACGCACCAAGGGTGTTGAGTATTCAATGGTAGGATTGGTTAACATGCAACACTTGTTTGAGTGACACTGCTATGTAAATGGAGATGACAAATCAAAAAGGATTTTACTTCTTCACTTAAAGGTGGAATGGATGTCTGGACACATGAGAGTAAAGAACTCTTCTTATAGAGCTACAGCCAAGAAAACTACCTCTGAGGCTAGTGATAATGACATCACTAATGAAGTAGGTTACACCATATTTAAAGTAAGACCTTCTTCTTACTTTAAATACATATAATGGATGTCACTGATGTCTCAGCTGCACAAACCTTTGTCTTGGGTGCCAGTATCTGTCAACGGGATAGCCATATATCTGTCAGGAGTAATTCCTAGTTTGATTAATTTATTCAACTCCAGTAACCTGAAGAAGGGTTTTCTGTTGAAAAATACAATTTTATGGGGTCTCACCATGTATTGAAGCTACATACATTTTTTTTCTCAAGGCCAGGATAGTTTAGCCATGATCATATTGATTGGCTGGGCAGGCTCGAGTCCTCCTACTTATGGCCTAGTCCTACTACTATTTTCTTCGGTGTGCCTGTGAAGCCTCAGGAAACACTGCATTTTATAAACAAAAACTCCTTGCATGTAATGTGCATAGGAATGTTACTTCCCTGTTGACCCCAAAGAGATTAACATGAATCTCCATGTGGAAAAATATTTTCATCTGCCCTTTCACAGCCTCTACAATCTTTACATCTCACAAATTGATTTAAAACTAATACGTTCTTAACATTTATTTTAAGCAATTTATTTATTTATTTGTTGATTATGCACCCAGTTTGACTGGCAGTTTTGATCAAAGATAGATCTCCCAGGAGCACATAGGTCTACAATAAAGTATTAAATGATCTAGGAAACTACATCCCTCCCATTATTTTACAGTTACTCACGTTTTGACAATGAAGTAGACCTTAGACCACAATATCTGGTACCAAATAAATACAGGGATCTCCAAAATTAGATACTGGGTGGATGTCTTTAACAATCAGACAAATTAGCAATCAAGTCAAGTTGTCAAGCACTGCTTTTTAAAAAAAATGATCAGATTGAAGGGGGAACAGGAAAGGGGAGAGGGTGTCATCACTGAGTGAGCCCTGTACAATACAAATGTATTGTATTGTATTGACTCAAAGCCTCTCCTGTATTGGTGTAGCACCCTCAACCCCCCCACTCAATCCCCCTTATCCCTTATCCCCCCTCCCCCCACTGACCCATTCCATCCCCCCTACCCCCCACGTCCCTCCCCTGCCCCTACCCCCATTCCCCCCTCCCCACCCCCATTCCCCCCTCCCCACCCCTATTCCCTCTTCCCTCTCCTGGCGCCCACCTCCCTCCCCTTCCCCCACCCCCACTCTCCCCTCCTCCCCACTCTCTCCTGCCCCCCACTGTCCCCATTCCCCCCACCCCCACTGTTCCCCACTGCCCTCTCCCCCACCCCCTCCTCCCCCTCCCCTCCCCCTCCTCCCCCACCCCCACTCTCCCCGACCCCTTCCCCCCCACTCTCCCCCTCCTCCCCCTTACTCCCAATCCCCTCCTACCCCTACGCTCCCCTCCACCCATGCGGCCGCCACGCCAACTCCCCTCCGTGGAGCCATTGGCTGCGAAAGGCACTTACCAGTGCCCATGCATTCAACGCTGACTGCCGACGTGCGAGTCTCTGCCGGGGCGGGGCCGGGTGAGGTGAGAGGTGAGAGGAGAGGGGAGAGGGGAGGGGTGAGGGGAGTGGGGGAGGTGCGTGGTGCGAGGGGAGAGGGTAGGGGAGGTGAGATGGGGGGGAGAGGAGAGGGGAGAAGGCACGACAACTGGGCGGGCGGCGGCGCTGCTGGCGGCCATCTTGTTTTGGCGAGTGTGAAGCAAATGAAGTCGAATGTGGAGCATTGGGACATCATACACTGAGGAGTATCAGGAAATGGGTTAGAAAGTGAATTTTTAAACTTTAAAATGTTTGTAGCTTTAAAAATGTAGCTTCAATTTGAATGAGAATTGTTAGACGTTATGCCCAGGATAATAGTGAGTAACGTGGTGCAAAAATTGTGGCGCTATGGTGTACCGTTTTGGCTGTGTGAAGCAGCAAATTTATGGTGTACACAAACACACATACACACAGACAGAAAATTTTAGTAATATACTAGAACAAGTGTGCCCGTTCAAAGCGGGCCCGTTGGGCCCGTCCCCACACCCCCCATTTTCTCCTCCCCCAGCCCCACTCTTACTCTCCCCACACTCTTCCCTTGGGCGGAGTCCCACTCCCCGGTCCCCATTCTCAGTCCCCCCCCATTTTCTCTCCCCCAGACATACTCTTAGCATCATTTTGGGAGAGAGGAGAGAAGCAAGGGGAGAGAGGAGAGGTGCCACACTGAAAGCCTTCAATAAATCAGTAGGAGGGGGTTTGTGCGAGTTTTTTGACGTCACACGCTGAAGGCAATTGAAGAAACGGCTTTCAGTGAAAGGTCCGGGGGGGGGGGGGGTGCGGGAGATCGCATCATTCAAAGGCCCGGGGGAGGGGGGGGATAGCGGGGAGATGTTCTCCCGGGTGTGGGAGAGAGGAGAGAAGCAAGGGGAGAGAGGAGAGGTGAGCCGGTGATCGCGGGCTGGCGCCACTAACGGCGTCCATTGTTTTGGTGCGAGTGAGGAGATGCCGCGCATGCGTGCTGAGCACAGAGTGAGGAGATTCCGCGCATGCGTACTGACCGCAGGCGCACCGCAGCGCCCCCCTTCTGTCAAAACTTCGATAAATGAGGGGGGGCAGCGCTTTTAAACCTCTGTAACTTAAAAAACATGCGACCGAATTAAACAAAAATATCATTTTCCAGCAGCAAACCGCATGGTGATTAAGGCGGTACAAAAACCGTGTCGCTACATTTCACCGTTTTGCCGCAATTGCCGTATTCAGCCGACATCAGTGAAATATATATACATACAAGATCTGAGTTTTAGTAGTATATAGATAGATAGATAGAAGATACATAGATAGATGTTACCACACAACACTTGTAAAGTTGAGTGAGCAATTTATTTAATCTGTTCTACCTATTGCTGCCTATTACAACTGATTGCAGGCAGTATTAGTCAGTTATCTTTTCTTGTTTTCGTGCATTTAATATGAATGGGAATAGATTGCAGAGAAGAAATGTTAGATAAATAGCCATCGCATATTGATGAGTTATTCGGTTAACATAGAATCTTGGTTGTTCAAAGACAGAGCAGATGAGGAATTGGGCATTTGTTGAAAATGCCCCTGTAGTTCCACCTTCTGCATATATTGTTGCCTCGGTAATTTGTGACTTGGTTCCTTTCTGGCTTAGGTCCAGTTCACCTTTTTCATCCCTCAGCTGCTTTTTTCATGCACCACTTCCGTGATAATTTAAGTGAAAAAAAGGTTTGTGGCATTAATTCCTTCAACCTTATGCTGTACCATTAAAATTTTTAATATTTGGTAATTGGTTTAGACATCTTTTATGTTACAGATGGATTCCTCTTGCTTTAAAACAGCAGAGTCAAAGATTTTTACAATAAGCATATGCATTAAATAATTTACAAGACCATTTCTATTGTCGGTTATCCCTTGGGCATAATAATAGTCAGAAAATCTCCAGGCAGAACTAAAAGATAACCTGTGCTTAAGAACACCATTTATTTTCCTCAGCAATTACTGTTACAACTGGTAAGTATTCACTTTTCAGTAACAGTAAATTAAGTTTCATTTTAATCTAATTAGGATTAGCTTTAAAAGAACATTATGTTGATATATTAACTATTGTGCTTGAATCATCAAATGGGAAGAAATCTTAGCAATTGTCAGATGCAATGGCCTAGAAATTTTTCCTTGTTGGCAAGAGAACAACATATGTTTTGCGCAAGGGCTCACTGCCTCAATTTTCTATTGCATGCAAGACCCAAGGCATTATGCACAAGCCTTACATGTTTATCAAGCACAACATTCTTTCCTCTGCTTTTCTTGGCATTGAAAACTGGGTTACAGTTTGCATGAGGAGTTGGGGGAGATGAGGTCAGAGTGATTCTGTGTTCAGAAATTAAAGGGTCACATCAGTGGGTTGTGCAAGTTGTTGTGAGCAATTGCTGTGAGATGTGTTTGAAGTGGGAATTGGTATGTGTCAAAGGCATGACTGGACTGTGGTAAATGAAAAGATCCAAGAGCCACAACAAAAAGACAATGTCTGAAAGGAAATGTCCAGGTGGGTGGTTCCAATTGCTGGGATCTGTGACAGTTGAGTAGACATTTGTGTACTGATGTAGGGCTCACATCCACTGTAAAAGCCTGCTTTAGCATGAGTAGCTTCTTCCATCCACAAATCACACACATTAGTGTATCACAATAGTGGGACACTATTTTGTGAATGGTTTTATACGGTATACACACACACCCTGATTTTTTTTAACTTGTTTACAGAGTATTATGTTTACATATTCTGTTGTGCTGTTGCAAGTAAGAATGTCATTATTCTGGCTGTGACATACTGTATGACATACAGGGGCCACAGTGTTAGAATAAAGGGGAGGCCACTTAAAACTGAGGTGAGAAGGAACTTTTTCACCCAGAGAGTTGTGAGTTTGTGGAATTCTCTGCCACAGAAGGCAGTGGAGGCCAAATCACTGGAAGAATTTAAGAGAGAGTTAGATAGAGCTCTGGGGGCTAGTGGAACCAAGGGATATGGGAGAAGTTGGACACAGGTTACTGATTGTGAATGATCAGCCATGATCACAATGAATGGCGGTGCTGACTCGAAGGGCCGAATGGCCTCCTCCTGCACCTATGTTCTATGTTTCTATAACAATAGAACAAATAAAACACTCTTGACTCTTGATATGCTTTTCCCATCTTTTTGCTTTCAGTTTTCTGGTTCATTTCTCACACATGGTTTACTCAGGCATTATGCTTCACCACATCATTTTTAATTTACTACTAGACCAAGTGGACCCGTTGGGCCCAAACCTCTCCAGCATTGGTGCAGCACCCTCTCCTCCCCCCTCCCCTCCCCTCTCCCCTCTCCCCCTCCCCCTCTCCTCTTCCCCCTCCCCGTCCCCTCTACCCCTTCTCCCCTCCCCCCTTCTCCCCCTCTCTCCCCTCCACTCCTCCCCCTCCCCTCTCCCTCACCCATTCTCCTCCCCCCACTCCATCCCTCTCAACCTCCATTATCCCTCCCTCCCTCACTAGGAGATAGTTTTAAACTTTAAAATGCGAATAACTTTAAAAGCATAACATCAATTTCAATGAAGCTTCTTCCATTAGCACCAAAGGGACGACGGTGAGTAAGGTGCGCCTAAACTTGTCACACTATCGTGTAGCATTTTGGCTGTAGTTCAGGAGCAAACAAACAAACAGATGAGAGTTTTAGTATATAGATAAATGTAATATCTATTTACCATTTAAAATTAAACTTTAAATTCAATAGAAGCGTGTACACAATAGCGTGACAATTTTAGGCCAACCTTACTCACTGTCATCCCGTGGTCCTATGGAAGAAGTTTCATTGAAATCGGTGTTATATTTTAAAAGTTATTCACATTTTAAAGTTTAAAAACTTTACCGGAGGAAGCAGCCTGGGCCTGGGCCTGGACCTGGACATGACCGGGTAACCGCGAACCTGAGGTGGGCCAAGGGGAAAGGCGGCAGGAGCAGCAGCGGTGGTGAGGCCGGGCATTGGTGGAGGTGGATGCCGAGGCCTGGGCCTGGCGTGGGGCCTGTCCTCGGCTCCCCCATCCCCCCTCCTCTCCTTGGCTGACTCAGCGCCTTCCCCACGCCGCCCGGAGTCCAGCGGCTTAGCAATAGTGGGAGAGCCGCCACCGTCTACCGCTGAACATCCCTGCACTGGGATGGGACAGAACTCTCCCCCCTCCCCCTCCCCACCCCCGCACCACCAATGGTAGCCGCCTAGGGCCGGAGGCAGGTTGCTACGGCAACAGCGGGTTGCTCCCAGGAGGGAGGGGTGAGGGAGGGAGGGAGTGAAGGAGGGGGAGGTGGGGAGGGGGAGAGGGATGGAGGGGGAAGGGAGGGGAGGGAGGGAGGGGGGGAGGGGAGGGTTGGGGTGGGGGAGAGAGAGTGGGTAGAGGAGAGAGAGGGGAGAGGGTGGGGAGTGATGGGGAGGGGGGGATGGAGGGGGAGGAGGGGAGGGAGAGGGGAGGGGAGAGAGAGGGGAGGGGAGAGAGAGGGAGGAGAGATGGGGAGAGGGGAGGGGGGAGTGGGGGGAGAGGGGAGGGGGAGTGGGGGAGGAGAGAGTGGGGGAGGAGAGGGTGGTGCACCAATGCAGGAGAGGCAACCCTAGGAGGGAAGGGGAGGAGAGAGGGAGGAGAGGAGTGGGGAGAGGGGGAGAGGGAGGGGGGATGGAAGGGAGTGGGGAGGTGAAAGGAAGGGAGGGAGGGGGAGGGTGGGAGTAAGGGAGGGGAAGGGTGGGAGAGGAGGCAAAGGGGGAGGGAGACGGAGGGGGGCGAGGGGGGAGGGAAAGGGGGAGAGGGAGGGAAGGGGAGAGAGGAGGGTGGAGTGTGGGGGAGAGAGGAGGGGGGGAGTGGGGGAGGAGAGGGAGCTGCACCAATGCAGGAGTGGTTTGGGCCCAATGGGTCCACTTGGTCTAGTTGATGAAAAAACCATGTGTCTTGAGAACAATTTAGATATTGAGGTGTGCTTTAGAGTAGTGTTTATTTCCTTTCCATTCCGCTCAATATCCAAATGATATTAAAGGTACAATCATTTAGTTTAGATCAAAAGAAACACATTGAGGAGCAAATTTTGAAAGAAAATAACCCATTATTGTTATAGAGAATAAAAACTAAGGATTTGTTTTGCTGAACTCACTTGACATTATTCAGGTTCAATTGTAAGTTATCTCTACAGATTGTTTATCAATTTTTTTTAACATAATTTCATTTAAAATAACTGTCTAACATATTTCCGTTCTAACAACAGATTTGGTTGTCACAGTTGGATTGGAATCATATTTAATCTTCCCCAAAGGATATTGGCAACAGGTTGGTCTTTTACAGCAATTGAGCAGATTTCTTTTCTTCCTGCTTGTAGATGATAAAGCACCAAATTTATTGAATTCACTTTTACAACTAACCAAGAGGGAAATATAAACTTATATGGAAAGGATTGCTTGCCAACTCAGGTTGGACATGTTCCCAGAATTTTCATCCTCATAAACTCCACCTACAAATGTCTTGCCCCCTGCTCCTCACATCATCAAACAGCTTTTATCCTTTTAATCTTTCATGTCTTTAGAACGTTTAAAATATCTTGAAGACGCAGTAAAATGATTTGAATACTCCAGTGATTAATTTTACTTTTGCCTAGGCAGTGTCTAGGAGATCAATCCCCAGGAAATCCTTGGAAAGTTGAGAATTCTAAACAAGGAATACAGAGGCGATGTGAAACACGTGATTGTGAATGACCAGCCAGTTCAATGGAAAAGCAAGTTTTACTTCTATGAAATGTCATATAAAAAATACACACTTCTGCAAACAAGCTAAAGCCAAATACTATTCCTCTGGTTGGTGATTTTTTAGCATTATGACTATTTCACTTGCGTCCCCTATCATCTTTTTTTTTAATCAGTTTCTATGTTGGGTAACAAATTTCCTCATAACATCATGAAGTTCTCTGATGACACATGATTAGATGAACAAATCAGGTGCATATTTAAAACCAATTATAGGAATATTTAAGAAGATCCTTGATGAAACGATATAGTTGCGTTACAGTGACCATCCTTATACAACTGTGAATCTATGTCCTCTAGTTTGTCCACTATTAACATACTTCCATCATTTCTTTGGTGTTTCACCAGATCTTCTGCTAACTCAATGCATTGTAAAGATGACCCAAGGGAATGTTGACGAACAGAAGGGCATTGGTTCATTAAGTCAATGAAAGAGGCAGAAGAGATAGATAAGATGGTGAGAGGGAATATTGATGTGTACTTCATGAGCTATGGCATAGAATATAAGAGATGGGGCATCATGTTGCAAATTTATAAAACATTGATTAGGCCACACCTAAATTATTGTGTAGAGTTCTGCTCATCACAATTTTGGAAAAATGGTCTTTCACCGGAAGTTTGGTTGGATTGGGCATTTCATTGATTATGAAAGACTGAAAGACACAAGGAGCTGCAAATGCTGGAATCTTGAGCAAAATACAAAATGGTAGAATAACCCAACAGGTTAGGCAGCAAATGTGGAGGGAATGATTCGGACACAACGATCTGTTTCTGAAAAAAGGGTCGCAACCCCAAACATTGCCTATCCATTCTCTCTACAGATGCTGTCTGACCCTCTGAGTTACTCCATCACAATGTGTTTTGATCAGGAAAGACTGGATATGCTGGATTTATTTCCACTGGAGTAGAGATTAAGATGTGATCTGATTGAGGTATATACAATTATGAGTGGGATTGATAAGTTAAATAATGAAAAACCATTTTCCCATGATGAATATGTCTCAGACAAGAGGGGGAGTTCAATGTAACTTGTTCTGTCTTTAATGTCCATCTTTTTCTCTTTAAATACATCTATTAATCTACCTATTTGACATAAACTCTTGGTAATCAACTCTAATATTTCCTCATTTGTTTGACTGCCAAACCTTGTGTTTTACCACTTTAATGAAGTGGTTTCAACATAATATTTACTGCAGTACTTTGCTGTCTCAAAAATATAGTGAAGAAAAAAAACTGAAATAAAGAAAACTATACTTTGAATATTCTTATGTTTCATTGAGATAGATTTTTCAGGTCCATCTGGCCCACAGTCAATACCTGGCAGAGAATTGTGATGCTACTACCCTTGCCAAAATAATAATCATACCAAGCTATGCTATACTCTGCAGTAAAGTGTGCAAAGCATGACAAATTTGAATAAAATATAAGCGTTAATTAAGTACTTTTAAAATTAGACATATTAAAATTTTACTCTGAAAGATATAGTCCCTCATTCCCATTTTATCTGTCGTTTATCTCTTGTTCTCAAAGTTACATAAACTTTCTGTGGTTTATGGAGCACAAACAAGACATGCAAAGGAGTAGTTTACAATATAATGCAGTTTAATTTCATGGATATGTCATTTGGTTTGATGCCTCTCTTTCCCTCATTAGCTAATACAGTGCCCTCAATAATGTTTGGGACAAAGACCCATCATTTAATTATTTGCCTCTGTACTCCACTATTTGGGATTTGTAATAGAAAAAATCACATGTGGTTCAAGTGCACATTGTCAGAATTTAATAAAGGCTATTTTTATACATTTTGGTTTCACCATGTAGAAATTGCAGCAGTGTTTATACATAGTCCCCCCATTTCAGGGCAGCATAATGTTTGGGACACAGCAATGTCATGTAAATGAAAGTAGTCATGTTTAGTATTTTGTTGCATATCCTTTGCATGCAATGACTGCTTGAAGTCTGTGATTTATGGACATCACCAGTTGCTGGGTGTCTTCTCTGGTGATGCTCTGCCAGGCCTGTATTGCAGCCATCTTTAGCTTATGCTTGTTTTGGGGGCTAGTGCCCTTCAGTTTTCTCTTCAGCATATAAACGGCATGCTCAATTGGGTTCAGATCAGGTGATTGACTTGGCCACTCAAGAATTGACCATTTTTTAGCTTTGAAAAACTCCTTTGTTGCTTTAGAAGTATGTTTGGGATCATTGTCTTGCTGTAGAATGAACTGCCGGCCAATGAGCTTTGAGGCATTTGTTTGATCTTGAGGAGATAGGATGTGTCTGTACACTTCAGAATTCATTATGCTACTATCATCAGCAGTTGTATCATCAATGAAGATAAGTGAGCCAGTTCCTTCAGCAGCCATACATGCTCAGGCCATAACACCCCCACCATCGTGTTTCACAGATGAAGTGGTATGCTTTGAATCTTGGGCAGTTCCTTCTCTCATCCATACTTTGCTCTTGCCATCACTCTTATACCACAATCACAATCACAATAACACTTTATTAGCCAGGTCCATGATGTTAGGCCGCGGAGTGACTGTAGATACGATCTGGAAAATAATCGCATCTCTGGCAAGGTAAGAGATTGAAGTAAGTTTCCCCTGACCCCCTCCCCCACCCCCCACATAAAACAAACCAGAGAACATTAACACAAACCTTTTATAACACACTAAAAATAACAAAAAAGACAAAAAGACAGACAGACTGTTGGCAAAGCTGCCTTTGCTATCGGCGCCACCCGGTATCACTACCATTTATCAAAAACAAACTGTGACAATTGCCATGAATTTCTGAAAAACTCTTATCTGGGATAAAATGAAATCTCCATTTTGTAAATGGTTGGATGTCGCACAACTTTAAAAGCTGGAACTGAAGCAGTGAACCAGAAAATGGTTCAATAATACATTATTTAAATGTAGCAATTTTTTGCCAATTCTTCAGTTTTGCAATGTACAGACAAATCATCTTTTATGACGTTAGAATAGAATGATTATGTAAATTGCATCAAAAATATGATTAAAATGTTCATCTGGTAATACAGCAGGATTGACAAAATAACTATACTTTGTAAAATTAAAATAAAGTTTTTGTTTACAGCTTTTCAAAACTTGGGGGGAAAAAATCACAATGCTTGCATAATGAGATATTATGTTTTACTCCAGACCACAAGATTTATCCCGAGTGTGCTGGATTTGATGTGTAAAACAATTTAAAGATTTCATTACATAAAACAAGAAGTCTAGGTTCCATCTCAGAAAAGTATAAAAGTGATACTTTTACTGGTAACCATGAAATATTGGAATGTTGAAGCAAAGTGTAATAATCAAAATTTACTCATGTGCAGGTTTGCTCTTCATTGGAGACCTTATCTGAAATCAACGTAGTGTGAAATAGCATAAGGAAGCAATGTGCTTTAAGCTTAGTTGCACAGTTGAGAAGAGATTGTTCGACTGTAATGACTAATTATATCAGTAAGGCAATAAGCTATCGTTCTACCCAAAAATGGATATCAAAAGTCAGCAAGATATGTTTCTTCTTATTGTGTTTTGCAGCCATGTCTGGTGTTTTTGGCACAGTTTTCTTTATTTTAGAAATTTCACAAGAAATTTATGCATAATTTGTTTTTGTGTATTTAATAAAATCAGCAATATTTCCATTACTCCTCATCTGTAATTCATGTTTGTTATTCTTAGCTATTGGACAAGTCAGAATAAGCTGGAAGATAGAGTAACTTATTCTACAGCATTTTGCATTTCTGAATTAGATAGCATGCAAATATTAGAAATGGGAACAAGAGTAGGCTTTCTAGACCTGCTCCACCATTCATGCAGGTCATGGGTGATCCTCTACCACAGCACCAATTTGCAGCACTAATCTTGTATTCCTTGAGTTCCTCAAGGTCCATAAATCTATCAATTTATATATTGAATGAACACAATAACTGAGCACCCATTGTCTGCAGCAGATAATTCCAAAGGTTCACCATCAAAAGAAAGCTCCACTCATCTCAATAACCGTCCCCTCTACTGTACTAATTTAAAAACACTTCAGAACTATTATTGGTAGCTTTGGGCTCCAGGCTGCACAAAGGTATTCAGGAAGTGAACATTATGTTGAAACATGGCCTCAAGGAACTCATCAAGGGGAATCATTTTCCCTGCAATAATTCTGGCATTGATTTTACTGCATTATTAATCTTCGTCAATTTTATTTCCATCATTGTTATCATTTACTGTCGATTGTTGAAGACCATACTAACATAGAGCATAATTCTCCCCTTCTGCATCATCCCCACCAAATCCCACCTTCCGTCACCACCTCCCCCCATTCCACCACCACCCAAACTACTTACCCTTTCCATAAGTTGATCAACATTGTTTCCAGGATTTAAACGCGTCAACAATTAATTATATTTCGTCAGTTTGACACAGGATACTTTTGCAAATGTCATCAAAATTCTGCCTCACGAGTGGTAAGTCATTTCACTTCTGTCCATTTCTCTATTTTCAACCTTTTAGTTCAGGAAATTGTGAATGGCATCTTTATGTGAGGATTCTACCCACTTACCATCACCTGGCACTCCTTGATTAAGCAATGCTGGTTGAAATAAATGCAAATAAAGGCAAAAAGCATTCTAAATGTTTGTAACATAATAAATATATATAAAATTCTGACAGGTTTGAACCTGAAAAAACAGCTCGTATCTTCAGATCTTTCATTAGGAACATGTTTTAATCAAAAATAAGATGCAAAATTGTGGAAGGATGCAGAAAATAAATTAGTTTCAGAGTCCATTGTTAATAACTGAAATGAAATTACATCTCAAAATCAAGGCACAAAATCTATTTTTAAATTCACACAATTTTTAGAATTATGTTTTCATGTTCCCTTTTAAAAATTAATAGGACCAGCAGTATTACTGGATCCAGCAGCACTTTAGGAGTTCACATATTCTACTTTATGGCACTGAATGAACCTTATGATCATAGTTGGTTAGTCACTGCTGACATCTTGAAATTGCATTAAAAACCCATTTAATACAGTCTAGCATCGTTCCACATACACCACTTACTGACATTTTGCATTGAGCAAGGAACCTTATCTGCTGGCAGTACAGATTAGAAAACCAAATACATGCGACTTACAATTTCACAAATGTAAGGATGAAGCTGCTCACAAGAAAGGAAACAGATAATTACCGTTCAGACTTTGGATTGCAAATTGAACAAATATACAAATTCCATGACAGCACTCATTTTAAAAAAAAGAAGTATGTTAAAAATATCACTCAAATAAAAGGATTCTTGATCCGTTTCAAATGATGGCTGAGAGTATGAGTTCATCTAAAGTTTTACTTTTTGCAAAATTAAATTCCAGAAGATTAAGCCATAGAAACATAGAAAATAGGTGCAGGAGGAGGCCATTTGGCCCTTCGAACCAGCACCTCCATTCATTGTGATCATGGCTGATCATCCACAATCAGTAACCCGTGCTTTCTCCCCATATCCCTTGATTTCACTAGCCCCTAGAGCTCCATCTAACTCTCTTTTAAATTAATTAAATGAATTGGCCTCCACTGCCTTCTGTGCCAGAGAATTCCACAAATTCACAACTCGCTGGGTGAAAAAGTTTCTTCTCACCTCAGTTTCAAATGGCCTCCCCTTCATTCTTAGACTGTGGCCCCTTGTTCTGGACTCCCCCAACATTGCGAACATTTTTCCTGCATGTAGCTTGTCCAGTCCTTTTATAATTTTATACGTCTCTATAAGATCCCCTCTCATCCTCCTAAACTCCAGTGAATACAAGCCCAGTCTTTCCAATCTTTCCTCATATGACAGTCCCTCCATCCCAGGTATTAACCTTGTGAACCTACACTGCCTCAATAGCAAGGACGTCCTTCCTCAAATTAGGAGACCAAAACTACACACAATACTCCAGATGTGGTCTCACCAGGGCCCTATACAACTGCAGAAGGACCTCTGTCCTATACTCAAATCCTCTCGTTTGAGAGGCCAGCATACCATTAGCTTTCTTCACTGCCTGCTGTACCTGCACGCTTACTTTCAGTAACTAGTGTAGAAGGACACCAAGGTCCCGTTGCGCTTCCTCTTTACCTCATCTGACACCATTGCGATAATAATCTGCCTCCTTATTTTTGCCGCCAAAGTGGATAACCTCACATTTATCTAAATTATACTGCATCTGCCATGCATCTGCCAACTCACTCAACCTATCCAAGTTACCCTGCAACCTCCTAACATCATCTTCGCAGTTCACACTGCCACCCAGTTTTGTATCATCCACAAACCTGCTAGTGTTAATTCTAATTCCATCATCCAAATTATTAATATATATTGTAAATAGTTGCGGCCCCAGCACCGAGCCTTGCGGCACTCCACTCGCCACTGCCTGCCATTCTGAAAAGGTCCCATTTACTCCTACTCTTTGCTTCCTGTCTGCCAACCAATTCTCTATCCATGTCAATACCCTAGCCCCAATACCGTGTGCACTAATTTTGCTCACCAATCTCCCGTGTGGGACCTTATCAAAGGCTTTCTGAAAGTCTAGATACATCCACTTGCTCTCCTTCATCCAATTTACTTGTCACATCCTCAAATAATTCCAGAAGATTAGTTAAGCAGGACTTCCCCTTCATAAATCCATGCTGACTTGGACCAGTCTTTTTACTGTTATCCAAATGCGCCGTTATTATCTCTTTAATAATTGACTCCAGCATCTTCCCAACCATCGATGCCAGGCTAACTGGTCTATAATTTCCCGTTATCTCTCTCGCTCTTTTCCTGAAAAGTAGGATAACATCAGCCACCCTCCAATCCACAGGAACTGATCCTGAATCTATTGAACATTGGAAAATGATCACCAATGTGTCCACGATTTCTTGAGCCACCTCCTTGAGTACCCTGGGATGCAGACCATCAGGCCCTGGGGATTTATCAGCCTTCAGTCCCATCAGTCGACCCAATACTATTTCTCGCCTAATGCAAATTTCTTTCAGTTCCTCTGTCTCGCTAGATCATCTGTCCTCTAGTACATATAGGAGATTGTCTGTGTCTTCCTTAGTGAAGACAGATCCAAAGTACCTGTTCAACTCTTCCGCCATTTCCTTGTTACCCATAATAATTTCACCCGTTTCTGCCTTTAAGGGACCGACATTTGTCTTTACTAAACTTTTTCTCTTAACATACCTGAAGAAGCTTTTACTCTCCATTATATTCTTGGCCAGCTTCGCTTCGTACCTCATCTTTTCAGCCCGTATTGCCCTTTTTGCTATCTTCTGGTGTCCTTTGAAAGTTGCCCAATCCTCTGGCTTCCCACTACTCTTTGCTATGTTATACATCTTTTCTTTCAATTTTATTCCATCTCTAACTTCCCTTTTCAGCCACGGTTGCCTCTTAGTCCCTTAGAATCTTTCTTCCTTTTTGGAATGAAATAATCTAGCATCTTCTGGATTATGCCCAGAAGTTCCTGTCATTGCTGTTCCACCGTCATTCCTGCTAGGATTCTTTTCCATTCGACCTCCTCTCTCATGCCTTCATAATTCCCTTTGTTCAACTGCAACACTGACATTCCTGGTTTAACCTTCTCCCTCTCAAATTGCAGATTAAAACTAATCATATTATGGTCACTACCTCCAAGCGGTTCCTTTACCTTGAGTTCCCTTATTAAATCTGGCTCATTGGAATACACCAAATCCAGAATTGACTTCTCTCTGGTAGGGTCTAGTACAAGCTGCTCCAAGAATCCATCTTGGAGGCACTCTACAAACTCCTTTTCTTGGGGTTCAGAACCAACCTGATTTTCCCAGTCTGCCTGCATATTGAAATCCCCCATTATCACAGTGGCATTACCTGTGTTACATGCCAATTTTAACTCCTGCTGCAACTTACGCCCTATATCCAGGCTACTGTTTGGGGGTCTGTAGATAACTCCCATTAGTGTCTTGTTACCTTTACAATTCCTCAACTCTATCCATAGTGACTCTACATTGTCAGTCCCAATGTCACCTCTCGCAATGGACTGAATTCCATCCCTCACCAACAGAGCTACCCCACCTCCTCTGCCCACCTGTCTGTCATTTCTATAGAATGTATAACCCTGAATATTCTGTTCCCAGTCCTGATCCTTCTGCAGCCATGTCTCGGTAATCACCACAATGTCATAACTACCAATCTCTAACTGAGCCTCAAGCTCATCCACTTCTTATACTTTGCACATTCATATATAATGCTCTTAATCCTTTGCTCATCTCAGCTTTCACATTGATTCCTATTACACTTGGCCATTATCTCCTATTCTTTCATTCTGCCCCGTTAATTCTGGGGTTTTTCTTAATTTTTCCTATACCCTCTTTCTCTTTAACCCCATCCTTGTCTATCCCATTTGAACAGATCAGTTCCAACTGATCGGAGCAGAGCATTATGGTGAAGGAACAAAGTTTAAAGAAGGTGTGTAAGTTTTTTCATAGAGACGGTGGGAGAGGCCAGGAATTTAATGCCAGGGCTGGAGTAAAGGCAGGAATGATAGTGGTATTTCAGAGGTTTTTAGTTAGGCACATTGATATGTAGAGAATGAAGGGATATGGAACATGTTCAACCTGAGAAGATTAGTTCATCTTGATCTTATGTTCAATGTAGGGAATGTGAGCCAAAGGGCCTATTCTGAACTATACTGTTCTATGTTCCATGTTTTAAATAATGGTACTTGTATATATTCAGTAAAAGTTCATTTCTGGAAGACACTACATAGTGTATCGGATAAAAAAAACCTACTTGACCAGGGTGTGTAACTTACACCAGAGAGGAAAAGGGTTTAAGGTCATCGTTCAATTTTTTGAAAGCAACGTTCATTTGCGCTGATAAACCTACTAAATCAGCAAAAGATTCTGCTACTTGTATTTTACTATGTACCTGTAGGTAATTTCTCAAAACCATTGCATGCTAATTCATTCTGTAACTTTGTTCCAGGTATTTGTTGAATGAAATCTATTTCTAATTGATTGTTGTAATTTTTTTGTTTGCTTTACATTACTTAATATAAGAAATGTTTTACATTCTTAATGATTTTTGTTCGCATTGTTTAATCAACGCATGCAGATTGATTTTGCCTCCTAGTTTATCATTAGTTTTACAGAATGTATTTTTGTATTCTCTATTATTGTATTATACACATTATTATTTTCATGATTTAATATTTAATTTTTAACTTTAAATTTATTTATTTATTCATTTTGAAAAAAAACAGTTACCTGAAGCATTAGCTGTTTCTCTCTGCATTAATGCAATCTGACCTGGTGATTTTAAAAAATAGTTTTCTCTTATATCATGTAGCGACAGTCATTTAAAAAATAAAGATGATTATTCGAAATATTTTCAACATGCAGCAGTTGTCCGATTAAATATCTCACAACGTCAATTTAAAACAAAACCTGTCCATTCTGATATTTTTCAGAAAGCTATCTCTTTAGATTTTTTGCTTGTTACATTATTGTTAAAATCACCAGATTAGAAGGGGTAAATATCCCAAAATTGCAGACTTTTGATTTTTAACCCACTTGCATTGAATTTGCCCATTAGTTTTAGTAGCAGACATAAGAGGCTAAAAGATCTGTTGACAACACAGAGAACTCTTGAACCCACTGTGCATCAGAAGAGAGGCATACTTCATCTTTAGATAGCAAGGCATTTTGTAAGTTTCAAAAAAGACAAACCATGTGGATGAATAACTAAATCAAGACTCAAAATAAAATGATTACTTTTCTGAAAGTCACAAACATTAGTTCTAGGCGGAACTCCTAAGGGCTTTCTACTTTCACTGAACTTTCCCCAAGAGTACTTTTTTAAAAGATCCTATGTTCTGGCCATTTGGAGCTTATTTTGCATGGCTGTTCCAACCATGGAGCTAGTTTTCCACTTTGCAAATTTGTAAAGATTTTTTAAAATAACAAAACCAAAGTTTATAATTTTTCCAATCTATGATTCCTTCAAGTTATTTTCAGTTATTTTGCAGAAAATTAAGTTAAGAAAGTTCAAATAATATACAAATAGTCTGGTCACAGATCTCTGGCTGCACATCAGAGAGGAGACCAGGGGGAAAATATTACTTACTGGAGTCACTGCTCACAAAGTCAAATAGTGGAAGACATCTGAATATTCTCTCAGGAAGATATTTTTTTCAACTGGAATGAAAACAGATAATGCTGGAAATACTCAGCATGACAGATATAAACTGCAGAGAGAAACAGAGTGAAACTCTCAGGCTCATGACATTTTGTCAAAGCTCGACAAAGTTAGGCATGGTCATAGAGTCATACAGCACAAAACCAGGCCCTTCAGCCCACTCGTCCATGCAGACCAATATGCCCCTTCTAAGCTTGTCCCATTTATTCGCATTTAGCCCATATGCCTCAAAACCTTTACTATCGATGTACCTGCTAAATGACGGTGAAACGTTGTTATTGTTCCCACCTCAACTACCTCATCTGGCAGACCGTTCCATATGTCCACCACACACGGTGTGGAAAAATGGCCTTCAGGTTCATATTAAATCTTTCCCTTCCTAGTGTCATAGAGTCATAGAGTGACACAGTGTGGAAACCGGCCCTTTATCCCTCTTTCCCTTAATTGACATAAAATCTCTAGATTCTCCTTAAAATTATCTGCCAAAGCTATCTCCTGACCCCTTTTTGCTGTCTTGATTTCATTCTTAATTATGCTCCTCGGTACCCCAAACTCTTCCAGGGATAAACTTGATCCCAGCTGCCTGTACCTGTCCCATGCCAGCTTCAAGTTTCTGGGCACTCACATTTCGGAGGACCTAACATGGTCCAATAACACTGCTGCGCAGGTCAAGAAGGCACAGCAATGACTGTTCTACCTAACAACACTGAAGAAGTCTGGTCTACCCCAATAGCTGCTGACGACATTCTACCGCTGCACCATAGAGAGCATCCTAACACATGGCATTCCTGTGTGGTACCTCAGCTGCACGGAGGTAGAGAGGAAAGCTCTTCAGCGGGTAGTCCATAGAGCTCAGAGGACCATCGGAACACAGCTACCATCCTTGGAGGGCATCTACAACACACGATGCCTCAGAAAAGCCACCAGCATCCACAAAGACTCTTCACACCCCTGCAACAGTCTGTTCGAACCTCTACCATCGGGCAGACGATACAAGGCCTTCTACGTCTGCACCTCCAGACTCAGGAACAGCTTCATCCCCAGGGCCATAGCTGCTATGAACCGGTCCTGCTGAGCCGGATGGTCACATCGCACAGTGATCCGGCACAGATCTACTTGCACTTTATTCTGTTTTAAAACTGTTCTAATTTGTTTCATTGGGTTGTTTAAATTAATACTGACTAGCCAATTAAATTATTGCATCGTATGGGAGGTGCATTCCCAATCTCGTTGTACCCCTGTACAATGACAATAAAGATATATTGTATTGTATTGTATTTTTCCTGACCAGAGCCTCAATTGTCAGGGGTTAAGGGGAAAAGGCAGGTGAATGGGGTTGAGACGGAAAATAGATCAGATCATTTTGAATGACGGAGTAGACATGGTGGGCCGAATAGCTTAATTTAGCTCCTATCACGTATGAAGTTATGAACTTATGAATTTCTCTCATCATACAAAGCTCCTTACCTCCACCTGCCTTGTTCTTCAATCTAATAGGTATATGCATGCCTTGAACACTTACCATCACACTTTTAAAAGCATCCCATTTTCCGGAAGTCCCTTTGCATAGTCCAGTACAGAAGGCTGGTCAGTGCTGGTCTGCGGTAACAGATGACATCCAAAGCAACTACTTTGAGTGGGTGGATTGGTCCATATTCAGGTAATCTGCGGCTGACCTCAATGAGTATGCCACTGCTGTGACTGATGCAAGTGCATGGAAGACTGTATGACGATGACGACAGTCTGAGTGTCATCCAACTGGAAACCATGTGTAAAGCCTGGTTCATTTCCAGGTGAAGACCTAAACCACTGCATACAAGTCAAACAATCCCAAGTGGGACAAGAAGCTTGCTACGATCTTTGCAATGCCATCAGGAATGCCAAGAGACAATACTGGGACAAACATTGGTACCAGCATAACTACAGGGACACCTTCTGACTGTAGCAAGGCCTGAATATTATAGCTGGCTGCAAAGTGAAGTCAGGCAGCATCACTGATGATGGTACACAAACCACAGTATACATTGATGGTGCAAAAGTAGAGATGGTTGATAAGGAGTCATTTGTGTCGGTGCTGGCTGCTTTAGCACACTATATTATTTTGTGTAGATATATCTTGCCGTATTATTTTGGACACAGGGGCTGTTGTTAGATTAACACATATATGGGCATAATAGACAGGGAGGAGCCAGAACTAGGTGGTATATCTTGGACACAGGGACTGGGAGGAGTTAGACACGGTGAGCTTGGAGAGATACAATTCTTAACAGACCTACACAGACCTGCATCGAGAGCTGTGGGCAGACGGGGAGAACAGAGCAGCCAGCTATGACTTGAAATAAATAAGTAAAGCCACTGGTATGTTCATCTTCTTGTTTGCACAACTACTTCAATAAACAACTAATTAAACTGAAAATGCGACTTGAAGATCTCTCTGTTGGTTTGCATCAAGAACAGTCTGGATCCCTGTGGAGTACTGGCAATTAAAAGAGACTGTATTGGAAAAGATTGAAGTTGCCATTACAGATAACGTCGAGTTCTTAAGAATAAATATCATCAATTAGTTCTGGTCTAGCCACATCGATGCAATGGGCACAAAAGCACACCAACACCTCTACTTCCTTAGAAGGTTTAGGAAATTGAGATAATCAGAAATGAAATTTGAGGAGAGATCTTGCCACAGCATTTAAACGATGAGGTATATGAATCGAGTGGATAGTGAGAGGCTTGTCTTTTAGTGGAGGTGCTGAGGACCAAAGGTTGCAGGTGCGAACTAAAGGGGAAGAGAATTAATCATTACATGAAGAAAAACTTTCTTCAGTCATGTGCAGGAATCTGATATGTATTGCCTGTATATATGGTGGAGGCTTGTAGAGTTTAAGAGGAAATTGGATAAATATAAGGTGAGGAAATGTTCATAAGACTGTGGAGCTGGGTTTAGAATTATAGGTAATTGCTTGAATAGAAAGCTGGCATGAACCAAATGCGCCAAACGCCTGCTTTCTGTAATGTATTTAATCTATGATTCTATGATCTATGTGGCTGTTTACCTACCTCCAAATCAAAGAAAAGCACACAGATAAAGAATGTCAGATAAAGGCAATCACCTATGAAATGTAGGAAATTATCTGAGTGCACACATAGACCAGCCATCTGTCCTCCAATGTGTGCTGATGATATCTATGTGGCACAGGATTCAAGAACGAGAAGGACTGCTGATCCCCAGCAGCAAGATTTCATCAAGCAACATGCATACGTGCAGAGCAAAAGGCATAAGATATTAAGAGATCCTGTCTGATATATTTCAATGCCTATTTAATCCACCTATTTATATTTTTCAAGTTCACTAAACGTCCAACATTATTTTTCATTTTGTTTAATGCACTATCACATATTTTACTTTCATGCTTCTTATTAGCATTTTACTTTTTTCTCCTTCTTTACATTGCTTTTGACAATACTTAGATTTATTTGCTGTAGTTCTCAGAGAACAGAATAGCCAGGATATTATTTCTAGCAGGTTTCATGAATGTCCTTTTTATTTTCTTTCTCTTCATTTCCTTTCTTCCATTACATTCATACACATGCATTACTCCCAGCTCTCTCCGTGACCAGCCCTTGTATTTCAGTCTCAAACTGGTCCTATTGATGCTGACAATTTCACACAACTGCCCTCAAGAATAATGTGCCCTTTCAAACTAAATCTCATTGAAATATTTCTTGCCACAAGATAACAGTTATACTTCTTAATTTTTTCTCTAAAGAATTGAAGTTGCTAGGCTACAAATGATTAGCAAACTTGTTTTGTACTCAAGGATGGAGTCTGCTTCACCTCAAGGTATACCCGTTTCTCTGTTGTTTAGAATCAACCAATCTGATTAAAGTTTGGCTCTCATATAACAAAATAATAGGAGCAATGCAGAGGCAGTGCATGCAATTTAAAATAATGATACATCAAATTCTCTGCAAATTATTTTGATTTGATACAACAGAGTTCAAAACACAATCTAACTTACTGAAGCTGAACATTTTGTAGTTTTATTTAATTACCACAGAGATGTAAAGCAACATGAAAAATCAATATTACTCCTCAAGCCTATTGCTCCATTCAACAGGATCATTGCTAATCTACGATCAACTTTACATATCCACAATATCACCATTTTGCTTTATCCCCTTGATTAACAAAACTCAATTAACATAATTTACCCTTACCCGAACGCAAGAGGTTTAAAAACTTCCAAAATGACATAAAGTGCTAGAGTAACACATTGCGTCAGGCAACATATCTGGAGCACATGGATAGGAAGGAGCAAATTTCAATTTAGGGCCCTTCTTCAAGCTCATTGTAGCAGGAGGGAGAAAGCGGGAAGAGAGATGGGGGCCGGACAAAGCCAGGCAAGTGAAAAGACAAAAGGCTGCTGAGATCAGGTAATATGGAGAGAAGAGGTGTGAACTGTAAATAACTTTCCCTCTACTGCTGTTTGCCTCACAGGCTTATAGTTTTTTGGCTTCTCCCCGGGATCCTGCTTAAATAAAGCCACAACATTAGCTATCTTCCAACCTTCTCGTACTTCACCTGTGGATACAGAAGATGTGAAGAAACAAAAATCTCCAGCCAATTCTCTGTCCAGTCAGCCAGCTCTCCCTGGATCTCAAGCGGTCCGACCTTCAACACTACAGTCCAGAATTCATGAAAAATTGATGCTCTTGATATGTCATTGAATAAAGCTCCATTCTTTTAGATTCATAGCTCATAATTAATGACAGACCCATGCTACATATGGGTCGTGTATTATTCTCAGAAAGGTGATGCCATAGATGGCATTCCAAGCCAATGTTTCTTTCATTGTATATAAAATCAAAAAATAGACAGCAAAGAAGGAACATTACAGAAATGCACAGTAACACAGAAGGAATATTATATTTATTTATTTATTTATATTTTATTTCCCATGGTATATAGCGTATTCATAGATTACAAAAAAAAATATTTCAAAATGTTTAAAGGATATTGGTTGGCTTCATTTCAATAATAATCAGATAGCTATCTAAACTTTTCTCTTAAATAAGTAATTTGTTTTGATTCAGACTGTGCATGTGCAGTATTTGGACATTTGAATTGAGTGGTTGGGTTGATTCTTTCCTGAATCAGGAAAATATTTCACAGAATTTTAGCCAGATTTTTTTATCATGCACTGCAATGATAAAAAGACTTTAGACTTTAGACTTTAGTGATACAGCACGGAAACAGGACCTTCAGCCCACTGATTCCATGCAGACCAGTGATCACCCTGTACATTAACACTATCCTACACACTAGGAACAATTTTACAATTTTTACCAAAGCAAATGAACTTACTAACCTGCACGTCTTTGAGTGTGGAAGAACATACTCTCGCCTCATACTAAACTAGTCCATATGTCCAATTTTATGTCTCTTCAAAAAATAAAAAGCATCCAAATGTTTCGCATCCTTTATCTTTAAGTAGAACCTCATTATTTGTTTTAGTTGCACTTTGGGATTTAGTGAATTGATGGATAATAATATTGTGAAAATTAGACATGATCAAAAGAGGTGCTGGGGAAACTCAACAAGTTTGTTTTTGTTCTTTTCTGATTATGTGTAATATTTTTGTACATTGTTTTATTTCTTCAGGAATTCAGCTGAACCAATTCAGGTGCACTCATGTGGATATCACAAGCTCATTTTATGTAATGCATTCATTTTTTTAAACACCATTTTTTTGCCTCTTTGGAACACAGTGGCATAGACTGATGTCATTGGTATTTGAAGAAAAGAGTAAAAAAAGGGGGACAACTACAAACAAAATGCCTCACGGTTAGGAAAATGTAGAGGGAAGTAAAATAAAACGAGAGGGAGAAATCTATTGAAGACATTGCATTAAATTAAACAACTAATTTATACTGGTTTTCATTTGAAGAATGCTGGCAATAATCACTTGTTATTTATGTTCAAGCTATAATTGAACCATGGTTCCATCTTGTGCAGTAAAGACCAGTATTACTGTAACTTCCACTGACTGTGTGAAATGGGATGTCGTGGTGCTGACCCGAAATGTTTTGACATTGACTTGACTTATAATTCTACACAGTAGGTTGTGCACATACAGAATACAATGACATTTTACATTAGGAATTATCTGATAAGCTAAACAATTGCTGTCATATAAAACTCTCATAAATGACGTCCTGGGACAACTTTGACAGGGCTATTATATAAACTGACATTCACACCACAGAGGTTGAGAAGATCAAGATGGATGCTTCCTTTGTGCAGAAAAATACTACAAAATACTTGCATTTAAGGATGCTGCACAGATTCAACACTACTTTTATAATAATCAGAAGCATAAGATTGTAGCTGCTTATTAACCACTTCATTTAATTATTTATATTTTTGTGGCTGAACTTCATGAAGTGCAAAACTGATGATTTTTTAGCTTCATCTTAATTTGTTCTATAAATGACTACATTACAAATTTGACCAATTTTAAAACTTCTTTTATAGCCCTGCCTACAATAATATTTAAATTTCCAGAAATATTTAAGACAGAATTTACCAGTATTCTAAATGAAAAACAGAACTTTTCACTGTATATGTGACAATCAATTAAGTTCCTCATATGTTGCAAAACATATTTGGCTAATAAAGTATTATTGTGATTGTGATTGAGTGATTGTGTGATCATAAACCAAAACCAATTTCAAAATCAATGATGCTCATAATGATAGGTTGGTAACTAATTTAGATTAGTGTTCATCAGTGGTAAACTAAACTATATTCTATTTAGATCATTCAGTTAAAATAGTTGCCAAATATGAAACTCCTGATTTTCAATGATTACTTGTGGCACATATTTTTTATTTACATGCATTAAACAAGTATTGAATGTGACCTCAGTCAATGCACATAACCTCAGGTGTTCCACAGGAGCCAAAAAATTATGAAGTGAATAACATTGGTTATCTTGGTACCTGTCAAGGGGCGGGATACATTAGGCGGCACGTAAACAGTCAATTCTTGAAGTTGATGTGTTGGATACAGGAGAAATGGGCAGGAGCAAAGACCTGAGCGACTTTGACAAGGGCCGAATTGTTAGGGCCAGCCAACTGGGTCAGAGGATCTCTGAAACGGCAAGGCTTGTGGGGTGCTCCCGGTCAGCAGTGGTGAGTACCTACCAACAGTGGTCCAAGGAGGGACAAACCACAAACAGGTGACAGGTTGTTGGACGCCCAAGGCTCATCGAAGAGCGAGGGCAACAAAGGCTATCCCGTCTGGTCTGAACCGAATGTGGGAAGACAACAGGCCGGTGGATGGAGTGTGATGCTCTGGGCAATGTTCCACTGTGAAACCCGGGTCCGGCCATTCATGTGGACGTCAATTTGACACCTACCTAAACATCGTTGCAGACCAGGTGCACCCCTCCATGGCAATGGTATTCCCTGATGGCAGTGGCCTCTTTCAGCAGGATAATGCGCCCTGCCACACTGCACACATTGTTTGGGAATGGTTTGAGGAACATGATGAAGTGTTTACGGTGTTGCCCTGGTCTCCAAGTTCTCCAAATCTCAATCCAATTCAGCATCTGTGGGATATACTGGATCGACAAGTCCGATCTATGGCGGCTCCACCTAGCAACTTACAGGACTTGAAGGATCTGCTGCTAATGTTTTGGTGCCAGATGCCACAGGACTCCTTCAGGGGACTTGTAGAGTCCATGCCTCGGCGGGTCAGCGCCGTTTTGGCGGCACACAGTGGACCAACAGCATATTAGGCAGGTTGTAGTGGGTGCGGTCACCGCCGAAATCAGGCCAGATGCCAGGTGAGTAGTAGATATACTTTATTTCGCAAGGCATACAAACACCGCACTCAAGAACTCGTGAGTCGACACACCCAAAACCTTTTATAGTCCCAGACCACCTGACCCAAGGGAACTGACCCAGGAAGTGACCTAATCCCTCGCGTCCACTGAGTGCCGAGTGGAATGACCAAGGGAGTGGCCTAGCCCCCGGGCGCCGCCACAGGACCCCACCCCAAGAACCGAAGGCACGAAACGGACAGGCGGACGGACGAAACGGCCAGCCCGCATGCGCGCCATGGCGGGCGCAGGAACCGGAACCACCCCGCCAGGGGAAGGCCCCCGCGGGAACTCCAGGGGTAAGGGGCGGGACGCGGGACGACCCCGAGGGCGAGGCTGCGCCAGTAGAACCGGCTGGCTAACGTCCACGTGCGCCGGCTTCAGCCGCGAAAGAGAGACCGTCTCAGGACGACCCCCCATGTCCAACACGAAGGTGGCAGAGCCCCGCTCAAGCACTTTGAACGGTCCCTCATAAGGCCGCTGAAGGGGTGTCCGGTTATGGTTGATCGGTGTTATTCTCAGAAGATAGACACAAAAAGCTGGAGTAACTCAGTGGGTCATTCAGCATCTCTGGAGAAAAGGAATACGCGACCTTTCGGGTCAGGATCTTTCTTCAGACTCAGGGAAAAGGAAAACGAGGGATATAGATAGCACATAGAACAAATGAATGAAAGATATGCAAAAAGCGGTGATGAATAAGGAAAGGTAGTGCCCATAATGGTCCATTGATGACTGTGGGGTAGGTGATAATCAGTTATACAGACAGTGAAACTCAACAGGATGACAGTGCAACTAATACGATGATTAAGGTGGGGGAGGAACAGCGAGGGGTTCACTTGCACCTCCCCCAAACTCATCTTCTGTATCCACTGTTCTAGGTGGGGACTCCTATATATCGGTGAGACCAAGCGCAGACAGGGAGATCGTTTTGCTGAACACTTTCACTCAGTCCACCTTGGCCTACTTGATCTCACGTATGCACTTTAACACCACTTACCTTTCCCATACTGATCATTCTGTCCTGGGCCTCCTCCATTGTCAGAGTGAGGCCAAACACAAATTCAAGGAACAGCACCTTGGGCAGCTTACGGTATGAATATTGATTTCTCTAACTTCATGTAACCCTTGGATCCCCTCTCTCACCGCCTCTCCCCACCCAACTCGTCGTACCAGGTTCACTGTCGTCCAGTTGAGTTTCACTGCCTGTATAACTCGTTATCACGTACCCCACAGCCAATGTTGGACCACTGTGGGCTCTATCTTTCCTTGATCATCGTTGCATATTGCAGATCTTTCATTCATTCTATGTGCCTATGTTGTTCTATATGCCACCTATATTTCTCATTTCCTTTTCCCCTGACTATCAATCTGAAGAAAGATCTTGACCCAAAACATCACCTATTCCTTTTCTCTAGAGATGCTGCCTGACCCCTTGAGTTACTCCAGCTTTTGCGTCTATCTTCGGTTTAAACTGGCATCTGTAGTTCCTTCCTGAGCATAATTCTCATAAGATTGCACGTTAATTTTGTCAAATAAATTCTTCAGAATTAACTGACCATTAAATTTCTCAGACTTTTAGAGAGAGAGAGAGAGAGAGAGAGAGAGAGAGAGAGAGAGAGAGAGAGAGAGAGAGAGAGAGAGAGAGAGAGAGAGAGAGAGAGAGAGAGAGAGAGAGAGAGAGAGAGAGAGAGAGAGAGAGAGAGAGAGAGAGAGAGAGAGAGAGAGAGATAAAGATGTGAGAGATAAAGATGTGAGAGATAAAGATGTGAGAGATAAAGATGTGAGAGATTAGTGGATGTAGAAAGTTGGTGAGGTTTAAGGAACTGGTTGATGGGTGTGGGAAGATTAGAAGGAAAAGAATGTGCAGCCATGAGGATCTGAGTACTTTGCCCAGCAACCACAGGAGAACCAAAACACCTATCTCTACACCTCCCCCCACACCTCCATTCTGGGTGCTCAGCTTTCTGTCCAGATGTGACAAAGATTTACATGCACTGCCTCCAAACTCATCTATTGCATTTGATGCTCTTGACAAGGCATCCTCTATGTCGACGAGACCAAGCGTAGCCTAGGTAATTGGTTCATAGAACACTTTGCTTTAAGTGGAGCACTTAGTTGCTGGCCACTTTAATTCCCCATTCCCAAACCAACCCATCCGCCCTAGGTCTTTCCCACTGCCAGAGTGAGGCTACACACAAACTGGAAGAGCAGTAGTCATATTCAGCTTGGCTGCCTACAACCAAATGGCATGAACTTTGAATTCTCCGATTTCAGCTGACCCTTCTTGCTTTTGATTTTGATACCATGGTAATAAGATTCCATCTGCCTTATCTAAGTCTCTTGTAGTTTTACATACTTCTATCAAGATATCTTCCATAAGTGTGGATAAATCTTCATGGTTGGAGGAGATCCATGTCAGGGTGCCAATTTCTTGCTTTTGATATACTTAAGGAATGTCTTTGAATTCTCTTTAATCTTTCCTGCCAAGGATATTTCAGCCATTTTTGTCCTCCTAATTCCTTTCTTCACCTCCCACATTCTACATTCCTCAAGAAATTCACTGAATTTCTATAGTATGGCTTTTATGGCGATAGTATGGCTTTTGATAAGATCCCTCATGGTAAGCTGTCCAGAAGATTAAGATATACAAGATTCACAATGACCGTCATATGGATTCAGAACTGGCTTATTCAGAGAAGACAAAGGGTTGTGGTGGAAGGTAGATATTCTGGCTGGAGGCCTGTGACAAGTGGAGTTCTGGAGGGAGCTGTGCTATTTGTGATATATATCAATGAACTGGATGCAAATGTGGATGGGTTGATGAGTAAGTTTGCTGATGACATCAAAATTGGAGGAATTGGAGGAAGGCTGTCAGAAGATATAGCTGGATATAGACCAGATGCAGAAATGGGTGGAGAAATGGAAGATGGAGTTTAGCCCAATCAAGTGTGAGATGTTGCACTTTGTAAGATTGTTAAGAACATAGTATGCAGTTAATGACAAGACCCTTTACATCATTGATGTGCAAAGGGATGAAGTTCATAGCTCTCTGAAGATGGCAACACAAGTAGATAGGGTTGTTAAGAAGGCAAAAAAGGGAAATGGTATGAACCCTTTTTCCCAGGGTGGAACTGTCCAACACTAGATGGCATAGATATGGATTATAATCATGTTTGACTGGTTAGGCACACAACAAAAGCATTTCACTGTATCTCGAGACACGTGACAACAAACTAAACCAAACTAAACTAAATAGCTCTAAGGCGAGTTCGACAAAGTTTAATGGAGATGTGTGGGAGGCAGATACAATAATGGCGTTGAAGAGGTTTTTTGATAGGCACATGGAACTGCAGGGAATACATGGATATGGATCATGTACAGGCAGATGAGTTCAGTTTAATTTGGCATTATGTTTGGCACAAACATTGTAGGCTGAAGTTCCTGTGTGCGTTGTTCTATGTTCCATGAAACTTACTGAAGTATGGTCATTATTCACAAAGTATACCTTAAATGACATTTCTGCAACTTGCCCAGCTCCATGTCCTACGATAAGTTTGAGCAGTATTCCATTTTTGGTAAGATTGAAACATATTGACACAAATAAATTCTTGGATGCACTTACATTTCAAAAGATCTAAGCACAGTTCAATATTCTATTACTACAGGCAGAATATATATATTTTTTAATGTGCTTGTTAAGGATGTTATTAAGCTGGAAAGGTACAAAAAATATTCTGGAGCTTAAAAGACTGAGGAGTCACCTTTTAGAGGCATAAAAAATCATGAGAGGCATAAATAAAATGGAATGATCACAATCTTTTTCCCAGAATAGAAGAGTCTAGATTTAGAGGGTAGAGTTTTAAAGTGAAATGGGGGACAGTGTCTCTGCATAGAGCGTGGTGTGTGTCTGGAGCGAACTGCCAAAGGAAGCTGCAGAAACATGTAAAATGCAATGTTTAATGGATGTTTTAATAGATACATAGAAAGAAAACATCAGAGAGATATCAGCCAAATACAGAGGGATATCAGCCAAATAATGCAGAAGTAAAATATCTGAAAACACTGTACCTGATCTCTTTTGTCTCTTTCAGATCACCTTTTGATGTTAAAGACCTTATCTCGCATGTATCAGCCTCACACCCAGATCTGACGTAGCAAAGGAAATACGTTTTCCAAGGTAACATAAGATTAATTCCTAATGTTGCCATGTATTCGCATTATCAAATTCCGATACAGATAGAGAAAACTGTGAAATAGAGAAAACTGTAATTTAACATATTGATCCCAATTGTGCACATAAATTCTTTCAGCACTTAATTGTTTCCATCCCAATGATAATCACTTTCAGGAAATAGTTCTCCTTTTCCCTCAGCTCTCAATCTAAATTCCACATCTTACTCCAGTTAAATGTTTGCTAACTCTCTCTAACTGTTGTTATGGTACAATCAGGTTAGATTGTTTCTTGATTTTAGATTGGACCGTATCTTAATGATTTACCATAATATTCTACGGAGCTACTTTAACCGTTATATGTTGCACTATTTTCATTGTGTTGTTTCTGAGACACTCATTTTCATGAACCCTTGCAGCATGCTAATTGCTTAAGACATGACCTCTTTTATTTGCAAGAGCATGCAAACACATGTTCACACACTCGTATGCACCCAGGCAATCACAATCAAGTCACACATGCTGTTTAACTAAGATAATAATTTAATTTAAATATCAGGGAATTTGCAGATTCATTGTTTATTTTGTTTTTCTAGTTCCTAAAATGTCAAGATACCACATGCAGTTCTCAGAATGTGTTTATACACAAGCGTATGAATGCCTCCAAATGAAACCATTCTTAACCATTCTCGCACTAAGCCAAAATGGACAGCGACAAATCCATTCATGTTTGATGTGGAAAAATTCAAAAAGATAAATCCAAGAAGAAATAAATAAATAAATAATTATTCTGCAATCAAGAGCAAATGATTGAAAATTTTGCAAAATTTATGTGAACATCTGCATCTGTCGTGTGTCTGAAATTTATAGAAAAGTTACAATGATAAATTGAAACAATCACCATAGAAATATTTATACCGCGTGCTTTTTTTCTATTTATGAGCAGATTATCTTCTGTCTTCTGAGATTGCTGTAAAACTTTGAGAGGATAACAATGTAGATATAGCTATTTGGAAATTTAATGGTGATGCAATAGAAAGAAGACTGGGAATTTTCCAAACAATAATATGTATACAAAAATGAGATGAATCTTTAAATCAAAATGAACCTTTAATAGTAGATAAATATTTTTAATGATTGATTATTCTCAGAGAATTTAAAAATCAGTATTAATACCCAGAAATCGGGAGATATATCAATGATATCAAATCACATCCTCCATAGAGATATCAAAATATAGAAAGGAACTTTAAAGGATACTGAAAGGTACTAAAAATTACTGAAGAAGAATTAGAAATATTGGCAGAGGAGATTCAAATATCTTGATATATGTAATAAATGAAATTGGTTGAAACCCCTTTCTGCTATTCTTGTGATCTTGGACTTAATACTGTATCAATAAAAATTATACTACTTTGAATGTTTTGTTCTAAAATACCAGGCCATTCTAAACCATTCAATCTGATGATCAATATCCCTCCTGTGTTTCGATTCATTGTTACCTTTTCCTCGTCCAACAACGGTGGTATCATTGGTGAATTTAAAGATGGAGTTTGGGTTGTGTCAGGCTAAATGGTCATGGATATAGGGAGAGTAGAGCAGGAGAGGGAGCACAGAACTTTGAGATAAACTTATCAAGGAAGAAATGTTGTTGCCATTTCATGTTGATAGTGGTCTGTTGATGAGGAAGTCGAGTATCCAATTGCAAAGTGACCAGCCGTGTCATCAATTCTCTGAATAGGATGACACGTTTTAGGGATAGGTATCCCTGTTGTGCATTCCTTGTTACAGGTTTGCAGCCTGAAAAACACCCATCCATGACTATCTACAGCCTAACTGTGACCCAACCAATTTTGCAGCCAGTTTGCTCACATGCCCGGCATCCCTTGTGCATCAACCTTTGCATCACCACATTGCACCTTGTCAAAAACCTTACTAAGGACCATGTATACCGCAGCTACTGGAGGAACTCAGCAGGTCAGGAAGCATTAGTGGAGAGAAATGGATAGACACTCTTTATAGTTGAAACCCTTCTTCATTATCAACCCATAATGTCTGTCCATTTCCCTCACAGACGCTGCCAGATGCACTGACTTCCTCTATCAGTTTGATATTTGCTTGATTCTAGAAGTCACATACTTCTGTGCATTTGAGTAACCCACGCTTATTATTCTACCTTCATCAATTTACTTTGTAACATCCTGAAGAAACTCAAATCAGATTTGTGAGACATGATCTCCCCAGCATAATATCTTTCCTTTACAAAAGAATAAAATTCCTGTTTCTCAGAATCTTTTTCAACAACTTCCCTACTACTGATATACAGTGCATTCAGACCCCTCCACTTTTTCCACATTTTGTTACGTTACAGCCTTATTTTAAAATAGATAACATTCATTTTTTTTATCATCAATCTACACACAATACCCCAGAATGAAGCAAAAGCAGGTTTAGAAATTTTTACAAAGTAATTAAAAAGAAATAACTAAAATATTACATTTACGTAAGTATTCAGACCCTTTGCTATGACACACAAAATTTCAAAATTGAGCTTATGTTCATCTTGTTTCCATTGATTATCCTTGAGATGCTTCTACAATTTGATTGGAGTCCACCAGTGGTAAATTAAATTGATTTGACATGATTTGGAAAGGCACACACCTGTCTATATAAGGTCCCACAGTTGACAGTGCATGTCAGAGCAAAAACCAAGCCATGAAGACGAAGGAATTGTCCGTAGACCTCCAGGACAGGAATTTGTCAGGACACAGATCTGGGGAAGGTTATAAAACAATTTCTGCAGCATTGCAGGTCCCGAAGAGCACAGTGGCCTCCGTCATTCTTAAATACAAGAACTTTGGAACCACCAGGGCTCTTCATAGAGCTGGCTGCCCGGCCAAAATGAACAATTGGGGGAGAAGGGCCTTGGTCAGGGCGACCAAGAGCCCGATGGTCACTCTGAAAGAACTCCAGAGTTCCTCTGTGAAGATGGGAGAACCTTCCAGAAGTACAACTATATCTGCAGCACTCCACCAATCAGGCGTTTATGGTAGAGTGGCCAGATGGAAGCCACTCCTCAGTAAAAGGCACATGACAGCCCGCTTGGAGTTTGCCAAAAGGCACCTAAAGGATCAAATTAAAAAAGGAGGAAAAAAATGAATAGAAATGCTTTCATATCAGCCCCAGCAACGTTTCTGGACATTATGATAATATATAATTGTTATTGTTTATTTAATGGGCAGGAGAAATTAAGTAGCAATCAAAAACAATACCATGTGCTTAAGAGTACACTTAACACTGTTGATTACAGGGCAACTTGCTGCCATAAGTTTAATGAGTGAATAACAAACAAATGTCATGATTTGATGGAAATTATGAGTGAGGCTAAGAGCAAAATGTTCTTTTCATGAAGATAATAGCAGAATGGGGCAAATCTGCTCACAGCTTGTAACAAATAACAGCTCCTGGAGATTCTCCTACTTGTCAAAAGTTGGTGGAAAAAATGTACTTTAGTAATACCACATGGCATGCCTTCTATTTTTCAGCAAAATCTAATCTTAAATGATTTTGCTTGACACCTTCAAAACAGTAAAATGGCACATGCATTAAAAAATTGTTCAGACCAGATCATATTATAGCTGTGTCATGAGTGACTTTGAGCAGCATGCAGCAGCTATTGTAATATGGGGCAGACAATTTGCCTAGGAGAATAACAAGTAGTATTGACTGACAGCTGAAAAGCACAAAGTTATTACATTGTTCTTTAAAAAATGTGTCACATATGGAAATATTGGGCATTTCCTTTTTTGTTATGCATTAATGAGTTTGTTTGCCCGTAATATTTTGCAGTGTATGAATGTCAATAAAAAGTTGCATCGGTATGAATCAATCCACAATTTAATCTTTGCACCGACAATATGAGCCCCATAGAAATGTTTGTTATTATTCTTGAACATTAATACACATTGCAAATGTAGATTTTTGTTTTTTGTTTTTTTGATGATTCATCATACATTTCATACCGGAAGAAATAACACCACATATATCTTAATAGAATTTATAATAAGGATTAGAAATAGCTGAAATATGCCTCAATGGGGAAATCAGTTTGTGCTTGCGGAGACAAGGTACATTTTATGAATTTGTACATTATACGTGGAGTCGTACAAAAAAAGGAAGTGTAAGATATAGACATGGAACAGTACAGTACAGTCCCTTTGGCCTACAAAATCCATGTCGTGCTTGATGTTGTTAAACTAATCTCCTCTGCCTGCACATGATCCATATTCCTCCAACTCTGGATACCCATGTGGTATTGAAAATCCTCTTAAATGCCGCTATCATATCCACTGTCAACACCAGCCCTGGCAGCGCATTCCAAGCACATGCCACTCTTTGTGCAGAAAATGTATCCCGCACGTTCCCTTCAAACTTTGCACCTTGAACCTTAAAGTTTTGCCCTCTTAAATCAGAGAAATAGGATCATAAAATCATACAGTAAGGCAACACCCCTTTTGCCCAGCTCGTCCATGACAACCAAGATGTCACATTCAAGTTAATCCCATTTTCCTGTGTTTGGCCGTATTCCTCTAAATCTTTCCTGTCCATGTACTTTTTAAATATTGTTATCGTACCTGCCTCAACTACCTCCTCTGGCAGCTCGTTCCTTTTACCCATCACCATCTGCATGAAAATGTTGCCCCTCAAATTTCAATTAAATCTTGTTCCTCCCATCTTAATACATTCTCTGGATTTGATTTCCCTCCCCTTGGTGAATGACTCTGTGCATTCACCCTGTCTACTCAACTCATTATTTTATGCATCTCGATAAGATCACCTCTCAGCCTTGTGCGCTCCAAGGAATAAACTCCTAGCCTGCTCAATCTCTCCATATAATTCAGCCTCTCAAGTCCTGGAAACATCCTTGTAAATCTTTTCTGCACTCCTTTCAGCTTAAAACTTTTACATTTCTACCTTGGGTAAAAGTTTCAGACTATCTATCCTGTCTATGATTCTCATGATTTTGTCTACTTCTATCAGGTCTCCCCTCAACCTCTGACTTTCCAAAGAAAACAATCTCAGTTTGTTCAACCTCTACTTACAGCTCATAACTTCTAATTCAAGCAGCATTCTGATAAGCCTCTTCTGCCCTCACTAAAGCCTAAAGAAAGGTTATGATTGTGACACCTTATGATTCTCTGACATTTGACGATAAAGGATGGGAACCCCTTTAAGGCACATTTGCTTCTGTATGAATTCCTAATGTACATTAGTGGTGTTGCCGCTCTGAACAGTGTCACTGAGCTATTAGATATAATTGTAAATTACTGATTTAACACCGATTCTAGCACATGAATTAGGTGCTACTTCTCCAGACAATCACAACCAAGGAAAAGTGCTTCTTAAATACATAATTATTAGTATGTAAAGCCAGGAGATTCAGAGATGCTCTTCATTGTCTCACTACATTACCCCTCTGACCGTCTTTCCCCATCTTCATTCTTTTGTCTTTTCCACTTTCTGTCCTCTCAGCCAAGATCAGAGAGAGATTGCTATCAGTCATTTTGAATTCAAAATCATCTTCATTGGTTAGCCATCTGCTGACAGTAAGAAGGAATCTGCAGTCTACCTGCTGATATTCCAATTGCTTTTGCAAAATGTATTCTTCTTCAACTCCATTTGGTAACTGTTGGCCAATGCATAGGCATGGCTAAGGGGCGATTTTTTCAGCTATGTTGAGTGAACAGTGCCTTGACCTGCAGAATGGTTCATTCAAATATTTTTTTTTCAAATCAGGATTACGTCACATCCATTTTAATCTTTTCATTGTTTCAAAATTTTCTTGGAGGAATCTTCATAGTGCAAACTTAATTGTCCTATGATTTTCAATAAAGCTGGAACAAATGTCGCTTTATTAATTAATAACGTTTTTTGCTTGTTAAAATTAATGTTTGTTGAATGAAACTGATTTTGATATTGGCCTTTATCATGATATTATTTTTTTTTCCGAAATAAAAAGAAAAATATATGTGGAGTTCGAATTAATGCAAGCACATGACCATTTCATTGGTTTGTTTTTGTTTAATTCATGTGAATCCTTTTAATTTTTAAGAATATTCCTGTTTTCCTTTTGAATTATGGTAGACTTGAAAGCATTCAATCATTTCACAGTGTTACTGTCATTCCTACCCAGTGGGACAAACCAGTCAATTTTGCTTGAGTTGTCTGACATCTTTGTAAATTTAATCCTCATGCAATATGCTGCCAGCTAAGGATTTTCTAATCAAATTATGTCTAAAACAATAGTCAATGTTGCTCATATGATCCATGGTTTTAAAGAAGTTCATGTAGACATAAGGAAGCCATATTATACCATTTACTACGAGCACCCATAATCACACTATCTGCTCCAATCCCATTAAATACATTTTTGTGATTTTCCTCATACAATGTTGAAACTCCAGATCCATTTTTGCCAATCCTATTACTGTTGCCCTTAGAGTACACATTATTACTCACATTCATGAGCAAAGAAATCAGCAAAATATTCAGAAACCTTATCCAATGTTTCCTCTTTCCTCATGAGTATTTTTTCTGGAAATAATTTTACAATTTTGAACAGTTAATTTCCTTTTCAAAAGAGAATCTCCTTCACAGTTATACAGGCTTGCATATCTATCCTGCTGCTACTAACAACATTAATTCTGTCAGAAATTTGGTCATAGTGACTTACTGTATCTCAAGACTTGCTCCATTGTCATAAGGATCCTATTTCTAATTCTAACATTCTCCGTTTACAATTCTAGTTAGCCTTCATGTTACATTTTATTTTACAACATATTCTCTCTCACATGCCGATCAAGCACTTCCATTTTTCCTGCCACTTACTTCTTGGAAGATCAGCTGAGGTTTTCCATAACTCAGTCATTCAGATACTTTGCCTTTTCAACAACAAAACAGACTATTTATTATTGCTTCAACAACATAGAAAATCTACCATGCCAACCTTTATTTGTGGAAGAAGGAACTGCAGATGCTGGTTTACATTGAAGATAGACACAAGATGCTGGAGTAACTCAACAGGACAGGCAGCATCTCTGGATAGAAGGAATTGGTGACGTTTCAGGTCAAGGCAGTTCTTCAGACTGTTTGTTTGGTTCCTTCTTGTTTATGTAATGCATTTTTCAAACCTATTCCTACTCCATTTGTCTGGAAAACCTCTGACGTCATGAATGGCCGTCTTAGTCTCCACATGAATGGCCGTTTTTCAATTAATTAATCTGTTGTTTGGGTTTGTTTGGAATCTTTCAAAATGGCAGTCAGGCAACTCATTATACTGAAGGCTATGATGCAGAAAAGTAACTTTTCTCTAATAAAGAAGAATTTATACATTATTTCAGTTCTGTAGTATCTTTCAATACAAAATATAGATAATGGTTAATAGGAATAGAACCACATGCATGATTTTCTCACTGGCCATATAATATTTTAGAAACAGAAACATAGAAAATAGGTGCAGGAGTAGGCCATTTGGCCCTTCGAGTCAGCACAGCCACTCAACATGATCATGGCTGATCATCCAAAATCAGTGCCCCCTTTTTCCCCAAATCCCTTGATTCCCTTAGCCCTAAGAGCTAAATCTAACTCTCTCTTGAAAACATCCAGTGAATTGGCCTCCACTGCCTTCTGTGGCAAAAAAATCCACAGATTCACAACTCTCTGGGTGAAAAAGTTTTTCCTCATCTCAGTCCTAAATGGCCTACCCCTTATTGTTAAACTGTGACCCCTGGTTCTGTACTCTCCCAACATCGGGAAAAAAATTCCAGCATCTACCCTGTCCTATCATCTAAGAATTTTGTTTCTATAAGATCCACTTTCATCCTTCTAAATTCCAGTGAATACAAGCCCAGTCGAGTCGACCCATTCTTTCATCAAACGACAGTCCCGCCATCCCAGGAATTAACCTGGTGGACCTACGCTGTACTCCCTCAATAGCAATAATGTCCTTCCTCAAATTAGGAGACCAAAATTGCACACAATACTCCAGGTGCGCTCACCAGGGCCCTGCATGGTACTGCGATTGGACCTCCTGCAGTAGGACATCCTTGCTCTAAACTCAAATCCTCTCACAATGAAGGCCAACATGCAATTGGCTTTCTTCACTGCCTGCTGTACCTGCATGCTTACTTTCAGTGAGTGATGTACAAGCACACCCAGGTCTTGTTGCACCTCCCCTTTTCCTAATCTAACACCATTCAGATAATAATCAACCTTCCTGTTCTTGCCACCAAAGAGAATAACTGCACATTTATCCGCATTATACTGCATCTGCCATGCTTCTGCCCACTCACCCAACATATCCAAATTACCTTGCAGCATAGCATCCGCCTCGCAGCTCACACTGCCACCCAGCTTTGTGTCATCCGCAAACTCAGAGATGTCACATTTAATTCCCTCATCTAAATCATTAATATATATTGTAAACAACTGGGGTCCCAGCATCGAGCCTTGCGGCACCCCGTTATTCACTGCCTGCTATTCTGAAAAGGACCTGTTAATTCCTACTCTTTGCTTCCTGTCTGCCAATCAATTCTCTATCCATGTCAATAGCCTGATCCCAATACCATGTACTCTAATTTTGCACACAAATCTCTTGTGTGGGACCTTGTCAAAGGCTTTTTGAATGTCCAGATACACCACATCCACTGGCTCTCCCTTATCCATTCTACTGATTCCAAAAGATTAGTCAAACATGATTTCCCCTTCATAAATCCATGCTGACTTTGATCAATCCCGTCACTGCTTTCCAAATGCACTGCTATCACATCTTTAATAATTGACTCAAGCATCTTCCCCACTACCAATGTAAGGCTAACTGGTCTATAATTCCCCATTTTCTCTCTCCCTCCTTTCTTAAAAAGTGGAGTTACATTGGCTACACTCCAGTCCACAGGAACTGATCCAGAGTTGAGAGAACATTGGAAAATGATCACCAATGCATTCATGATTTCTAAGGCCACCTTCTTGATTACTCTAGGATGCAGACCATCAGGCCCTGATGATTTATCTGCCTTAATGTAGATTTAGTTTACGTAACACCATTTTCTGATTAATATGGATTCCCCTCAGTTCCTCCCTCCCACTAGATCTTTGGTCACCTAGTATTTCTGGGAGATTGTTAGTGTCTTCCTTAGTGAAGACAGAACCAAAGTACTTATTTGATTGTTCTGCCATTTCCTTGTTTCTGATTATATATTCACCTGTCCCTGACTGTAAGGAACCTACATTCGTCTTCATTAATCTTTTTACATACCTATAGAAACTTTTATAGTCAGTTTTTATATACCCCGCAAGCTTACATTCATGCTCTTTTTTCCCCCTCTTAATTAACCTGGTTGTCTTCGTCTGTTGAGTTCTAAATTTCTCCCAGTCTTCTGGCTTGCCACTTTTCTTCTGGCCAATTTATATGACTCTTCCTTGGCCTTTCCTGTCAAAAGTCCTTGAAAAGGCAATTCTAAATCAATTACTGCCTTACCTACACCAAAATACCATCCTGAAAAGTTTCCAGTCAGGTTTCAGGGCCCACCACAGCACAGAGTCTGCTTTGTTGAAGGTACACAATGACCTGCTTCTTGCCATCGACACCGGCGACTGTGCAATCTTGCTCCTTCTTGACCTCAGCGCAGCGTTCGATACAGTGGACCACACCATCCTTATTGACCGTCTCCGGTACGGGATTGGCGTTGATGGCACTGCCCTGAGCTGGTTTGTCGCCTACCTCAAAAATAGGAGTTTCTCCATCAACATAGGCAATTATTCCTCTTCCCCAGGTAGCCTCTCCTGCGGGGTTCCACAAGGCTCCATCCTAGGGCCCCATTCTCCTCTCTCTATACATGCTCCCCCTTGGCCAAATCATTCAAAGGCACGTCATTTCTTTCCACTGCTATGCGGATGACACACAACTTTATCTCCCCCTGAAACCCAACAACCGGTCAAATTTAATCAGCCTCATGCACTGCCTTGAGGACATAAAATGTTGGATGGCACAGAACTTCCTTCAACTAAACGAGAGCAAGTCTGAGGTCATCCTATTCGGCCCCCCCGACTCCATCAAAAGGATAACAGGCAGCCTTGGAAGCCTATCCTCCCTAGTCAAACCGCATGTCAAAAACCTTGACGTGATATTTGACTCTGCATTAAAGTTTGACAAGCAAGTCAACGCTGTGGTAAAAGCCAGCTTCTTCCAGCTTCGTATCATAGCTAAAATCAAACCATTCCTCCAATTTGACGACATTGAAAAAATCATTCAAACATTCATTTCCTCCCGCCTAGGCTACTGCAACTCCCTATACACTGGGATCAGCCAATCTTCCCTGTCCCGCCTGCAATTTGTCCAAAACGCCGCAGTGAGACTCCTGACGGGTACTTGTAAAAGGGACCACATCACCCCGATTCTGGCCTCTCTCCACTGGCTCCCAGTATGGTACAGAATCAACTTCAAGCTTCTCCTATTCACATATAAAGCCCTAAAGGGGCTTCCCCTCCCCCCCATATCAAAAATTCCTCTAACCAACCACTCTATCTCCAGGTCCCCCATGTCGGCCGATTTGGGGCTACTCACTATCCCGCGGTCTAGGCTTAAGCTCAGGGGTGACCGCACTTTTGCGGTTGCAGCTCCGAGACTGTGGAACAGCATCCCTCTCCACATTAGAACTGCCCCCTTCATCGACTCCTTTAAGTCCAGGCTCAAAACCTATTTCTACTCCCTAGCGTTTGAGGTCCTCTGAGGGGGCCGGGCCTGGCAACCCTCCCCCAACTGTGCAGGTGCGGCTGCCTGGCCCGGCAAGTGGGAGCGCACTGCATAGGTGCGGCTGCCGGGCCGTTGAAACTTCCCCAGAGCCGGGCGCAGGTGAGGGGGAAGAGGAAAGGGGAGAGGGAGCCACTCACCCCGGCCCCGGGTGCCCATCACGGTGGCCAGCAGCAGGAGAGCAGCCGCAAGGCGTTGAACCATGTTCGTCCTGCTGGCGGCCATCTTCTTTGACCTTCTCTCCTGCCGCGCTGCACCACGGAAGGAAGGTCAGGTGGGGGGGCATGCCGGGAAGGGCACCGGGACAGGCACCAGTCCTCCCGGCGCTGCTGCGCAGGTGCGCCACCGCCAGGCGTGGCAACCCTTCCCTGTTGTGACTCCGTATTAGATCAAAATGACGATCTTAAAATAGCGATCTCATATATGACCCAGTGGGTTCCCATTGCGATGCTGAACACAGAAGTATTAGATCAAAATGACGTCCCATTCACATTATAAAGTTTATTAATGTTTATAAAGTGAATAACTTTTAAAATAAAACGAAACTTGATGCTGCACACCGCAGGCAAATTGTAAGTAAGGTGGGCCTAAAATTCTTGCGCTATCGTTTACCGTTTTGGCTGTATTTCGGGAACATACATTCATACATACAAGATGAGAGTTTTAGTGGTATATAGATAACCTATCTAAGAGATTATCAGATTATTATCTCATTGATTTTTACATCTTGCTGCATATAAACTGCTTGCCATTTTTACAACAGAAAGTAAACTTCAATTTGATAGTGTAAAACTATGACTTTGCCATTGTCATATCAGCTAACCTTTATAAATCATGATACAAAAAGAAACCAGCTTAGTTAGAGACACAAGATACTACAGATGTTAGAATCGTGAGCAAAAAAACAAATTGCTGGAGGAACTCCGTGGGTCAGGCGGCATTTGCGGAGGGAAATGAACAGACAACGGTTTGGGACAGGACTGTTCTTTAGACTGAAGCCAGCCTTACATTCGTAATGTTATTTGAGAAGAGAAATTCAAGAGATATAAGATTCAAGAGTGTTTATTTGTCACATGCCAGAACCACTAATTTCTTACTTGCTGCAGCTTTACAGGCACATTGGACACAACAACAACAGCATAAAATAAATATACAATACATTAAGTTATCCTTAGTAAGTTGAGCATGACAGTAGAAACGTCAAAGTAGTAGTGAAGTAGCAGAGTAGTGAAATAGAACAGAACAAAAGTGACTCAGCAAATAATTAAAAACTACTTTCCCAGAACAAAAGATTAGACTGTTTTTAATGTGAACAAGCCATACTAAAGGACAGTTAATGGTCTGTGAAGAATTATGCATAAGGAATTGTTTTGAAAAACTGTTAGTGGTAATTAATCTGTGAAGTACAGACTGAAACTAAATGATATAAAGTAAAGTTGAGAAGTAACTTACTCTAAGACTCATTCTTTTTGAGAGGAAGATGTCTGCCTTTGAAGGGACCAATGTCTAGAAAACCAAACTGTAATCATGGAAACAACAGCCATCTGGAGAGGATGAGATCAGAAGCAATGGGTCCACTCTGAAACATCTTCCCTGGCAATGAAGATCTTAACATTAGGCAGAGTAAACAGATGTCAAGGTGGTAATAAGAAATAACTAAAACATTATATTAAAACACACAAGTGAGAAACCACAGTCATGGGACCCACACCTGGAAACAGTCAGGAGTAATTGAATTTATGCTCCTCCGTGTGTGACCGGCTCAGTAAGAGCATGAGGAGTCATAACATACTGAAAAATTGATATAAAATCACATAGTGAACAAAACCACGTAGTTTGGAAGCAACTACTCCAAAGACCAACAGTCTAGAAGGAAGAAGATGATCCTTGGATTGAAATCAAGTCTGGCCAGGTTGGAAACAAACAGGTAATATGTGCTTTTTAACATATCGATCATAGATTAGTTTAAGTGATTTATTTAAAGAGAATAAATAAATATGGTTTGTAATAAACCAAGCATAGTTTCATTGTATCTAGTTAACCAAAATACTTGATTTTATAGTTAAAAGTAGGTTGTAAAGAACTTTGGGATGTCTGGAGGATGTGAAAGATATTGTATGAGAACAAGTTTATTTTCTTCCTTTTTCATCTGGGGCCAAACTTCCCACATATGTGTCAAAAAAATATTTCGGTCAGCAGGCAAATTCAAACTAGATGAACTCCAGTCATTTAAAGTACTACTGAATCAGAATCAAAATGCATACTTAAATTAAGGTTCATTGCAATATCCTTTCCAATCAAAGGCACAACCTTGAGGTTCAATTCCATTATTTGTAAATACAGGAATCAAACTCAACAAGAGAATATTTTAAATTTCCTTTTGTTCCATTCTGCAGCCCGTAGTTTTAATTTAAATGGAGCATCACATCACAAATTAGGAAGTATTTAAAGTAATTTTACAAACACATACTGTATGGTAACTGGTAGAAATAACAGAAGCCTTCCAATAATGATGTTACATGGCAGATGGAAAACCACAATTCATTTCTGAAAATGATTTTAACAGTGTATTTCACCTTGCATAGTTGGATCTCCTATCACCATTAAAAATATACTGGTACAGCTCAATTGTAGTATAAGAGCTCCACACAGTGGTAGGCACTTTACCTGTTTTTTAATATAACTTTTTCATATGTAAATTGAAACAGTGCAAAGGACATAACTGTTCCATTGTTATAAATAAAATGAGAAAAGTATTTCAGTTGCATAAAAACAATTTTTTCATAAAAAAATAAGATTAAATCTTATTTGCATTAACATTGACTGAGACACCAGATTCAGAATTAAATGAGGTTGTACCATAAATTTCTCACAAACTTTTGGTGACTAATGGTTAAATTGGGAGAGTTGTTGACTGACTAGTCATGCACAAACCAGATGCAGTCGTACTCCAAGAATCACAACTTGCAACCACCATCCCATTCCCTTTCATTGCACTCCTTGTGGATGTGGAGGACAGAAATGTTCAGGCAGAAAGGAATGATCGTGTGAGCCCTGAATACTGATGCCAGGTCTCAACGTAATTTCCTGGCACCTGGTCAAACATGAGTAAGAAAAACTCCTGCTAATCATCATCTGCCATCTTCCCTCAGCGAATGAATTGTCTCTTCTTTATATTGAATGACACTTGGGCGAATGAAGCACTGAGAGTTGTAAGGGATCATAACCAGGAATGGAAAATTAGTACAGGATTTGGCCAACTGGCCTCTCCTTTAGGATGGACATCAGTGCAAAACTGCAGCATCAATGAATAATGAAGGAGCAGTTAAGCTGCTTTCATCTTATTAGACACATTTCCTTTGTCCACTCATTCCCTTCTCCTTTCATCTCGGCTACCAGGACTAAACTGATTTCTCTCTTTCTCATTTCTGATGGCCACAGACCTGAAATGCTAACTGTTTCTCTTTCCATAGAAGCTGCCAGAACTGTTGAACTTTTATTCATCATTTTTTTTTAAATTTCAGATTTCCTGTGTCTGGGTGGGTGTGCAGGAACTGATGTGTAGGGGGAGTAGAATTCCAAAAGGTATGTGTGTCTTTGTTATCAAGCTGGACTAGGAATATTCCTCAAACTCAGTAATATATAACTGTTTCTGATCTATTGACACAACCAGTGACAAAAAAATGTACTGCTCCATGAACATAGGATATAGTATTAGATTATGTCACAAAATGCTGGGGTAACTCAGCAGGTCAGGCAGCATCTCAGGAGAGAAGGAATGGGTGACGTTTCAGGTTGAGACCCTTCTTCAGACTGATGTCAGGGGGGCGGAACAAAGGAAGGATATAGGCGGAGACAGGAAGATAGAGGGAGAACTGGGAAGGGGAGGGCAAGAGAGGAACAGAGGAACTATCTAAAGTTGGAGAAATCAATGTTCATACCGCTGGGCTGCAAGCTGCCCAAGCGAAATATGAGGTGCTGTTCCTCCAATTTCCGGTGGGCCTCACTATGGCACTGGAGGAGGCCCATGACAGAAAGGTCAGACTGGGAGTGGGAGGGGGAGTTGAAGTGCTCAGCCACCGGGAGATCAGGTTGGTTAAGGTGGACTGAGCGAAGGTGTTGAGCTAAACGATCGCCGAGCCTGCGTTTGGTTTTGCCGATGTAAAGAAGTTGACATCTAGAGCAGCGGTGGATGAGGTTGGAGGAGGTGCAGGTGAACCTCTGTCTCACCTGGAAAGACTGTTTGGGTCCTTGGATGGAGTTGAGGGGGGAGGTAAAGGGACAGGTGTTGCATCTCCTGCGATTGCAGGGGAAAGTGCCCGGGGATGGGGTGGTTTGGGTAGGAAGGGATGAGCGGACCAGGGAGTTACGGAGGGAACGGTGTATGCGGTACGCACAAAGGGGAGGGGATGGGAAGATGTGGCCAGTAGTGAGGTCCCGTTGTAGGTGACGGAAATGTTGGAGGATGGCTGGCTGATGGGGTGGAAGGTGAGAACGAGGGGGATTCTGTCTTGTTACGAATGGGGGGAGGGGGAGCAAGAGCAGAGCTGCGGAATGTAGAAGAGGCCCGAGTGAGAGCCTCATCTATAATGGAAGAGGGGAAGCCCCGTTTCCTGAAGAATGAGGATATGAAGAATATGTGATCAGGTATCTGAAGTTGATATAATCCCAACACTTTCTGAGTCAACAAAACTAAGACTAAGACTTTTTGTTGCATTTTTATGTCCCATGATGATTACTCAGAGGCAAGAATACAACTTGAAACAATTTGACCACACAACATGAGAGCAGAAGATAGACAAGAGTTAAGTTTGACTGGGCAAAAATCTGTGATGGTGGATCAATTATCTGATTCCAGCTACCTTTTAAATCAATATCATTCATGATGTGCTATCATGGGAGATTATGATATTCCACAAAGAGTTAATTGCACATGTAATAGTGCAATCACATAATTGCACATCACAGGACTAAACATTGTGAGACTCTTTTTCATAGCTTGCTAAATTTATTTTGCAATGACTTTCACAGTAAAAGCTACACAAGACATAATGCTACATCTGGACATAATTCAGGAGGCTTTTATCTACAGTCATGAAATGGTGTCTTTAATGAAGCATTGTTCTGCAAATACAACCTTGAAACACATTTGTTCTATCTAAAAATTTATGACCATATTCATAAAATTACTGAAAATGATGCTCAAAACTATGCAGATCTTTTGCTTTTAGATTTTTAAAAACCTGCTCTCTGCCGTGTAGAGGGAGATTTAACAACTATCTATGTGTAGCAGGCACATATGGCAATGTTTATGGAATAAAGCAATGTTTATTAAGCATTTACATTCAGCAGTATGAAGTCTGGCATTATTCCTTGAATTTCTGACGCTACTACTGATCTACCTTCTGTTGTTATGTTATGTTTGGATGCATTTTCTAAGTTTAGAAACATTTTAACAAGCACAATGCATTACCATTACTTTAACAATTAGAGCCAATGGAAGGAAACAAACGTTCTTGCACTGCTTATGCATTTAACAGCTGGCTAGGAAAGTTATTTGCTTATTGCCAGAAGTTGCAGAAATTTCAGTGTAGGTGAACCTCTTTCTAATTCAAAATGTTCAGAATCAAGCAATGGTAGTAAAAACAAATTTTCCCTCCAGTAAATGCTACAAAATCCACCTTTTTCTTAGAACCTAATCACAAATGTATTCCCTATTTTTTACAGCTGCACATTGAAACAAAAATAGATTTAAAAGTTGGAGAGGAATGGATGTCATCCTCAATGTCTACACAAACTTAAACAATTATTTATGGCTAAATCCATGCAAGACTGTCAAAGTGGTATGAATTATTTCTCACCAGCTAGTTATAGCAATATAGGGAAGAAAATATCTCGGAAGATATTTGGTGATCTAAGTTTCTTTAATGTTACTTCTAATTAACTTTGGAGCAAATATTATTAATGGAATAATTTTCATTTCAGGTCTCTAACATTGTACAATGAAGGCTTTACCAAATCTCAAAGTAAATAACGTGCAGATAGCTGTTAAATCCACCTGCACAGAGATAAATTAAAAGCAGTGGAAATGAAATAATGTTGTGTTAGAGTTTCATGCTGATAAGGTTCATGAGCATTGCTGTGAAACTGAATGTGACACAACCATGACTTGAGGTGGTGTTGCTTCACAAATTAAAGCATTCTATTGTGCAAAATCTAAGGTGTCAGTTAAAACAGCATGCATTAAGGACTCCTTACATGAAGGCACTATGAAGGTCTAGAAAGGCCACTGAAAGCCAAGGGAATAAGTTTTAAATAACCCTGACAGCCCAAATGGTTCAAAGGGCTGGATAGATATGTAATGTAGTGTAAGTTATAATCTTCTGAAGCAGTTTCATTAACCTAGGCTGTTTGTAAAGGAATTTTTCAGATTTACTTTCTAATTGTCCCCTCTGGATGAGTAAAGTGTAACTTTATGGTGATGCACCAGGTAAACTTTGAGATATCTGAGTTCAGATCATAAATACAAGCGATTGTCACAACGTTATACTTTAATAACTTACATCCAGTGAAAAATCTATTAACCAGTATTATCTGTTTTATATTGTTTAGTCAATTTCCTATCCATGCTGTTTATTACTCATACACTTTACTTCACCAAGCATTTTAGACAGTATTTAATCAAATTAGTTGATATTTCTAATCATGTCACATTCATTATATTTTCTTTAGCTGCACATTCAGTTGTTCCTTAAATTTATCATACTTACAGCCCAAGTGGACCCGTTGGGCCCAAAACTCTCCTGCATTGGTGCAGCACGCTCTCCTCTCCCACTCCCCCCTCCCCCCCACTCCCCCCTCCCCTCCCCTCTCCTGCCCAACTCCCCCCTCCCCCTTTCCTCCCCCTACCCCTCCCCCTGCTCCCTCTCTCCCCCTCCCCCCACCTTCCCCCCTTCCTCTCCCCCTACCACCTCCCCACTTCCTCCATCCCTCCCTCCCCCTTCCCTCCACCACTCTCCCTCCCCTCCCTCCCTCCCCCCTCTCCCCTCCCTCCCCCCTCCCCCTCTCTCTTTCAGACATATCAGTCTGAAGAAGGGTCTCGACCCGAAACATCACACATTCCTTCTCCCCAGAGATGCTGCCAGACCTGTTGAGTTACTCCAGCATTTTGTGATACCTTCGATTTGTACCAGCACCTGCAGTTATTTTCCGACATAACTCACAGCAATGCTCGCTCACTTCCCGATTCTCTTTAAACTTTTACATGATTGACAACCAAATCTCCAAATAAAAAACCTTTCCACCCACAATCTCTGTGCGTGAGACTCTTGTGTCCGCCCATCTCATGTATCAGATCAACGGGCCCCAACTGCTCATGCGTGGTTTTTTAAACTTTAAAATATGAATAACTTTTTTAAAATAACACCAATTCCAAGCAACTTCTTCCATTAGGACCACGGGATGACGGTGAGTAAGGTGGGCCTAAAATTGTCATGCTATCGTGTACCATTTTGGCTGTAATTCAGGAACAAACAAACAAACGAGAGTTTTAGTTATATAGATATTGCCTTTCCCTAGTGTTTGATAAAGTCATTGTAATATGTGGCTTAAATTATTATTTGTGAGATATTTTACACAGTACAACCATTTTTTTGGAGGTTAAAAGTGAAAAATTCAAAATATTTTTTTTAATAAACATTCTGAATGCCATTTCAAAAACAAGAAGTTCAATGACACTGTATCATTAAAATAAATCTTCAGCTCTAAACACCTCAAAATTATTAAACATAATCCTGATTGGCGAAAAAACCTAAGTATCTCCTTAACTAATACAGTTCAATCAATAAAGGCTCTGATGAATAAAGAATCTATCTTGCTTAATCATCATCATAATCATAATCATACTTTATTAGCCAAGTATGTTTTGCAACATACAAGGGATTTCATTTGCCATACCGTCTTCCCAATAAAAAGCAACAAAACACACAAAATACATTTTAACATGAACATTCACCACAGTGACTCCTCCACATTCCTCACTGTGGTGGAAGGTGAAAAAAAGTTAAATTTCTCCCTTCTTAGTCCTCAAGCGGTCGGGGGCCTCTAACATTCCGTTGATGGGACGATATTGACTCCCATAGCCAGTGGCGGGCCCTCATGTCGGGGTGATCATGCTCCTGCATCGAGGGTGAATCTCAGCTCCACCGCGCTGGGCCATCTAGCCCAGGTCGGGGCTTGTCGAACATCGTGCGGCTTTTGGAGCTTCCCGACATCAGTCTCAACTCGAGACTGCGAGCTGCTCGATGTTAAAGTCCACAGGCCACGGTTGGAGCATCGATCCAGGCAAAGAAGTGGCTCCAATGGTAAGTCCACACCCCGCAGTGAGGCTCAAAGTCAGTCCTGAGCAAGGCCTCCAGCTCCACGATGTTAGGCCGCAGAACCACCAGAGATACGATCCGGAAAACAATCGCATCTCCGGCAATGTAAGAGATTGAAAAAAATATGTCATCATCCAACACAGCACAGTTACCAATGTTCTGCAGCTGCTGCACAGTAGAGATGGAAGAGATTTATTTTGCACACTCTCCAATTCTATCATTCAAATACAGACTGGCATCTGTTGGTTAAAGTGAATCAGAGGTATTCCCTTGATAGGCTTGAAAAATAAATCTTGTGTTTAACTATATTTCTATTTAAAAGAAACTGACCTTACTTTGCACTTTGCTGTCAATTATCAGAGCTGAGAATCTATGAATTAAGTGCACAACTATATTTATAATATCTTGGGAGGCATTGTTAAAAGTGATTGTGTGAAAGAAGCATTTTCATCGTATCACTCATAAACAGACAGCAAATGCTCCCATGCTGAGGGAAATTGAAGTCACTAATCAAAAGAAAACACTTGCCAGGGTCCAATTTATCAAAGCACATTGAAAAAAAACCCTGATTGAGGAAATTAGTATTTAAATATATGAATCTCTTTATCGAACAAAAACTGTGAATTAATTTACAGATCCCAAGCTTTCTTTGGGAAATCACAACTGAAGATAGTACAGATTGCAAAGGAGGCTAGTGGCTTGAAATTCTCCCCAACATGTGACTGATTGAACCGTGGCTACCCACCTGGGGACACTAAATTGTCAATTTATCATTTTTTAAATATTTGAGCCATAAACCATGGTTAAGTTCTAATGTTTCTGAATGGTTCACATTGTCAACAGCACAGCAACTGGCTCATTATAGACCCCAAAATGCTGGTGTATTTCAGGGGTAATAGTAGCCAGAATAACTATTTAATGAATTAATAAGTCATAGGAGCAGAATTAGGCTATTCGGCCCATCAAGCCTGCTCTGCATTTCGATCGTGGCTGATCTATTGTTCCCTCTAAACCTCATTCTCTGGCCTTCTCCCCATAACCTTTGACACCCTTACTAATCAGAAACTCGCCAATCTCTGGTTTAAAACTACCTAATGACTTGACATTCAAAGCCGTCAAGAGGCAATTAATTCTACAGATTCACCACCCTCCTCATTACCTTTTTGAGGGTACTTTTTTTAAATTCTGAGGCTGTGCTCTTTGGTCCTAGACTCTCCCACTAGTGCAAACTATTGTTGAAAAATAATTGGATCACTATTGACAGCCACTCCATGTTTCACAATGTCAAGGAGAAAGGCTCATTCAATTTAATCCATCTTTGCCATTCATGGTTTTGGCTAAGGATGTAATAACAGACAAATAGCCCACGTACTGTTCTTTTTATTTTGAGCAATCTATGAACAAAGAAAGCACTCTGCCTCCCTTCCTACTAGCCAGGTTCCAGTGAGTATAGGGATGGTCAATGTTCATAGTAAAGGAGACAATCAATATGCACATTTTGAGGGCTTGTGCTAATTTATCCACAAAACATTAACTGTCAACATTCCTTCCAACAGACCTCAGTTCCTAGAAAGAAATACTTTTGGTGGACTGATGATGAATTGAAGACTTAGAATGAGAGTGAATTTTTATTAACCAACTTTGAAGGGGACATTGAAGAAAGGGAGATGGCAATAGTGTGAGAGTTATGCTTTAAGCTGCAAGGAGAAGAAGTCAGTCCAATGATAGAGATTGCATACTGGGATCTCTTGCCAAATTAGATTGCACAAGGAGAATATTGAGAAGATAGTGGAGGTTTACAGGACTAGCAGTAAACAATATCTTGGACCAAATCAAGGACGATGTGAAAATGAAGATGCTTCTAAAGTGTGTCCAGCAACCAATCTTTCAACTGTGTGAAAAACCATCTCATCCATCAGTCTGTCACTGAACCAGCTCACAGTAAATGATGTAGTATTGTGACTGTCTCAGCAGTGAAACAAATGAAACAAATATGGATCTTGTCTCAGATTAAGCGATTGTACTTGTATTAATATAACATGAGCTGCCATCACGATTCTGTGGCTGTTAAGACATACTGTCTAATTCTGAAGGATTAGAAATATTTTGTCCCTTTATTAACTTGTCTTTTACATTCAATTCATGCATCACTGCAGTAACAGCCAACAGCAGCAATAAATACAGAAAATGCTGAAATGCATAGCTGGCCAGGTGGCATTTGTGGAGAGAGAAACCGAGTTGACAAATCAGGTTATTGATCTGGTAGTTTGCAGGTTGTAATCAAATAGCAAAGCAACTGAAAAACATAAACTGAAGATTGCCTCAAAATCCATATTATGTTTTCACAATTAAATAATTGGATTTAAACATTTATTCAAATAATAAGATTCTTTCTTTAATGAGTACTCCAATGTTTCTCACCGATTTATGGTTGCAAATGGGCCAAAAGCCCTTCCTACAATACAGGAAACATGTTGGGTCTCTGGTTATCTATTTATGATATTTTAGATACAGAAAAGAAAGCAAAGAAGGCATATTAATAAACCATCTTTCATCAACCATGGTTTCAGAGGGCTTAACAACCAATACAACTGTACTGAAGTATCATCTGTTACAGAGTGGAAATCATGGCTTATTACATTTGCACAGCTAGGTCCCATGAGCAACAAAATGCGGATGTTCAGCTAATACATCTGTGCATTTGTAATACTATTTATCTGAGCAATAAGAAATGGTCAGGTCGCTGCAGGAAATTCTCATTGTTGTGTTATGGGATTCTTTACCTGAGAAAATACACAGGACCTTTACTTTGCAAGTCCTCCGAAGGATGAATCCTCTAACTATGCTGGATATCCTCAGCATTTTCTTGATTTGATTGTCTACACAGGTTTCTGGTGTGGGATCTGAGTCGATAATCTTCGGACTCAGGGGCAAGAACTATGCACTGAGGCACAATCAATACCTTAAGATTGGCCTGAAGTGTTGCTTCACTCTAAGCTCCATATCTGCAATCATCAAACATGGCAGAAAATGAGTGAGGCATCTATAGATATAGGCTCAATCATTATCAATGATGGTTCACAGACTGAAATTTGAGTAATTATTTTCATTGTTCAATAATTTGTACATCTATGTTCATTTTTGATCAGCTTAAATGAATCGACTTCCTAATGATTATTGCATTATGCATCGCTTGAATTATCAATTATGCATTTCCAAACCAATCCATATTAATTTATTAGCAGAAATTTTCATAGTCAATATCTTAAGAGCCTATCTTTATTTAAAACATATTTTGAATGGAATCCTATTTCTAGTGCTCTATGTATTTATTTTCTGGACATAAAAGAAGAGAAATTGCGAACAAAGGATTCTTTGGAAGGGGTGGTGATATCCGTGAGATCCACATTTTAAAGTATTCTGAACTGTTGCGTTTCCACTTTCAGCAAAAGACAAGCAATTTATTTTGTACAATATTGAACTTTATCCCCTCATAAATAAGTGCCTTGTTTCCCCAATCTCCATTCTGATTCTCAAACACGACAAGTTAGCTGATACTTTGGTGCTAAACTTAAGGAGCTATTGGGCCACCTGAAGAGTTGTTTTTCAGATGATATGTTAATTATGGATCAGCCTGTGCTGCAGAATGACTCATAGAAAGACAGCATGTTCTCCACAAAGTCTTGGCCCACATTCCTTGTTCAGCCAAGTTACCAAAAGCAAACTAATTGCCATTCATTAATTTTTTGATGTTTTTTAAGGGAGAATTTTCTCTTTGAAAAACAAATGTGCATTTATATATTACGTTGAAAGAAAAATAAAATATTTCATTTTGAATTATGGAACATAGAGGTTTTAATGGCAGGAAAGCTTGCGTAGTTGTTATGTACTTCATATTCATTAAATCATTGATGTAATACATTGCTCAGTAATGGGCTCTGTTCTACAGGAGTGCCAACAGATCCGATGGCAAACAGTCTGAACCTTTAAACTTTATTTTCTGCATTCTGAGCACATTGTTGCATTTCCATCAAGAATCTGTTCTGTATTTCAGGGAATTAACAAGAGATTATGGCAGAATCTGATGTCTGCTTTCTAAATCCACTCTCCCTTTCCAGTTGTTTATTGTTCTCGCTAAACCCTGCACAGTAAAAGGAGTTCATTCACAGGTTTCTTTTACTTGGCGTCTTTTCTCACTTTCTTGCGCAACAGCTCAAGCTCACGCAGTTAGCTTTCCTTTAAAGCTATTTAAGTTTAACTATAACATTGATTTTTATTTTAATCTTGAAAAATTGAGACAATAATTTAAAGTACTGTTGTTGAGCCTAAACAGCACAATGTAACTGTGCTGCAAAAATGCAGGGAAGTATCTGATGACAAAATACAACCCATGCTGACATAATAGCAAGATAGACCCCACAAAGTTAAAACAAGATCTGTGAAAATCAGTGTGGTAGCTTTGAATGGTTCCTCTGTCTGAGGACCTCCAGTGCATTGGCTTCATTTGTACTCAATCCCCTGAATAATATTCACGCACATTGATGGCATGACTATTCCCACATTACCCCGTGGAACAATCAGCCCTTTTCCTTTGTGTAGTGCAAGCACGGCAATAAGAGTTGAACAGTAAACCTCTGAAAAACTGTGCATGGGAGTCAAATCTAACACAAGTCAAGGATATGAAAATAAAGAGATAAAAATCGAATAAGAGCAAAATCTATTCTTTGAGCACAGAGTCGCTGAGGAATTATGTGGTGAGCAGATTGAAAGGTCCATTATGAACAAAATATCAGGCATCGGTTCAAAGCGTTCATTGACCTGAGTATGTTAGGCCTGCCAGATTCACAGGATGCAAACAAATGTCTTAGGGTTGCAATTGTCAGGCTAAAGCTTGCATGAGAGATTCAGTGCAGCAACTCTCTGTGACCTTATCTGCACAATGCCAAATTTTCTCCAGCAACCCGAACCAAAAAGAACAGTTATCATGATCAATGGCACCAAACATCAAGAGTCAAATGGAATGAAATTGGAATAAAAATACCAACAAAATATAAATAATATTTCCTCATATTTTGCCTTGTATTTACCGATCAAGAAAATACCAAATTCTATGGCTGCCTAATTTAACCTAATTTTGTTTGTTTTTGTGTACCTTGTGCGTTGTGACTGTTGGCAGACCAATTTCCCACCGGGGATGAATAAAGTTCTATTCTATCGTATCGTACCGTATCGCAATATTTATTTTCATAATATCTGTTTCTTGAGTGTTATATGTCAAACTGGTTCTTATATTGTCGCATGTATGTGTTTGTGTGTGTATGTGTTTAAGTGTGTGAGTTTTTGTGTGTGAGCCTGTATGTATTTCTACAGGGTGTATATCCGTTTCTTGGGTATTATGTGTACCAAAATGGTTCTTATATTGTCACGTGTGTGTGTTGGCGTGTTTGAATTTGTTTGTATTTGTGTGTGCTGCTGTATTAGTAAGGATGTTTTAATATGTGATCCTATGTGGATATACATAGTAGTAAAAAAAACCATGCGATGCAAATTTGGTATGTGTGCTCTGAATTACAGCTTAGATAAAGCTCAGGCAACACTCAATGCATTTAGCAGCAGAAGGGAATCTCCATCAGTGCTAGTTAAAGCAATCATGAAATTCAGGCAGTCCCTGGGCTATACAGGATTCTGTTCCTGTGAACTGACCGTGAGTCAATTTCTCAGAAAAGTAAATTTTCTTTACTAACCCATATTATATTACTCTAATACACTTGCTATAATTCCTTCACTTCATTGAATAATCACTCCAACCACATATATAATTACAAAAATGGAATGTTTTCTGTATCCAGTCATTAATGAATACCATGATACATTTTATTATTATCATTACAAGACTGGAAACATGTATGGGATAATTTGCATTAAGTCAGAATTCAGTAAGTCAGGTCATCCTTAATCCAGCATCCCTTGTACTTGCAGAAATTATGTTGAACATTATGCATTCGAAATTGTTCTTATCCATTGAAGATTTCATGATTTCTGGAACTCACCAGCTTGGCAAAGACTACCGCTGAGTTATTCCAGCATTTTGTGTCTATCCTCGGTGTAAACCATCATCTACAGTTCCTTCTTATACAACTCATCCAATGGCAGGTATTGAAGGACCATGGCTTCAGTTCAGATGTCTGTTCAACAAACTGCCTGAAACATGAGTGCATTAATAAGAATTTCTCTTGGTCTGCAGAGGGCTGGGAGAATACTCAGAGGACCTCCAGTGCTGAAAAAGTCAGTGGAAGAGGGAGGAGAGAGGGAAGAGCAAGGACTTTGAGTAGATGATGTGGGATCTTTGGAGATATATTTTCAGTGACAATCTGTGAGCACAATAGAATGTCCCAATCGGCAAAAAAAATCATGATTGTAACCTGTGATGCCTTCAACTAATACTCTGATCTCAGCAAGTGAACAGTGGAGGACTAGGTCTCCGTGCTCTTTTCTAGGTGGAAATGAGGCATTTGCAACATCTCTCAGTACGTCATCCACTGTTACACTGAAGAGGTCATTGAACTTTTCAAAGAGAGTTGGCAAATTTCAATCTCTTATGTCAGAGAGCTGCAGGTGGAGTACACATGTAGCTCTATGAGAATTACAGATTTACTCCTGAAGCACGCTGTCACACACTGCTTTGTGCACACCACCTGTCAATTCAAGGAACCAGAGATGATTCCATTCCCTTAATGTCCAGCTGCTGCTTGACAATGCACATCACAAGATGCCTGTGGATGATGTCAGCTGTCAGGATGCTTACATACTTCTATGCAGTCTTCTATGAAATCTAAATTTTTGCCACTGCAGCATTTCAAGATTGAACAGCAAGAGCTATGACTGACTAGAATCCATTACATAAGTAACCCATATTTGAATAACATGCATACAATGAGATCTCTCCTCTACACAACTGCATTCATATGCAACATTTCTGCTGTCTATGCTGCTCTGCAGTTATCTTCAGTAGAAAGATATCATTATGGGGGCAGTACAGTGGCACAGTGATAGAGTTGTTGCCATACAGCACCAAAGAACTGGGTTTGATCCTGACTATAGGTGTAGACTGTATGGAATTTGTACAGATGGCCTGGGATCACGTGTGTCTCCGAAGGTGAGTCGCAGCCGCACTCGCAGCGCGACCATAGCCTCCGAAGACAGCCAGCTCTGCAGGGGGTGAGTACAGTCTGGTCCGCGGGCTCTGCGAACCAGAGCCCCAGGTAGTCCCAGCTGGAGGCCGCCAGCTCCAGGTGTTTGGCCGATAGTAGGCCACAGCGGGAACGGAGACACGACCCAGAAAAAAGGTACGGAAGACACTATTTTTATAGTCCCCCCCCCCCCCCCACACATAGTACACAAACACAAAAAAAACATTACATCCAAACACTACAATTAAGACAAAAACCAAAAAAACGCAAAAAGACAAACGGACTGCAGGTGAGCCGCAGCTGCTGCACAGCGTCGCCACTTCCTGTTAATGCTGTTAACATAGAACATAGAACATAGAACATAGAACAGTACAGTACAGGAACAAGCCCTTCTGCCACAATGCCTGTGCCAAACATGATGCCACGTTAAACTGACCTCATCTGCCTGTACATGATCCAAATGCCTCTATTCTTTGCCCTTCCATGTGCCTATTAAAAAGCCTCTTAAATACCACTATCCTATCTGCCTCCACCACCACTCCTGACAATGCGATCCAGGCCTCCACCACTCTCCATGCCCAAAATCTGCCCCGCACATTCATTAAACTTCCCCCCCTCTCCTCTTATAGCTATGGGTGGGCGGCACAGTGTTGCAGGAATAGAGTTGCTGCCTAACAGCACCAGAGGCCCAGGTTCGGTCCTGACTGCGGGTACTGCTGTATGGAATTTGTACGTTCCCCTTGTGATCATGTAGATTTTCTCTGGCTACTCCGGTTTCCTCCCACATTCCAAAGACGTGCAGGTTTGTAGGTTAAGTGGCTTCTGTAAATTGCCCCTAGTGTGTAGGATAGAATTAGTGTAAAGGTCAGCGCAGACACCATGGGCCAAACGGTCTGTTTTGACGCTGTAATTCTAAACTAAACTAAACTAAACTAAACTATGCCTTCTAGTGTTGTGCATTTCTTCCCCAGGAAAAATGTTCTGACTGTCTGCCGTATCTATGTCTCTCATAATTTTATTGGCCTCATAGCAGAAGTGTCCATGTCGCGGGGCTGGAAACTGGAAGTGTCCGAGCTAATTTTGCTACCACCATCATCTATTGTACAAGTGATGGCTCCCACTGATTGTCGCCAGAAGCTTGCTCCCTTTTCAGGACAGATGTTGACAGTGATGTAACATTTGAAACATGAATGATGGACACGAAAGAAGAAGATAATTTTATTTACTTCTATCAAGTCTCCCTTCAACCTCCAATGTTGCAGATAAAACAATCCATGTCTGTCCAAACTCTCCCAGTAGCTGATGCCCTCTAATCCAGGCAGCATTCTGGTAAACCTCCTTTGCCAAAGCAAAGCCTCCACATCTTTCCTGTAATGGGGCAACCAGAGTTCCAATATTCCAAATGTGGCCTAACCAAAGTCCTATAGAGCTGCATTATGACTTCCTGGTGTCTCCTGTAGTTACAGTCCTCAAACTTAGTTAATTTAATTGGGGAGTTGTTGCATCTCTGTCCAATTTTTTGCTGCTGCATCTTGTTATCTGTCACTTGTCCTATCAAAGAGAGGAAGGTGTGCAAATAAATGTCATACAATTTGTTTGACATGGTTCAATCTCCAGCAGTGGGATGTGAATCTGATGCTTGAAGCTGGTGAGGTACGTGGTGGAGAAAATCAATGTCACATGCAATACCTGATTATTGGAGGCTGCTTATTGAAGTGATGGTGGAGCAGTTTATTGAGCAGAATGTGAGCTGGTGGAATGCAGTTCAAAAAGATTTATTCAGAGACTTTGACCATGCATGACGCACTGCTGAGAACAAAAGAGGACCCTGCGTGGGAAAACCGCCGTGGGGGGGGTAAGAACAAAGGAAGATCTGCTGCCCTTTGTCAGCGCCCTTTATGTGGCGACTATTGCATACCTTGGGTATGCAAGCGAAGAATTTCACTGTGACTTGTCATATGTGACAATAAAGTATTCATTCATTCATTCATTCATTCATTCATTCATTCATTCTCCAAGCCTGGCTTCAAACTCCTGATGTGGACAACCACAGCTCCAGAAGTAAGAAACTTCTCCTTTCTACCTCCTTCACCAAAGCCACCAGAGCAGTTACCTTAACCATGGAATCCATTCTTTCACATCTCGATCCTCGTCTGAATCTTTTCATACCAAATTGAATTCCAGTTCACCAGTTATTAGAGGTGTAGCCTGAATTTATTTTGTGCAACCTAACATTAACTAGTGTCATCTTCTCACAGTTGTTGGTCCCCCTGTAAACAAATTAGGAGTGAACCTTTAGTTCTCACTCCACACAGGAGGTATAATAATAAGCAGCTTAGTTCATTACCTGTGTCAGACTGAACATGCATAAGTGAATCAGCAACACTACCTGATGTGTTGTTATGCCACCCTACCTTGTGTAAGTATGAGTAAAAAAGTCGCACAGATCACACCTGATGTGCGCTGTATACTGATCAACATCACCAGATGTGGCCGCGAGCCTTTGCATGCTGAGGGGAAACAGATGAAATGTGCCGAAGAGCATGATGTACATTATTCAGATTAAATATCAGACATGATTCATTTATGTGGTAGATAAATTCATTGCATTATGCAAGAGCTGTTGTACACCAGAGTTGTCAGTCCTACTGCTTTGATAATGTCCTAAAATAAAAGGAAAAATAATCTAATTTTGTGCATTTATTGCAATGCACAATTCTAATAATAATAATTTTAATAATCAATAATAGTATTGATTTTGAATGATGCACAACAATATCATCAATTAAAAACACTGAAGGAATGGTGTCTAATTATTAAAGGAGTAACCATATCAGTGAAGATGCAATTTTGTGGATCGGTGTGGCTGGTAAGTGCATGATTCCTCTTATAAGATTCGATGAAATAAGGACTCAGTCAAGTGCTCTGCATGAAGTGGGCAAAGAATCATTAATGTCCAGCAACAAATCATCATGCAGGATTATGGAGCAGGAAGGTCAGGAATGCTGCTTGATAAAGCCACTGCACTTGAAACAAAGTGCCAAAGGAGGAAATGGAAATGAATATGAAGTAATCTGTCATAAATGGAAGTTGTTATAAATATAGGTGATCAGTACTGTCAATTAATGAAGATTCAGAATCAGAACAGTTTATTATGGTGCCATCAGGAGATCTCAAATCTTCTACAGGCAATATATTTCCAAAGTACGACAATGTCATCAGATATGTTTCCAAAGATAACAATAGACAATAGGTGCAGGAGTAGGCCATTCGGCCCTTCGAGCCAGCACCGCCATTCACCGTGATCATGGCTGATCATCCACAATCAGTACCCCATTCCTGCCTTCTCCCCATATCCCTTGACTCCGCTATCATTAAGATCTTTATCTAACTCTCTCTTGAAAGCATCCAGGTAATTGGCCTCTACTGCCTTCTGAGGCAGAGAGTTCCACAGCTTCATAACTCTATGAGTGAAAAATTGTTTCCTCATCTCTGTTCTAAATGGTCTACCCCGTATTCTTAAACTGTGGCCCCTGGTTCGGGACTCCCCCAATATCGCGATCATGTTTCCTGCCTCTAGCGTGTCCAATCCCTTAATAATCTTATGTTTCAATAAGATCCCCTCTCATCCTTCTAAATTCCAGAATATACAAGCCCAGTCGCTCCAGTCTTTCAACATACGACAGTCCCGCCATTCCAGGAATTAACCTCGTGAACCTACGCTGCACTCCCTCAATAGTAAGAATGCCCATCCTCAAATTTGGAGACCAAAACTGCACACAATACTCCAGGTGTGGTATTACTAGGGCCCTGTACAACTTCAGAAGGACCTCTTTGTTCCTATACTCAACTCCTCTTGTTATGAAGGCCAACATTCCATTAGCTTTCTTCACTGCCTGCTGTACCAGCATGCTTACTTTCAGTGACTGATGAACTAGGCCACCCAGATCTCGTTGAACTACCCCTTTTCCTAACTTGACACCATTATAGACAATAGACAATAGACAATAGGTGCAGGAGGAGGCCATTTGCCCCTTCAAGCCAGCGCCGCCATTCAATGTGATCGTGGTTGATCATTCACAATCAGTGCCCTGTTCCTGCCCTCTCCCCATACCTCCTGACTCCGCTATCATTAAGAGCAGTATCTAACTCTCTCTTGAAACCATCCAGAGAATCGGCCTCCACTGCCTTCTGAGGCAGAGAATTCCACAGATTTACAACTCTCTGAGTGAAAACGGTTTTCCTTATCTCCATTCTAAATGGCCTACCCCTTATTCTTAAACTGTGGCCCCGGTTCTGGACTCCCTCAACATTGGGAACATGTTTCCTGCCTCTAGCATGTCCAATCCCTTAATAATCTTATATGTTTCAATAAGATCCCCTCTCATCTTTCTAAATTTCAGTGTCGCTCCCAGTCGCTCCAGTCTTTCAACATACGACAGTCCCGCCATTCCGGGAATTAACCTAGTGAACTCTCCCTCAATAGCAAGAATGTCCTTCCTCAAATTTGGAGACCAAAACCAGACACAGTACTCCAGGTGTGGTCTCACTTGTGCCCTGTACAACTGCAGAAGGACCTCTTTGCTCCTATACTCAACTCCTCTTGTCATGAAGGCCAACATGCCATTTGTTTTCTTGCAGACATGCCATTAGCTTTCTTCAGATAATAATCTTTCCTTAATGTTCTTACATTCAACTAAGCAAAGGGTTCATCTTTTTAAGAATAATTCACTTATGTACATGATAATTCAATAGTTATCACAGACCACATAGATACTCAATAATTTCTGTCATTTTCTATTGATAAATGGTACAGGATATTGCACTCATTCCTGAATGCCATTTTGAATGGAATTAATGTTAACAAGTATCATGACAATATTCTTAAAAAAGATCTTCTAAAGTAAATATTGTCAACTGCAGAAGGACCTCTTTGCTCCTTGGAAACAAGGAACTGCAGATGTCGGAATCTTCAACAAAACACAAAATGCTGGAGTAACTCAGCAGGTCAGGCAGCAGTTGTGGACGGAATGGCTAGGTAACATTTCAGATCAGGACCCTTCTTCAAACCTTTATTCATCTGTAATGGGGCTGAGTTTAATGCATAACACAAGGATGTGAAAATGAGGTGTTGTTGAAATGGTTAATGCATTTTGAGCTTCAAATTTAATGATCTTAGCTGAAAATGCTCTTATTCGTTGAATCTTTTAAAATGAGGCCTTTCTATCAAACCTCTCACTACCTCAGGACATCCCGAAGTGCTTCACCGTCAGAGGAGTTCTTTTGAAACAAAGTCGTATTATAAATTATGAAATTGTGTCAGCTAGTCTGTACACAACAATGTCTTGAAGACAGAGCTGAAATAATGAGTGGAATTCAAAGCAAGACTGGACGAGAAGACGCAGGTCTGGGGGAATAAGTATAGAAATCTCAAGGGAGGGGTCCATACATCTTGGATCTCAAGAAATGGAAACTATGTTGGAATTAGGGTAGATCAATACAAGACAGGGAAGAAATAGGAGAAAGATGATATTTTATTCCAGGCTCTCGAAGAGAAATGTAGAACAGAGGGGAAGGGAAGGTGATGCTGTCTTGGGAAAGAATATTAAGAAATACAGGCCAAACTTAAAGAGCTTGGAGCATGGTGAACTGACAAGATTGCACAGGCATGCTGCCTAATATTTCTTTCATGCTCACCACAGAACCATGAGTGTGAGTGATGTCAAGGGAACTATTTTAAAGGGGAATAAAATATGAGAACTTTATTACTGGGAAAAAGTGTAAGAATCTTACTATTTCTTTTATTTTATGTTATTTTAGTTTAATTTAGAGATACAGCATGGAAACAGGCCCTTTGGCCCACTGAGTCTGGGCCAACCAGAGATCATCCATACACTAGTTCTATTCTACGCCCTAGGGACAATTTACAGAAGCCAATTGACCTACAAACCTGCATGTCTTTGGAATGTCGAGCGAAGGTGGGAGACTGTTTCCGGGGGGAGTGGACGTGGACTACAGGAGACCCCAGTGGCTGTGCCTATTGCAAATAGGTATACCCTCTTGGGAACTGTCGGGGCAGAAGACGTTTCCAGTCCGAGTGGCGGACCTGTTGGCAAGGATACTCGACAGGGGAGACCGAAGTCTGGAAGAGCCGTAGTGGTCGGTGACTCCATAGTCCGAGGGACGGACAGAAGATTCTGTGGCAGCAGGAGGGACTTGAGGATGGTCTGTTGCCTCCCTGGTGCCAGGGTTCAACACATCACAGACCGGCTTCAGAAAATCCTAGCGAGGGAAGGCGATCAACCTGAAGTCGTTGTGCACGTGGGCACGAATGACGTTGGGCGGAAGAGGAAGGAGGTGCTACAGCGGGAGTTTAGAGAGTTGGGAAAAACGCTGAGAAGTAGGACGTCGAAGGTAGTTATCTCTGGACTGCTACCGGTACCTCGTGCTGGTGAGGCCAGGAACAGAGAGATAGAGGGTATGAATTTATGGCTGAGGGACTAGTGCAGAGAGCAGGGATTTAGATTTCTGGACCACTGGGATCTCTTCTGGGCTAGGGGTGACTTGTACAAAAGGGACGGGTTGCATCTTAACAGCAGGGGGACAAACATTCTGGCAGGCAGGTTTGCTAGTGTGACACCTGTGGCTTTAAACTAAGTAGTGGGGGGGAGGGGTTAACAAATTGTGAATATGAAGATGAGGTAAAAGGGAATACAGGAGATATTGCAAAAGACTCTCGGAAGAATGGGAACAGAAGTTCTAGAGCGGAAAAGAAATTAAGGGCAGGGCCAATTGTGAACGATGTGAGAGGGGAGGTAAATACAGAAGTTAAAGTGTTGTACTTAAATGCGCGTAGTATAAAAAATAAAGTGGATGAGCTTGAGGCTCAGTTAGTCATGGGCAAGTATGATGTTGTAGGGATCACTGAGACATGGCTACAAGAGGACCAGGGCTGGGAACTGAATATTCAGGGGTACACAACGTATAGAAAAGACAGACAGGTGGGCAGAGGGGGTGGGGTTGCTCTGATGGTAAGGAATGATATTCATTCCCTTGCAAGGGGTGACATAGAATCAGGAGATGTTGAATCAGTATGGATAGAAATGAGAAATTGTAAGGGTAAAAAGACCCTAATGGGAGTTATCTATAGGCCCCCAAACAGTAGCCTCGACTTAGGGTGCAAGTTAAAACAGGAGATAAAATTGGCGTGTCAAAAATGTAATGCTACGGTGGTTATGGGAGATTTCAACATGCAGGTAGACTGGGAAAATCAGGTTGGAAATGGACCCCAGGAAAGAGAGTTTGTAGAGTGCCTTCGAGATGGATTCTTAGAACAGCTTGTACTGGAGCCTACCAGGGAGAAGGCAATTCTGGATTTAGTGTTGTGTAATGATCCTGATCGGATAAGGGGACTAGAGGTAAAAGAGCCATTAGGAGGCAGTGATCACAACATGATAAGTTTTACTCTGCAAATGGAAAGGCAGAAGGGAAAATCGGAAGTGTCGGTATTACAGTATAGCAAAGGGGATTACAGAGGCATGAGGCGGGAGCTGGCCAAAATTGATTGGAAGGAGGCCCTAGCAGGGAAGACGGTAGAACAGCAATGGCAGGTATTCCTGGGAATAATGCAGAGGTTGCAGGATCAATTTATTCCAAACAGGTGGAAAGACTCTAAGGGGAGTAAGAGACACCTGTGGCTGACAAGGGAAGTCAGGGACAGCATAAAAATTAAGGAGAGGAAGTATAACATAGCAAAGAAGAGTGGGAAGACAGAGGATTGGGACTCTTTTAAAGAGCAACAAAAGTTAACTAAAAAGGCAATACGAGGAGAAAAGATGAGGTACGAGGGTAAACTAGCCAATAATATAAAGGAGGATAGCAAAAGTTTTTTTAGGTACGTGAAGAGGAAAAAAATAGTCAAGGCAAATGTGGGTCCCTTGAAGACAGAAGCAGGGGAATTTATTATGGGGAACAAAGAAATGGCAGACGAGTTAAACCGTTACTTTGGATCTGTCTTCACTGAGGAAGATACACACAATCTCCCAAATGTTCTAGGGGCTGGAGAACCTAGGGTGATGGAGGAACTGAAGGAAATCCACATTAGGCAGGAAATGGTTTTGGGTAGACTGATGGGACTGAAGGCTGATAAATCCCCAGGGCCTGATGGTCTGCATCCCAGAGTACTTAAGGAGGTGGCTCTAGAAATAGTGGAAGCATTGGAGATCATTTTTCAATGTTCTATAGATTCAGGATCAGTTCCTGTGGATTGGAGAATAGCAAATGTTATCCCACTTTTTAAGAAAGGAGGGAGAGAGAAAACGGGTAATTATAGACCAGTTAGTCTGACATCAGTGGTGGGGAAAATGCTGGAGTCAATTATAAAAGACGAAATTGCTGAGCATTTGGATAGCAGTAACGGGATCGTTCCGAGTCAGCATGGATTTACGAAGGGGAAATCATGCTTGACAAATCTACTGGAATTTTTTGAGGATGTAACTAGGAAAATTGACAAGGGAGAGTCAGTGGATGTGGTGTACCTCGACTTTCAGAAAGCCTTCGACAAGGTCCCACATAGGAGATTAGTGGGCAAAATTAGGGCACATGGTATTGGGGGTAGGGTACTGACATGGATAGAAAATTGGTTAACAGACAGAAAGCAAAGAGTGGGGATAAATGGGTCCCTTTCGGAATGGCAGGCAGTGACCAGTGGGGTACCGCAAGGTTCGGTGCTGGGACCCCAGCTATTTACGATATACATTAATGACTTAGACGAAGGGATTAAAAGTACCATTAGCAAATTTGCAGATGATACTAAGTTGGGGGGTAGTGTGAATTGTGAGGAAGATGCAATAAGGCTGCAGGGTGACCTGGACAGGTTGTGTGAGTGGGCGGATACATGGCAGATGCAGTTTAATGTAGATAAGTGTGAGGTTATTCACTTTGGAAGTAAGAATAGAAAGGCAGATTATTATCTGAATGGTGTCAAGTTAGGAGGAGGGGGAGTTCAACGAGATCTGGGTGTCCTAGTGCATCAGTCAATGAAAGGAAGCATGCAGGTTCAGCAGGCAGTGAAGAAAGCCAATGGAATGTTGGCCTTCGTAACAAGAGGAGTTGAGTATAGGAGCAAAGAGGTCCTTCTACAGTTGTACCGGGCCCTGGTGAGACCGCACCTGGAGTACTGTGTGCAGTTTTGGTCTCCAAATTTGAGGAAGGATATTCTTGCTATGGAGGGCGTGCAGCGTAGGTTCACTAGATTAATTCCCGGAATGGCGGGACTGTCGTATGTTGAAAGGCTGGAGCGATTGGGCTTGTATACACTGGAATTTAGAAGGATGAGGGGGGATCTTATTGAAACATATAAGATAATTAGGGGATTGGACACATTAGAGGCAGATAACATGTTCCCAATGTTGGGGGAGTCCAGAACAAGGGGCCACAGTTTGAGAATAAGGGGTAGGCCATTTAGAACGGAGATGAGGAAGAACTTTTTCAGTCAGAGGGTGGTGAAGGTGTGGAATTCTCTGCCTCAGAAGGCAGTGGAGGCCAGTTCGTTGGATGCTTTCAAGAGAGAGCTGGATAGAGCTCTTAAGGATAGCGGAGTGAGGGGGTATGGGGAGAAGGCAGGAACGGGGTACTGATTGATAGTGATCAGCCATGATCGCATTGAATGGCGGTGCTGGCTCGAAGGGCTGAATGGCCTACTCCTGCACCTATTGTCTATTGTCTATTGTCTATTAAATCAAAGCAACCAGAGAATATCCAGGTGGTCATAGGGAGAACCTACAAATTCTGTATACTTAGCACTTGCAGACAGGATTGAACCAGGGTCTCTAGCACTGTAAGGCAGCAACTCTACCACTGTGTCACTGTGCTGCCTTGTTCTGGTGTGTGAATGTGAAATAAAAAATAGGGGACCAAAGATTTGTGCAGTCTGATTTAATTTTTGCCAGCTCTTCTCATAGGACTGGGAGAGAAAGACAAGACCATATATCAACTGTACGCACCCACTTTTAAGAGGGCATTGGAGAGCAGGAATGTAAATGTGCAATGTCCTCTTTAACTAAACAATGTCTGAAACTTTGTGCCTCATCACATGGTAATAATAATTTTTAAAATGTTATAAATTTTTCTTATAACAAAACAGTTGCACTTTGCATTTGAAAATGAAATTCAGTCATTATATCTGCCTAGAAAATAGATTTCTCCATCTTTCAGTGATTCAATTCCATTGTGTTTCACATAAATTCCCATTTGTGTCACATCATTGGAACTATGAAATTGGTCAATAAGACATTTGAAATAGCATTCGGGTGATTTACACCTGGGATAAAACAGCAAGACATGATCTGGGTATTCTGAAGGACTGGGATCAATGAGGTTCAGGTGCTTACACGTAGCTGAGTACCAATCACACAGAAGGGCACCAGAAGCACCTCTGATGGCAGTTACACAGCAACAACAAACTTAGAGGCTGCCAGAGAGGAGAAAAAATCTGAAGGGTTGAGACAGAGACATGATTCTTGGAAAGTGACATTGAAGGCCTAAAATAATTGAGATGTGCAGAAGCCAAGAGATCCATTGGAATTCCATAATAAGACGTCTGGCAGGAGGTGGTGACAGTAATAGACAATAGACAATAGGTGCAGCAGTAGGCCATTCAGCCCTTCGAGCCAGCACCACCATTCAATGCGATCATGGCTGATCATTCTCAATCAGTACCCTGTTCCTGCCTTCTCCCCATACCCCCTGACTCCGCTATCCTTAAGAGCTCTATCTAGCTCTCTTGAATGCATTCAGAGAATTGGCCTCCACTGCCTTCTGAGGCAGTGAATTCCACAGATTGACAACTCTCTGGATGAAAAAGTTTTTCCTCATCTCTGTTCTAAATGGCCTACCCCTTATTCTTAAACTGTGGCCCCTGGTTCTGGACTCCCCCAACATTGGGAACATGTTTGCTGCCTCTAATGTGTCCAACCCCTTAATAATCTTATACGTTTCGATAAGATCTTCTCTCGTCCTTCTAAAATCAAGTGTATACAAGCCTAGCTGCTCCAATCTTTCAACATATGACAGTCCCGCCATTCCGGGAATTAACCTAGTAAACCTACACTGCACGCCCTCAATAGCAAGAATATCCTTCCTCAAATTTGGAGACCAAAACTGCACACAGTACTCCAGGTGCGGTCTCACTAGGGCCCTGTACAACAGCAGAAGGACCTCTTTGCTCCTATACTCAACTCCTCTTGTTATGAAGGCCAACATTCCATTGGCTTTCTTCACTGCCTGCTGCACCTGCATGCTTCCTTTCAGCGACTGATGAACTAGGACACCCAGATCTCGTTGAACGTCACCTTTTCCTAACCTGACACCATTCAGATAATACTCTGCCTTCCTATTCTTACCACCAAAGTGGATAACCTCACACTTATCCACATTAAACTGCATCTGCCACGCATCCGCCCACTCACACAATCTGTCCAAGTCACCCTGCAACCTCATAGAATCTTCCTCACAGTTCACACTACCACCCAGCTTTGTATCATCTGCAAATTTGCTAATGGTCCTTTATACCCTTCATCCAAGTCATTAATGTAAATAGCTGCTGTCCCAGCACCGAGCCTTGCGGTACCCTACTAGTCACTGCCTGCCATTCTGAAAGGGACCCATTTATCCCCACTCTTTGCTTTCTGTCTGTCAACCAATTTTCTATCCATGTCAGTACCTTACCCCCAATACCATGTGCTCTAATTTTGCCCACTAATCTCCTATGTGGGACCTTGTCGAAGGCTTTCTGAAAGTCGAGGTACACCACATCCACCGGCTCTCCCCTGTCAATTTTCCTAGTTACATCCTCAAAAAATTCCAGAAGATTAGTCAAGCATGATTTTCCCCTTCGTAAATTCATGCTGACTCAGAACGATCCCGTTACTGCTATCCAAATGCACCGCAATTTCGTCTTTTATAATTGACTCCAGCATCTTCCCCACCACTGATGTCAGACTAACTGGTCTATAATTTCCCGTTTTCTCTCTCCCTCTTTTCTTAAAAAGTGGGATAACATTAGCTACCCTCCAATCCACAGGAACTGATCCTGAATCTATAGAACATTGGAAAATGATCACCAATGCGTCCACAATTTCTAGAGCCACCTCCTTAAGTATCCTGGGATGCAGATCATCAGGCCCTGGGGATTTATCAGCCTTCAGTCCCATCGGTCCACCCAACACCATTTCCTGCCTAATGTGAATCTCCTTCAGTTCCTCCATCACCCTAGGATCTCTGGCCACTAGAACTTCTGGGAGATTGTTTGTATCTTCCTTAGTGAAGACAGATCCAAAGTATTGGTTCAACTCATCTGCCATTTCCTTGTTCCCCATAGTAAATTCCCCTGCTTCTGACTTCAAGGGACCCATATTTGCCTTGACTATTTTTTTCCTCTTCACATATCTCCTGCAAAAGTGGCAACTCCTAAATCAAAACAATGCGTAAAATAGTTTGTAACCTGGAGTCTAACCAATAGTGAAAATGGAATCTTTACCAATATAAGAATTGTTCTTTCATATACACACACATATTTATCACACACACACACATGCACATACATACATGCACACGCACACACCCACACACACACACACACACACACACACACACACACACACACACACACACACACACGTGCGTGCGTGCGCACACACACACACACACACACACACACACACACACACACACACACACACACACACACACACACACACACACACACACACACACACACACACACACACACTAAAAAGGATGTAGTGAGCAGAATGTCCTATTTCTATGCTGTAAGTCTCTATAACTATGAATGTCAAACAGCAAAGTGGCAGGAAATAGATAAATTCTGATGAGGTCTGTCAGTAATAATGCAAATGTTATGTTAGTGTTTCATCAAATTTGAATTAAATCTCAGTTGTCTCATTTTATCTGGTCTCTCAGTCGTATCCTGCTACTTTTTTTCTTTCCTTAATAGTCTCCTTCAAATCCATTCTAGCAATTAAGGATACTGTCACTTCTTCCAAGCCTTGCACAATTTCTCAGCTTCTGTGTATTTCTCCCATCCTTTCTCATTTATCTCTACATGACAATTGCAGATTGATAATTCTTAATCGCTGATTCTCCAATGAGACAAAAGCCATTCTTTATTTATTCTATCAAATATCTGAAACCACTCCTGTTAAATGCAAGTTACTAAATCTTTTGTGATTAAGCCTTTTGTTTCAGATTTTCCATTGATAATCAAGAATATAATGGCTCAAACACAGTATGCTTGTAGTTCAATTAGGTTATAATTTAGATCCATTTGCAGTATTGTTGCAGCATCCGTGTTTAATTTGTTTGTATTGATGTCACTAGAAAGAAGGCCAATATCAATCCCCAACTCAAAACACCCCTTCAATAATAGTCTCACAACAACAGAGTGCTATTTTCAAGGTAAATATTTCAAGATGATGATGACCCAACTTGCTAATATTATACACTGTCAAACAATTAGGGAGTTCAGTTGGGATAGAATTTGTTGCTGAAGGAAAAGATTTTAAAGACATTTCTAAAGAAGGAGGAAGGTGTGGCAAAGAAGTGAACTATAATAGGAGAGTGAGGACTAGTCGACCTCAACCTAAAATTGGATTGCAATTGGATTGCATTCAATTTTGTTGTGCTAAAATTTAACTGAATTATGAGAAATCATAATTTAACAGAATTCAGTTTTAAATGGTGTTAGACTGAAGCAAACACTGAACTAGCAGTGCATAATTACCGATAGGGCCTCATCAAAATTTATGTCTTTCTTGGCACTTTGCTGTCTGACATTCATAGGGACGTACAACATAGAAGCAGGTCATTCAGTCCACCACATCTACTCCAAGCATATCTTAGCATATGGGGCCTGCCCTACCATGCCATAATAATTCAAGTGTTCATCTACAGACTTGTTAAATGGCGTCAGCAGTCCTGCTACAACCATTATCTCCAGCAAAGTATTCCAGGTGCTCATCACTCACTGAGTAAAAAAGGCCTCCCTCGTATCTGTATTGAATCTCTTCCCCTTATCCTAAAACTATGTCTTATTCAGAGAATATTCAGAGAAGAGTAATAATGCTTCATGGCACATGCAGCAAAGCAACCACAGTGAAGCAGGACACATATTGGGTGCTTTGGAGGAGGGAATGGATACAGAAGAAGGCAAGGCAGCTCCCTCAATCACACATGAGTTCTGGTCAATAAGATATGTTCCATGAGGAATTTCTTGTGCATCTGAGGATCTGGAAACCCATAAGGTCCATCTGTAGAGGGAGCTGACAAGACATGGCACAGTAGTCTCCTCCATGAGTCACAACACCTACACAATGGAGCAAACCTAAATTAATTGTTGCAAGCTCAAGATGATCCAACACACTCTTTAGATCTGTAGAATGGACATCTTCACAAAAAAAACATTTTTATTTTATGAAAAGCTATTGTGTGCCAAGCTTCCCCAACTGATGCAGACAAGAACACCTCATCTCGAGTAGCCAACAACATTCTACGATACTGATACTTACGTTTTAGATGCTGTAAATGTGCTTATTTTCTTTTGCTGTGGAATGCACTGTTGTGAGGAGTCAGGGAGGTAATATCATAACGTTATAGTTGCACAGCACGGAAACAGGACCTTCGACCCAACTTACTAATATTATACACTGTTAATTTATATTCAGAGTCAGGCTGTCTCTTGAAGTATCATGGTAATGTTAAAATTGCACTTGTATGAAACCATACTTTAAACTTTTCCATCAATTTTAAAATCCTGATAATGAACTGGTAATTCAGTCACTGCAACATCAATGTCCTCAGTAATATTGTCAACAGTCCATCTGCATATATAATGTGTAGGAAGGAACTGCAGATGCTGGTTTAAACCAAAGATAGACACAGAATGCTGGAGTAACTCAGTGTGATAGGCAGCATCTCTGCAGAGAAAGAATGGGTGACGTTTTGGGTCGTGAAGAAGGGTTTATTCTAAGTTGAAATCTTCTGATCTTGCAAGACATTTTGTGTTGTTTTGAATTAATTGTCATTTGACTGGAATGAACAATATTAATCTGATCCCGATTTTTCTTTATCGTTCTTACAATTAGTACATTTCTTGGAAAAATAGGTTTTTTTTGTACCTCATTCAAATATCTTCAGCCATGATCACAATGAATGGTGGTGCTGGCTCGAAGGGCCAAATGGCCTCCTTCTGCACCTATTTTCTATGTTTCTATGTTCAAAGTGAATTGTATGATTTATTAAAAGGACAGGGTTTTTTCAGATTTAATACAGATAATTTACATACGAATTATGCAATAATGATTTTTACAACTTTCACCATTAATCTTTTGTCAATACATAAAATTTTAAGTACATTATTTAAATTCAAATAAATCACATAATGTCCAGCAAGTATTCTGTAATCATTTCATTAATCCATTTCATAAAATTATACAGCACAGAATGAGTCATTCATCCAACATTTGGTGCCAGTTCCTCACTAAAATGACCCATTAGTACCATTCTGCAATGTGTCCTTATCACTAAAACATACATTCATCAATACAGCACTGTTCAAATCTTTAACATAATGGCATTTGAAGGTACAAAAGTCAACAGATTGGGTAAATTGCAGAATGAGACCTTACACGATGTTAAATAATTGAATTTATGCCTCGTCATTTACAATTGAGATATTAGAATTTGCATTTCTGAGCACAGTGCTGCATAAGAATTACAGATTCTTTGCTTTACAAAGTACACTAACCATCATTATTAAGCATTTCTGCTGTCAAACCCAAATATGAATTATATTTAATTAGATGGAAATTTAAGATTAATTAATTTTAGAAAATAAGCGAGACTTATTTGATGTCTGGATTTTAAAATGTCACAATATCTAAAGAATTAATTTCTTCCAAGTGTACAGAATTCTAATGAATATTTAGCATCTTAATTATTAGTAAAACACATTATAAATAAAGCAAAAGATTTTGTATTTCCTTTTGCAAAGCTATAAGAGACAGCTATTATTCATTTTGGAAAAGAATTGGTAAATCTTACATTAGATTCCGTTTGATCACATTCTCAGAATGTCCCAAGGCACCGTCCAGCCAATAAACCATGTAAAAAATGTTGTTACCGTTGTTATAGAAGGTCACAAAAGGCCTTAATATGTACCCAACACAATTTCACAGAAATCAGTGTGATAATGATTAAGCAAACTGTTTTGTGCATGGTGGCAGAGGGAGATGCACTAGTGGTTGGAGAGATTTAAATTTGTAAAATGTATTTTTTTAAAGCATACTCAATTTTGCCTCTGTTTACAGCCTCAAATAGTCCAAAATTGTAAATTGTTATGGCCTCTGTATTTTCTTTCCTGGAGACCATCCACGTTATTGATATAAGGTTGTATATTATTAATTCTAGCACATTTGCACTTCAGCTGTGTTTCCAACCTTGCTTGACCTTGCATGCTTTGTTTGAGCTGCAAGCAGTGAAGTTTCTTATCTTCATACATGGATATGGCCTTCCTATTACCACCAATTTTCATGCAGTGAAAGTGGACAATCTCTTTATTAGCCTGCCATCCAATATGTCAAGGTCTCATGAGATAGCAGTTGTCTTCCTAGAAAGGCACAACTACTTTAGAATAACTTTTAATTTTATTCTTGCTGAGAGGCAATTCTTTTTTCCAGAGGATGTAATCAATTTCAAATTTATTTTAAAATCCCAATTAATTTTACTTTTTGATTTCATGGTGCGGATATATAATTCTGGCCTTGGTAACACCATATGTGAAAGTAAAGATTTTAATTAAAAGTGCACGTAACTGCTGGTGGCGAAATATGTTCAGCTATTATGTCCTCTCATTCATTTCTAACCAAGTCAAGATTCAAGAGCCAAGAATGTTTAATTGTCCTATGGACTGAATATAAACGAAAACAATGAAATTCTTACTTGCCACAGATATACAGGTATGTTAGATGCAACAACAACAATAGATATACAATAAATTATCGATTACTAAGTTAACTAGACAAAGAGAGTGCAAAAGTACTTAGAGCAACTGTCATAGTGCAAAGTCCATGGTGGTAATCTGGTGAAGTAGGGGTGTGAAGATAGACACAAAATGCTGGAGTAACTCAGCAGGACAGGCAGCAGCTCTGGAGAGAAGGAATGGGTGACATTTCAGGTCGAGACCCTTCAAAAGTGGTGGTGTGGTTAGGATTATGGAGGGTGGTTCAATAATCTGATAGTTAATGGCAAAAAGCTTTTCTTGAACCGTAAGGTAACAAATCAAGTTCCTGTGCCTTCTCCCTGATGGGAGCAGCACGGAGATACTATGGATAAGGTAGTGTGTATTTGTTGATATATTAATGGCCTTCTTGAAATAGCACTTCCTGCAGATCCTTTTGATTGTGGGAAGGTCACTAATGTGATGGAATGGTCAATACCCACTACTTTCTGCAGCCTCCCTCATTTATGACCATTTGAATTTGTGAACCAAGCCATATGCAACCAGTCAGTATGATCTCCACTCTACGTTTGTAAAAAAGTTAACAGAGCATTCAGCAATGTGTTGAATCTCCTCAAATTCTAGAAACATAGAAACATTGAAAATAAATGCAGGAGTTGGCCATTTGGCCCTTTGAGCCAGCACCACCATTCAATATGATCATGGCTGATCATCCAAAATCATTACCCGATTCTTGCTTTCTCTTCACATCCCTTGATTCAGTTAGCCTTAAGAGTTATATCTAACTCATTTTGCATAACTAGAGGTGTTTGTGAGGTTTCTTTGTGATTGCATTAGTGTGCTAGGCCCAGGACAGTTCATCAGAGATCTGTACACTTAGAAACTTGGGCTATTGATCCACTCCACTGCCATCCCACCAATGAAGACTGATGCATGGAGCCTTGGTTCTCCTTTCCTGGAGTCAACTCCCTCATGTTGCTAACTTTGAGAGAAAGATTGTTGTTCTGGCACCACTCAACCAGATTAACGATCTTCCTCCTGTACTGTGGCTCATTGTTATATTCATCCAATGACATTAGGTATCCTGGGCAAATTAAAAGATCATTAGATCCTCATTTAAAGAAATTATCTTTAAAAAACATAAAGTATTTGAAGAACACCCAATGTTTGGTGCCAGGATTTGTTATCAATGAGTTCATGTTTTAATTGACCTCTTCAAAAACACACCATTAAAGTGGAAACAGAAAATAAATATTATAACATTGTGAATGTTATTAATTGTTACTTAACTTCTTCAATAGTCTTTAATGTACAGTTGAATGAATTAATTAAATAATCATAATAAAGGTTTGTAGAATGTCATTAAATCATGCTTTCAAAATGAAGTTAGATTTAAGAGGTTCATATTCTAAGGCTGTCATAGAACTTTGAATATTGCTTTGCTGAAAATGTATGAATTTAAATGTAAGATTTACTTTACTTTGAAACCTTCCTCCTCTAAGCAGAATGCTATTACCATTAAGATAAGGTTTTTCAAAAGAAGTAGCTCATACTGGAGAGCTTTGTGAGGAGAAGCCTTTGTTATCCTGAGCACGTTTCAGGAGTACAAGGGAGAGACTGTAAGACTGCCAATTACTGAAAACACTTACCAAATATACACAAGTGAAATGAGAGCAATAATTAAAATGCATCTGATGTCAACAAATTGCAATTTGAAGCTTGTGTATTTGGAGGCAAGCAAATTATTTTGTTCACATGTCTTAGGAATCAGTCAATAACTAAAATGGGATCTCTTTTATTTCAGACGTACAAAATATATCTGCAGACAGAATGTATATGGATTAATAATTCAGTGAAGAGTTCAATCTTATGGCAGCTGGTGCTGGTCTTTACATCCTTCATTCATAAAACTTACGTTTCTCCAGAGGTTCCGTTGGCAAAAAGAAAAGTATTCATTATGTAGCGACGGACGCAGATGCGTTCTGACCAAAGTTTCCAATCTCCCTATTGTAGCATGTATACAGAGTCTTCTGTCAGCAAGTTACACAGATTCTTAAGAAATTGGCAAATCCTTCAACACATTATTGTGTACATTATTGCACTCATATAGACAATAGACAATAGACGATAGACAATAGGTGCAGGAGTAGGCCATTCAGCCCTTCGAGCCAGCACCGCCATTCAATGCGATCATGGCTGATCACTCTCAATCAGTACCCCGTTCCTGCCTTCTCCCCATACCCCCTCACTCCGCTATCCTTAAGAGCTCTATCCAGCTCTCTCTTGAAAGCATCCAACGAACTGGCCTCCACTGCCTTCTGAGGCAGAGAATTCCACACCTTCACCACTCTCTGACTGAAAAAGTTCTTCCTCATCTCCGTTCTAAATGGCCTACCCCTTATTCTTAAACTGTGGCCCCTTGTTCTGGACTCCCCCAACATTGGGAACATGTTTCCTGCCTCTAATGTGTCCAATCCCCTAATTATCTTATATGTTTCAATAAGATCCCCCCTCATCCTTCTAAATTCCAGTGTATACAAGCCTAATTGCTCCAGCCTTTCAACATACGACAGTCCCGCCATTCCGGGAATTAACTTATCCTTTAAGAAAATACATTTTTCCATCTTAAAAACAGACACAAGCAAGTCCTGCAGCATTGTGGTCCAACACTGAATTAATGAACAAATATTATCAGTGTTTATTTTATCCTTATAATGACAGAGAAGGTAACCTTTTGGCCCCGAGCGTCCATGAGGATTCCCCATGAAATAATCCAATTAGTCTTATTCCTAACATTCTACTGTTAAATTGAATTCTGTGATGATGATAGTCAGAATCATACTTCATTTTTAAATATTTGTTTACTATCTAACAGTTTTAAATGTGCTATTTCTGCATTCCCCTTTAGGTCACTACCATAAATCTGTGGTGCAGGCAAACTGGACTATAACGTAAACTACTTAAAATGAACAAAAGGAAACAAAGTCACAAATACTTTAATTTCATTTTGATGTTATAACACTATAGTTAATACTTAGAGTTCTTCAAGTAGTTGAAACATAACATCTAATACATTAAGTGATGACTGGAAAAAAGTGTCACCTGATAATGAACTTAGTTGCTGAGAATATAACATGTACTAGGTTTGCTTCTTTGACTGGTAATGAAAATTTGCATTCATTTGTTCTTTATTGTTTCCAGGAAGCAAAGATGATGCTTGTAAAATAATTATAAAATGTTATATTTCTGCAGCTCAGGACTAGAGAAGCAAGTTTAAACCCAGGTTTCCGAGACTCAGAATGATATAAATTTCAAAAGCAGAGGATAAAATAAGACTTTGCTCACAAGAAAAACAAGTAAATTCCTTGAAAAGGTATAATTTCAACCAGGATTTCCCTTCTCATTTGTGTAGTCATTATATTTTGGTCACTCAATTATAATCCAACATGTGTTTTAACATGAAAATATAATTTAATGGTTTGATGGTTTATAATTAGAGTATGGATATATTTTGTGAAAGAAACGTCTAAGGAAATTTAATCACAGACGACTCAGCCTGTCTTTGTCAGTTGTTTGCTGAACATAACTTATATTTGACCTTGGGTTCATGAGGGATATTGAGAATAAATTATATGCTAACATTTTTCACACAAAGGGGGATGGGTGTATGGAACAAGCTGCCAGAGGAGTTAGTTGAGGCTGGGACTATCCCAACGTTTAAGAAACAGTTAAACAGGTACATGTATGGGACAGGTTTGGAGGGATATGGACCAAATGCGAGCAGGTGGGACTAGTGTAGCTGGGACATGTTGGCCGGTGTGGGTAAGTTGGCCCAAAGGGCCTGTTTCCACACTATATCACTCTGACTCTATTCTAAAAGTCCTGCAAATAAATCAACATGATCTATCAAATCTACAAAGTATTGACTGTGTATGCCCTCAATGGTATATCTGAAAATTAACATGAACAACCTTAAATAAAAAATCTGAAAAAAACCATTCATCCATAATTAATGGTAACATGATTAATTTCAATCCAATAATTTCTGTTGGCAGCATTTGTATTATTTGGTCTATTCCAGAAGTGTCCTCAGTTGTGGTATCAACTGCCAACAGCCCATGAAAACCTATTGCTTACACTGATATTGAAAATGGTCAGTTGGCATGATAACCCATTGAAATAAAAAACATCAAGAACAGTTATCTAACAAGAAGGAGAATATTGGAATAAGATCAGAGGATAGATTAGAGTGGAAAGAAAAGAAGGGTTTCAGTTAAGAGGGTAAAATAAAAAAATACAAAAGAAGATCAAATACTAAATGTATCAAAGGAAAATGTGTAGAATTTGTAGGTGGTGGCCATGTATTTTTAAATGAAAGTCAATTAAGAAAATGAAAATAAATACACAAAGAAACACTTTGCAACTAACATGAGGAATTGTATTTTGACAAATCATATTTTACAAATCTTGGTTTTGCTAATTTATCTAATTGAAAGGAAGATCATGAAACGGAAGGCATGTTTATGGAACAGGAACATTTCAATAAATGATTTTATGGAAAGCTAAACATATTTTGGTTAAAAACCTGGGATAGGACTGGGAACATATTTGTCATCAGAACCTTAAGATAATTAAATGAAAATTGTACCTGATTTAATTAAGTTCCAAGATTCTAATTTAAAATAATGAAACTGTGCCAATCCTTCAAGAACTTTTCCAGAATCATTGATTGTGGTGGAAAATGTGCAAATTTACGATGCTTCTGCTGGAATGAAAAATTAAATGTGTATCCTTGTTGTTCCATCATAATATATTGTGGTATTCAGTCAATCATAATATGAACTTTTGCTTTCAGAGAGAGGGAATTGTGTGAGAAAGGGTGCCAAAGCATTGTAAAATGTTGGGGAATACCAGTATGGGAAAGAACCGTAAAACTCTCAGAGAATTCTACAGGAGTCAAGGGAGAAGGCCAAGAATATTGATTCTGACTATGAATATTGATGGAATATTCTCTCACAGACCATCAGGTAAATTGAGTATAGAATCAAGGATTGTACCGCAAAAGGGTCATTTGGACTGCTGGCTAGTAAGTGCATATCTGATTTGTCGCCACAAGTCCTTCATGAAAGTACCAATTTATTTTTGAAATCACTGTAAATTGACTCTGGCCTACAGGTGAATGTAAGAATATGGGGACAGCTGAAGGGAATCTGGAGAGAATAAAAATGAGATAACTGTAAATAAATATTTGATGGCCAGGTATAGACTCAGTGGGCTGAAGTGCCCAGTTCCATATTGTATGACTGTATAGCACATAACATTTGTACTCTGTGCCTTTATAGGTGAAACCCAGTGTCCCTTATATTTTTTGAACTAATTTCTTAACATTCCTGGTTTCCTTCAAAGATTTCAGGACAAATACCAAACTCTGCAGAGTTCGCATCTCTAACCCCACACTCAAAAGGTGCAACCTCTTTGGTCCTACACACCTCCAAAAATTACATAATTTAACACTTTTCCCCATCTTCCTATCAAAATCCAATGCTTCAAAATGGAGTAAATATTAATTGCCTATATTTGTTCAATCTACCGTTTTCTATCTGTCCTTTCCTGCCCTTCTGACCTTTGTTTCATCTGCAAATGTCAAAATTGTTTTCTATCTCTCCAAGCCTGAGCCCAAGAATGTCATAAAGAGCAATGCATCTGAGAGAATGCCATTTTATGTCACTGGTCTGAAAATCAGCCGCTCATCACAACCCTCGAGTCTTTAACCCCTGAGCTTAACTTCTTTCCACTTAGCTGTTGCACATTTAAATGTACTCAATTTTTTGTTAATAAGTCTTCACACCCCTTCCAAATGTTCATGTGCACATCAACTGCACTCTGCTACATCAATATGCCACTTCAATTAAAGTCTCAATTCAATTAGTTATATATCATATGCTCCAGTTGATTCCACATTATGCTAATTTAAGGAGCTGTAAATTTTCTCTTCCTTTAGCTAATTCTTGCTAATCTAAGGGGTTGCTAATTTTCTCCTCCATTCTTTCTAAAAGCTTCCTCAACACCTGCATTGTCTGTAATTCATCTCAGCATGAACAAGGGTATAATATTTGACATTGTTCAGTCTTCCAGCCAACCTCCTGAACCTATGCAGGACAGGAAGAATATTGACACTATTTGAAAAGTTTTAACACAGACTCTCATCTTTTTGTCTTGGGTAATCTGACACTGTGTCAGACTGCTCTTCTCAAAAGACAAAAGCATCATCCAGTAATATCTTTATACCAGCAAGTCCTTCAAACATCTGAGTCAGCTTCTCACTGAAACATTCTACTGTGGTACTGGCACTAAATGGCTTCATCAGTAACTGATGTCTCCCAAAAGATTGTGTTGTACTTCACTCAAACTGAAGTTTCCTATTCACCTGCAAATGCTAAAATCCATTCTTGGCATCCAACAGAATGAAGAGGTTTTACTCTGTTCAGATATATTCAAGAGTAGAGAGTGTTTATTTGTTATATGTACTAATGTAGTGTTCAAGAAATTAATAGTTGTTGGGAAGAAACTATTCTTGAACCTGGTGATTACGGTTTTCAGGCTTTTATACTTCCTTCCTGATGATAGGAGTGAAATGTGTGCATGATTGATCTTTGATGTTAGTTTCTGCCTTTTTGAGACAGCGCCTCCTATAGAATTCTTCGATGGTTGTCGTTACTAAATCATCATTTTATTTCACCTCCTCATTCACAACATATGGATCCGAATTGATCCTGTGCTGTATCACTCTGCATACATACACATGCCTAATATCCAAGATGTGTCGGAAAGAGCTGCAAATGCTGGTTTAAATTGAAGGTAGCCACAAACAGCTGTAGTAACTCAGCGAGCCAGGCATCATCTCTGGAGAGAAGGAATGGATGACGTTTCGGCTCGAGACCCTTCTTCAGTCTTCAGAATCAGACTGAAGAGGGGTCTCAACCCGAAATGTCACCCATTCCTTCTCTCTAGAGATGCTGCCTGTCCCAATGAGTTACTCCAGAATTTTGTGTGTAACTGATATCCAAGAGTTAGGAGTGTTTACAGGTAGAGTGATTTCTGCATCCATCTGTCTTTCACACTCACAAGGCTGAATTGCTACCAATATTTGACACACAGTTCTCATCAAATACAATATTGTCCGATTTGTACTTCTTTCCATTCCTTAGAATTTTAATTTTCAGCTGACCATTTCCTATGTTACTGGAATTACATTTGTTAGCATTTGTTTAGTTTTTTCAAACATACTATCACATGTTGCTGCTTTCTGCCTGGAATTGTTCCTTCTGCTTCCATAATAAAAATATCAGTGTTGTTTACTTGCCCTTCTCTGCTCTGTTTTGCCTCTGTCTGGTTCAATATCATGACTTTAATCTTCATGACTGTATCTACCTATCATCTGCCAGAGGTAGTCCCACCCGCACCTCCCTTTTCCAGTTTTTTTCTCCCCTGCTCCAAGCAACCTGAAGAAGAATCATGACTTGAAACTTTGTCGGTCCATTCCCGCCACAGATGCTGCCTGACCTGCTGAGTTCCTTCAAGATTCCAGCATATGTTCAAGAGTGATAGGAATAGTATTAGGCCATTCGACCTATCAAGTCCACGCCACCATTCAATCATGGGTGATCTATCTTTTTCACTTAACCCCATTCTCCTGCCATCTCCCCATTTCCCCAGACAAACCACATCTGCATCTTCTTGCGTTTTCATTACTTTAATCTTGTTTTACTTTCACTCAAGTGTTTCTCAGGAATGTCTGTCAACTTGTGTGACATTCTGAACTAGAATTCTCTCTTGACTGATACACTTCTGCCTGCGATTATGCCTCCTCTGCATTGTGATGAAAAATGTTTTATTCTTTGCGTTGAAGGCATTCCATTCCATTCCTTGGCATCTCTCATTTTACCATTCATGTCATGCACCATAATGCTCGCATAATGTTACAGCGCTCCTCTTCTTTCCTTTTATTCGAGATTAACAAGTCCTTGGAAACTTCAACGTTATAATTTACAGCTGGCATCTTCAGCTCAGTCAAGTTGGTGCTGAATGATCCCCCATTCACCCAAGTTGAAGCTGTCCACAAACGTTTTGCACAGAGAGTTGTAGTAATGTTCAAACGCGTTGGGAACCCCATCCAATACCTCATTCATAATCTAATCTTTTAACATTGATCTCCATTTTTGTGGCAAAACTGCTCATTGCTGGCTATTGCCAATTCAAAGAGAGAAAATTCCTCTTCCTAATGATTCCACTCGCTACAGGAGTCGCTTATTTCAAATTCCACCTGTTTCGTTGGCTTCACCTGCTCCATCCTACAATATGAAGGCTGTGTAACCTAATGGAACTAAAAGAAGTTTTGCTATTTTAGTCCCCTTGAGCAAATAAATCCTGAGACTATCCCCGTCTAGTCTCAATATAGTGATCCAGGCAGTCTTTCTCAACACCAAGCTGGTGCTTCAGGAAAAATCATATTTAGAGCAATAACATATTCTCCATCCTGTTTTCTTATTGCCATTGATTGCCAAGGGTAGATGCTTGGATCCTGTCTCTTGTTAGAAGTTATCACTCAAATACCTTTTATGGGTCTTGTTTGAGAAGATTATTTGTTGTTTGTTGTTTGTCATTTTTGTTCAACCCATACTTAGGTATTGTATAGATCTAGATTTAGACTATATTATTTCCTGGGGAGTTGTAAAGAATTGAATATTGTCCAATTATCCCCACCTGACCTTTTGATAGAAAGAATGTCATTAATGTAGTAGTTGAAGAAGATAGAGACATATAAAATCATGAAGATATTGACAGAATAAATGGTTAGCAGAGGAGTCAAGAGCTAGAGGAAATAATATAAAGGTTATATGCAAAACAATCTAAAGTAGCATGAGGAAAAACAGTTTTCTTTGGCAAGAAGTTATGATTTTAAATCCATAGCCATTGGGATAAATGGAGACAGATTCAATTGCAGAGTTCAAAATAAATCTGTTTATGTACTTAAAAAGAAAGATGTTCTGAGGTTTTACCTTTGTTAAATTACTACTGAACTAGATTCTAAAGGAGTCTGAATACAATTTTAAAACATTTACCTATGTGTTCTTGCCAGTTTGTGAGTGGTTCATATTATTCTATGGCCTGGAAATTCTCAAGTTTGCTGGAGATTATGCTGTATGATGGGCTAATGCCTGCTTGTGCTACAACCTGGCAGATAATGTACGAAGAAGGTGTAACTAGCTGTAACATTTGAAACAGGGGGCACTTGTCCTGTATTGAGCCATAATGTATGAAATAGATGGCCCTCAACTGCAGCTGATTCCCAGCTCTGGATTCCTAGGGATGAACTTGCATCAAGTAGGTTCCCTATATTTATCAATTAAACAAACCACACATTTAGAGTCATAGAGTTGTTTAGCATGGAAACTGCCCTTCTACCCAACTCATCTATGCCATCCAATATGGCAAATTGCAATCCAATACAATTCAAACATGTATGCAAATATAGGACAGACTGAGTGGTTGAGGGAGAGAGATTTATAAAGGGAGAGACAGAGAGAGTGAAAGACAATGAGAAAGCATTTGCCGAGAGGTAGAGAGGAGAAAGGTAGAGAGGTTTGCAGAAGGCCAAGGAAAGGAACAGGGAGAGCGACAGGTAAAGAAAAACAAGGGAAGAGACATATAAAACAGCAGAGGAAGGGATCGAATCAGAAAGACCGAGCAATAGGGACATGGAATAGAAGGAAAACTAAGAAAGAGAATAAAGAAATGACACAGAATCAACGTTTGTGTGGGTGAATGAGATGGAGAATGTGTTGCATTAAAAGGAGTTAGCAGAGTATAAAAAACAATGAAGTCAAGCCTCGGACAGTCAAACTTTATTATTTTCACTATCCCTGCCACTCATGTTCAACAACTTCATGCTATTATCTGGAGCCATGATTCACACTTACATCTGTTGCTTTAAAAAATTGTGCCTGGCAAACTCCCCCTTGACCAACCCACCAGGACAATTCACAACGTTTATCTTTGGGATGTAGGAGGAAAATGGAGCTGCCAAAGAAAGCTGACACAATCAAAGATGCATTAAGCAGGCAGCACCAGAGGTCGGGATTGAACCTAGTAACCAGAGGGATAAGGCAGCAGCTTTACTAGCTGCATCACTCTGCTGCCCTGTTGCAGATTTACTCTACCGCTTCATTTTAGTTCACCTTTCTACTTAGTTCATGCCTGCAGTGGAAGTGAGACAAATATATGCTTTCCGTTAGAAAAAAAGTTCACTGCAATTGTGCTTCAGTTTTAAACCACAAGGGGGCACATCTTGTTCATGTTGTATCCGAAAGCTACAATCAGTGCTGGCAGTCCCAAATTACCTTGTCAGTACGTAGAGGCCCAGTCTCACTGTCCCTGTTCATCTCAGAGAATAGTGGTGTAATCTAAGTGGCAAAAGGCAAGGGAACCTGGCTCCAAATCAAATCTGACTGCCTTTAACAAAGCCCTGCCTCTGGCTTTGCTGAATGTAATTCTAAAAATAACTTTTCAATGTCTTTGACAATCAGAGCCATTGAGAGAAAAGCTAAGTAAACGTAATTAGTCAATGAATTTTAAAAAAGACAGCTTGAAGTGTTTTTAACTAAAACATTAATGAAAGTGAGATTAGAAAAAAGTAACTTACTTCCTAATCTTCCTTATCCTCTGCCTATGATTGGCATTAAAATAGAGGAATTTTTAGAATCAGAAACCCGCTTACATAATGCATATAAATCATATCAAGACTGACTTCCCCTCCTGAATTTCATGTCACCCAACGGTTTCAGAATTTGACGTTTCTAAACTTATTCAAAGATTCTAAGTATGGATTTTGATTGTGGATGGAATTTTGGATAGTGAAGTCTGATGACAAAACCTTTCACTGTATTTTGGTACACGTGACAATAATCTAAACTAAACTAAACTAGACTTCATAACTCAATAAGCAGCTGAAATCAAGTAAAGATATATTATGTAAATATTAATTTTTGAATTGTCGGCTAAATCATGCTTAGTGCAAGCATGAGAAACAATGCCATATCTTCCATCTGGGCATGCTGCAGCCTTCAGAACACCACATTCAATTCTCCAACTTTGAGTAAATCACTTCCATTGTTCTGGCCATTCCAGCATAGGTCATCCACCAGTTAAATTGGCATGCTTTATTTCTCTCCATTAGTGGAGACTGACGTTATGGACATGCTCGATGGCCCTGTTGTTAGCAACATCCAACACAGTCAAAGAGGCATAAGCAGCCTCTATCTGCCATATCAAGCCATTTGACCTGGTCTCACCTTATCGTAGATATTCATTTTGTTCTATTCATCACTCCAGCCACAATTTCTGCTTTTTAAGATTATTTTATTTTATTGCCTTTTCCCAGTTCTGACAAAGGATTTCCAATGTGAAATGTTAACTTGGTTTCTCTTTCTGCAGATGTTACCTCCTTTGACCTGGTAAGGAGGTCCCTCAATGTTAGCAAAGCAAAGATTGATTTGACTTCAGGAAGAGAAAAGGTACACATAGCATACATTGATGGTGCCAAAGTAGAGATGGATGAAAGCTTCAACCTCTTAGGAATACATATCATCAGCAATTTGTCCTGCACCAGCCACATCGAAGCAATGGGCAAGAAAGCAGACCAATGCCTCTACTTCCTTTGAAGGCTTAGGAAGTTTGGAATGTCCCCAAAAACCCTCACCAACTTCTACAGATGTGCCGCAGAAAGCATTTTATTGGAATGTATCACAGCATGGTTTGGGAATAGCTCAATACATGACCTCAAGAAATTGCAGAGTTGTGGACGTAGCCCAGCCAATCACGCAAACCAACCTCCCTTCCATTGACTCTATCTGCACATCACGCTACCTCGGCAAGGCTACCAGCATAATTAAGGACCAGTCTCACTCCAGTCTCCCTTCTCCAATTATGCAAGAGGCACAGAAGTTTGAAAACGCATAGCTCCAGATTCAGTGACAATTTTCTCCCAGCTGTTATCAGGCAACTGAACTGTCCTCACATCAACTAAAGAGCGGTCCTGACCTCCCATCTAACTCATTGGAGACCTTATAACTATCTTCAATCAGAGTTTACTAGACTTTATCTTGCACTAAATGTTATACCCTTTATCCTGTATCTGTATACTGTGGACAACTTGATTGTAATCATGTATAGTCTTTTTTGCTAACTGGATAGCATGCAACAAAAAGTTTTTCACTGTACCCTGGTACACGTGACAATAATAATAAATTAAACTAAGCTAAACTTTAGCATTTTCTATCTTCATTTCAGATTTCCAGCAATCCAAAATGTATAAAGCACAATGTATTTTGTTCCTCAGGGAGATTTTTTCATCTAATCTCCTGTGGGATGTATGCTTGTATTGAGACATAGTAAATAACATTGCATCTACGCAGTATTTGAATGACTCTTCATCCCCATGAGTCTCACCGTTATTTGTTTACTGTATAATTCTCAAAAAAAAGGGTTGCATACTATACTCTTTGTGGATTATGGGACTGTGAAGGATTAATACATTTTAGTTCATCATAAATAAGTATACTTTAAGATGTTTATCAGCCACAACTTGACAGAATGGTGAAATATAATAAGTTGAACTAAAGCCTTTTATTGTTTTGATAGACCAGCAACATCTTCAAAGGTGCACTAATACAGAAAAGTATTCAAATTCCAACGAAAAAAATAAACGCATATTATATATATATTTTTAAAGCAATATGTCCACTAGTGCATAACTTGGCAGGACGGTGGAATAGTGTATTCAAAATAAATGACACCATTGGAGGGTAAAGAAATTGAGGAGAACAAATAGGTAAAGGTTTTATAGAAACGTAGAATTAGATGATACTTTTTTTTAAATTAGACTCTGTGGATTAATAAATAGGTACCATTTATAGTCTGTTGTCAGGACACATTGGCTCGGAAAACACATTTCTCTGGTCAACAATAAGTAAGATCTGTAATAAGACAGGAAAGCTCTAAAGTGTGTGCAAATAAGAAGAATGAAGAGTCGTGTGCTACAGGTAAACCACACACCTGGGGTTTGAACATCATCTGCCTTAAAGCAGTCTCAACTGAAGCCATAAATGAAAAAAATCTGCTGAACATCTTCCCCTGTGCCACTTCTCTATGCAGGAACTATCAAAGAAGTAAATCACATGTTCTACTGGGTAACTGTACTGCAATTCCTACTCAGTTTATGGTTTCAAAACAAACTGATGATGTCTGGACAGACCTGAGCACCAGAGGGCAGCGGATTCAAGAAAGTCTTTTGTTACTGAGTGTCTTGTTTGTCTTAGAAATACCTGCTTAGAAGAATGACTCAAGAAGTCTGAAGAAGGGTCTCGAACCGAAACGTCACCCATTCCTTCTCTCCTGAGATGCTGCCTGACCTGCTGAATTACTCCAGCATTTTGTGAATAAATACTCATGACTAGATATAGACATAGACATAGACATAGACATAGAAAATAGGTGCAGGAGGAGGCCATTTGGCCCTTCGAGCCAACACCGCCATTCATTGTTATCATGGCTGATCATCTACAATCAGTAACCTGTGCCTGCCTTCTCCCCATTTCCCTTGATTCCACTAGCCCCTAGAGCTCTATCTAACTCTCTTTTAAATTCATCCAGTGAATTAGCCTCCAGTGCCTTCTGTGGCAGAGAATTCCACAACTTCACAACTCTCTGGGTGAAAAAGTTTCTTCTCAACTCAGTTTTAAATGACCTCCCCTTTATTCTTAGACTGTGGCCCCTGGTTCTGGACACTCCCAACATTGGGGACATTTTTCCTGCATCTAGCTTGTCGTGTCCTTTTATAATTTTATGCATCTCTATAAGATCTCCTCTCATCCTTCTAAACTCCAGTGAATACAAGCTCGGTCTTCCTAATCTTTCTTCATTTGACAGTCCCTCCATCCCAGGGATTAACCTCGTGAATCTACGGTGCACTGCCTCTATAGCAAGGACGTCCTTCCTCAAAATAGGAGACCAAAACTACACACAATACTCCAGATGTGGTCTCACCAGGGCCCTATACAACTGTAGAAGGATTTATTTGGTCCTATACTCAAATCCTCTCGTTATGAGGCCACCATGCCATTACCTTTCTTCACTGCCTGCTGTAGCTGCACGCTTACTTTCAGTGACTGGTGTACAAGGACACCAAGGTCTCGTTGCACTTCCCATTTATCTAATCTGACACCATTGAGATAATAATCTGCCTCTTTATTTTTGCCGCCAAAGTGGATTACCTCACATTTATCTACAATATACTGCATCTGCCATGCATCTGTCCACTCACTCAACCTGTCCAAGTCACCCTACAACCTCCGGACATCCTCTTCGCAGTTCACACTGCCACCCAGCTTTGTGTCATCCGCAAACTTGTTAGTATTACTTCTAATTCCATCATCCAAATCATTAATATATATTGTAAATAGTTGCGGCCCCAGCACTGAGCCTTGCGGCACTCCACTCGCCACTGCCTGCCATTCTGAGAAGGACCCGTTTACTCCTACTCTTTGCTTCCTGTCTGCCAACCAATTCTCTATCCATGTCAATACCCTACCCCCAATACCATGTGCTCTAATTTTGCTCAACTATCTCCCATGTGGGAACTTATCAAAGACTTTCTGAAAGTCTAGATACATTATATCTACTGGCTCTCCCTCATCCATTTTACTTTTCACATCCTCAAAAGATTCCAGAAGATTAGTCAAGCAGGATTTCTCCTTCATAAATCCATGCTGACTTGGACAATCCTTTTACTGACCATCAGACCATCAGACCTTTTACATTTTACAGACCATCAGACCCTGGGGATTTATCAGCCTTCAATCTACCCAATACTATTTCTCGCCTAATGCAAATTTCTTTTAGTTCCTCTGTCTCCCTTGATCCTCTGTCCACTAGTACATCTGGAGATTGTTTGTGTCTTCCTTAGTGAACACAAATCCGAAGTACCTGTTCAACTCTTCCACCATTTCCGTGTTACCCATAATAATTTCACCCGTTTCTGCCTTCAAGGGACCCACATTTGTCTTTACTAATCTTTTTCTCTTAACATACCTAATTAAACTTTTACTGTCCTTCTTTATATTCTTGGCCAGCTTCGCTTCGTACCCCATCTTTTCAGCCTGTATTGCCCTTTTTGCTATCTTCTATTGTCCTTTGAAAGTTGCTCTATCCTTTGGCTACCCGCTACTCTTTGCTATCTTATACATCTTTTCTTTTAGTTTTATTCCATCTCTAACTTCCCTTGTCAGCCACGGTTGCTTCTTACTCCCTTTAGAATCTTTCTTCCTCTTTGGAATGAAATGATCCTGCATTTTCTGGATTATGCCCAGAAAGTCCTGCCATTGCTGTTCCATCATCATTCCTGCTTGGATCCTTTTCCATTTGACCTTGGCCAGCTCCTCTCTCATGCCTTCATAGTCCACTTTGTTAAACACTAACATTCCTGGTTTAACCTTCTCCCTCTCAAATTGCAGATTAAAATTAATCACATTATGGTCACTACCTCCAAGTGGTTCCTTTACCCTGAGTTCCCTTATTAAATCTAATTCATTGGACAACACTAAATCCAGAAATGCCTTCTCTCTGGTAGGCTCTAGTACAAGCTGCTCTAAGTATCCATCTCGGAGGCACTCTACAAACTCCCTTTCGTGGGGTCCAGAACCTACTTGATTTTCCCAGTCTACCTGCATATTGAAATCCCCCATAACCACAGTGGCATTACCTTTGTTACATGCCAATTTTAACTCCTGCTGCAGGAGAGGTTTGGGCCCAACTGATCCACTTGGTCTAATTATCCAATAACATTATGGATGATCTTTACCTCAACGTCAATTTCCTGCACTGAATTCACATTCATTGATTTATTTAATATCTATCGATCTCAATATTGAACATACCCGGTGACTGAGACTCCACAGCTCACTTGGGTGGAGAATCCCAAAGATTCACTGCCCTTTGGATGAAGAAAATTCCAAAACTTTATTCTGAGACTGTGACCATTGGTTCTAGACACCCTCCCCGTCCCTTCTAACTAGTCCGCAAATAAACTTGTATGTTTCATACCTACAAACAAAAGAGTGCAGGCTTAGTTTGCTTAATTCATACTCATCGGAGAATTTTATCATCTCTGGGAATCAACCCAGAGATTATTCACTGGAGTCTTTGTATCAGAAGGACATCTTCCTTTGACTGGGAAACAAAAGTACTCACTGTGCCAGATGCATACCGTGACATTCCTACTTCCAGGTTGATTGGGGCTGATTGTTCATACCACTATTAATTAAATGTGTCAGATACATATCTACTCAGTAGTGCAAAAACGTACTATTTTGTGAGAGCAGCACATTTGATGTTTCTTATGAAAATCTGTGTCATTGTCAAAAGAACCACATTTTTAAACTACAATAGCCACAAGAAGAAAAAGATAAGGGCTGCCCCACGGCTGCCCCAACATTTGATAGAACTACAGCTGAATAAGTATCATTATTATTTTCTTGTACTGTATTTGTCAATATTGACTCCCTCAATAACTAATGCAACATGAGTGATCCAGAATGAATTTTTAGGAAGAAACTTCCCAGTCAGTAGCACAGCATATTTTTTTAATGAATTGACTTTTTATAGATAACAGAACATTTGACAAATGTTCAAAGGTAACTTTGTGATTTCCTTTTCATATTGGTAAATGCAGCTAATAACCTGTAACCTTGACTTCCCCCAAGGTTATGGATCATTAACTACATCTACCAAAATGAATATTTAATGAACCACAAAGTTTTAATTAAACGTTGCGCAGAGATTCAGGGATATTTGCACTTCAGTAATAAAAGTTCTAAGATTGGTTGAAGAATCACATAAATTAAATTATAAACTTTAGAAGAAGATTGTTGCAAATTGGCGAAGTAGCACCGCTGAATTTAGGGACATTACATTAAACCTAAGTGCATTCTGTACGGTGAACTAACCATTGGGTCATAATCTGTTAGATGTCCATACCTCAGCGATAAGGACCAATGTATGTTGGGTGTGAAGGCGGCAGATATCAACACAGACTACTCGGAGATAGACAGTCAAGAAAAGAGAGACCAATAACGTCAGCACTTTCTCCGCCCACTGTCTTCACCAACTGCAAGTATGACAGGGAGTGTCACCATAGAGTGGGGCTCCCAAACCGCACCGCATGATATTGAAGATCAAGTCGACCAGCAAGGTACAAAGTATTGTCCTACAGAAATGAAAGATTGCCACAATAGAAGCAAATTTTTGTTTAATATTGATTCTCATGTTTATTTTGCGAACTTCCTACTGAAATCAAGTTAGGAATTGGAGATCATGAAATCTAAATATTTTTTATTAAAAATAACTGAATTGCTACTGCTGATTTTCATTGCTCTTTACATGAATTGCTTTCTACATATTCTTTAATTTATTTTGTTCCTCAGAATTATTATGGGGATGAAAGCATCACTCCAAGGATTAAGACAACTGATACTTTATTGAAGCTTTGAAGACATAATTGTGGTAAATTTATCTTTCTATAAGATTTTAAATTGGCACTTGACTTCTGTGGGAGAAAATCAAGCATACCAAAGCAAGTATTATCCTGTTAATATTCCTTCCTCAACCAATATGATCAACAACAAATTAGCTGGCTATTCCTCCCTCTATTGACAAGGTTTTGTGATACGAAAACATAATTACAAGTTTTGTTTCTGAACAGCTGTCAATGAAAGCAAAAAACATTTTTAGAAACAAGTAATTTAACTCCCTTTATCATGGTTAGTGCATTTCTCCAAGTTACCATTTATTTAATTAACTTTTACTCATTCTGCATTCCTGACCATTGCTCTGTTCAGTACAGTTAGTCATAAAAAGTAATATTGGCCACAGTACAAACGAGACTCTTCACTTAAAAGCAATCCAATTACCATAACTGCAGAAGGCCAATTTCATTCTTCAGTGGAAAATAATTAATCTCTACTTGAGAAAAAGTCCATCTTCCATGTAAACTTAAGATGATTTCACAATTTATTGACTTAACATGGCCTCTCTCCATTTTAAGGGACATCACATGGCTATTGTAAAGTCGTCCAATACAACTTTCCTTATCAAAGGGTTTTGAATTTTTTTTCATCAAGACCTTCAAAGTTTCATCCAAATCTTTCCTCAGGATCATACTTTCAAAAATTGTCATTGCATAAAATGATGATTTAACCACTTTTCCATCTTATCCATTTGATTCCTTTCCCTTTCATTCCTATGGTGTTTTTCTCTGCATGTGAAGACTTACTGACGAATCGAGTGCATTCTCCTTATCATTTTGCCAAACCTGTTCAAGACACCTTCCCTCAGCTTTTATCTGCATATTCTTTATCCTACTGAAAGTATCTTCAGATTCTCTGACCTCTCCTTACTTTGGAATTATTGGAAATACATCAATAGACCCTAGTGAGTTATCTATGAAATGCTGAAATACATTCTACCATTCTCAATTTGTCTTATTCTACCCCCTTCATCTATAATTTGTAATTTCTGTGGTTTTATTGTCATTTTTCTTTTCCATTATTTTTACTTACTCATTATTACTTGCCCAGGAATCCTCTCTTTAGACCTTTCCATCTCTGTCTTTCCCTATTTTCCTTTAACCCCTTTATTACTGGGTGGCACTGTGGCACAGTGGTAGGTTGCTGCCTCATAGTGCCAGAGACCCAGGTTTGATCCTGACTATGGATACTGTCTGTAGGGGTTTGTACATTCTCCCTGTGACTGCCTGGGTTTTCTCTATGTGCCTCCCACATTCCAAAGTCACGCATGTCTAGGTTAATTGGCTTCTATAAATTGTTCCATTGTCCCTAGTGTGCAAGATAGAACAGGTGATCATTCGCCAGCATGGACTCGGTGGGCCATAGGGGCTGTTTTCACACTGTATATCTAACTAAATTAAACATTTGGACAGGTTCATGGATAGGAACGGTTTAATGAGATAGGGGCCAAATGCAGGTAGGTGGGACTAGCGTAGATGGGACATCATGGTCAGCATGGGAATGTTGGGTTAAAGGGCCTGTTTCCATGCTATGTGACGCTATGACGCCTTCTCCAGCTTTGTCATGTCAACTTATGTCAACCAACCTGAAACGTCACCCATTCCTTCTCTCCAGAGGTGCTGCCTGAGTTACTCCAGCTTTTTGTGTCTATCTTAGGCTTAAGCCAGCATCTGCAGTTCCTTCTTACACAGTTGATATTTAGGGATGAGACCCTTTCTCTGGACTGGTCGTTGTAATAAGCAACTCTGAAATGTTACCTGACCGCAATCAAAATGTTAAAGTTGGCATTTATAGCCATTTAAATTGCAGTAGAAATTGCAAAAGAGTAGAAATAGATTATGTAGGTATGCTGATGAATAAAGACCTTTCATATTTGCTATTTTCAATCTCCTGTGACTCAATCACAGTCACAACATTTTGTCTCCTGATGCGTCCACATTACCACAAATCTGATATGTGAATGCTAATGTGGTCTTTGTCAACGTGTTCAGCCTTCAGATGATAGAATATAAGTAGTAACATATGAGAAACATAAAAGCAGAAGTTGGTCACTCAGCCCTGCAAACCCACACCACCTTTCAACCTGAACATTTTTAGTTTAGTTTAGAGAGACAGTGTGGAAACAGGCTCTTTGGCCCACCGAGTCCACACCAACTACTCATCACCCATATCTATGTTATTCTAATTTCACATCCTACACATTTGAGGCAATTTACAGAAGCCAATTAACCTACAAAATCGCACGTCTTTGGAATGTGGGAGAAAACCAGCACATACACAGGGAGAGGGCACATACTCTGCACACACGGTACCCGTTGTCAGGATTGAACCCAGGTCCCTGGCGTTGTGTGGCAGCAGTTCTACCTGTGCTGTGCCATCTCTGGAGGGTAATGGGCAGAAGACATTTTGGGTGAGGTTCCTTCTTGAGACTGATGGAGTAGAATGGGGGGGGGGGGGGTTGGGGGGGGGAGGGTAATACCCCTAATCTAGGCAACCTTCTAATGAGCCTCCTCTGCACTCTGTCCAAAACCTCCACCTCTTCCCTGTCATGGGGTGACCAGAAGTGCACACAATATTCCAAATGTGGCTGAACCAAAGTCCTATAATGCTGCATTATGAAATTCTGGACAGAATATTTAAATAGCTAGCTTTGCGCATCCATTGACCTATCCTTTACCTATTTACCCTTACCAGACTAGTAGTCTTCAGACTACTATACTTTCATATCATTATAATTATCCTCATTTAAGATGAGGGCATTATTTACAGATCTTGGGTATGTCAAAATCCTGCTATGGTAAAATGATTATTCCCTACAACACCCTTAACTTTGTGTTGGATTAATAAAACAGCTTTTTTAAATCCAACCACATTACACATAACCAAATTTAAATCAGCCTGGCCCCATGTAGGTTCTGTAATTTACTGCTTTAATATACAATTCTTGATGCACTCTAGAATTTAATTTTTAATGATACTCTTTTCAGTTTGATTAGTTCAAATGGTATGCAGATTAAAATTGTCCACGATATTGCAGTTCTTGCAAGCATTTGATATTTTCCCACATATGCATTGTCTTATCAAGAAGCACCACCTTGAGGGCCTTTCGTGCCACACCCACAATATCTTCTTTACCCAGCTGTTTATTAATTCTGCACAAGCCAATTCCATATCACATTCATCTACCTCTATATCACCACTCACTATCATGCTGAATCCTTTCATTAACAAAGCTAGTCCACTTCTTTCCATTTTTGCCCAATCCTGAGAAATTCTGAATAACCTGGCATATTGAGTTCCTAGTCTTGATCATCCATAACCATGTGCCTGCAATGGCTATTTGATCACACTTATATGTTATGGTATATGCTATCAACATCCATCTTTTCACAAATGCTACTGGAATTCTTATAACTTGCCTTAAATGTTGACTTCTTGCACTTTGTATATTTCACAATTTTGATTATATTTGATTATATTTTTGCCCCTTCCTTGATTTTAATTTGCTCCTTTCTCTCTTGTATCAACATTCTCTTAATTTTTTTAAAAATCATTAAATTCACGATCATCAGAATCTCTTCCAAACCTCTAATTGGTGTAAAGCTCTTTCTACAACCCTATTTATGGGATTCATCTGGGCAATGGACTCAACCATCCATGGTTTAAATGAAGTCCTAATGAAATAGCAGTAACATGTGGATACATGGAGCTGCAGATGGTAGTTTACAAAAAAAAGACACAAAGTGCTGGAGTAACTCAGCGGGTCAGGCATCATCTCTGGAGAACATGGATTGGTGACTTTTCGGTTTGCTTCAGATGGTAGGTGATGTTCCAGGTCAGGACATTTCTTCAGATCCTTCTTCAAAACAGCAATCTCCTTCCCTAGTTTTGGTGTCAGTGAATTTGAATAGGAACCCATTACTGTGCTATTAAACTTTGAACCATGTGTTGACTCCGTTAATTTTATTTACCCTCTGCCAATTTGCATGTGGCTCAGGTAATAATCCAGAGGTTAACATTCGTGAGGCTCTGCTTTTAAATTTTGCCCCAAATTGCTCATAATCCATCATCATCATCTCCTCTCTAGTCCTATTATATAATTAATGCGTGCATGGACCACAGCAATAGAAATCACCCACTTCCATTCCAAATTCTTCTCTAGCCAAGAAAGGCTGCCATAACCAAGGCATTATGTAGGTAACACACACAGTCTTCAGGATACTCTATCTTGCTGCATTGAACCGTATCTATGTCCCTTACTGTATTATCCTCTATGATTATCGCATAAATCGTTTATCCTTCCTCTTCAATGTGCTACAGTGTTATGGACAGTTCGTACATCCATTCTGTAATCCCCACTTTTTAAGGGAAAAAGTCTTAACATTGCTATTGCCCATTCTCTCTATATCTTGGACAACACCCTTGCCTCTAAGCAAGGCAACACAGTGGGAAATTAGTAGGCAGTGCTGGTGCATCACAGCTCCACCAACCCTGAGTTCAGTTCTGACTTCCATGCTTGCCTGCCGGTGAGAATATATTTTTCTTCTCCGACTACGTGTATTTTCTGCAGATGCTCTGGTTTCCTCTCATTTCCCAAAGATGTGCTGGTTGGTAGGATAAGATTATCGATTTCCATAAATTCTTACTTGCAACGTTCTTAGTGAAATTCTTAGTTAATTCTGGCCCTAAAAACCAGAATGCAACTAGATACATTTTGATGTTTTTTTCTTACTTTGCTCCAGACATCTAAGACTCACACCACCCTGACAAACTCTCATTTCATTCCTTCCATCAGAAAGAATGTTTCGGAATCTTAAAACTGTAACATCCAAGTTCAGAAATAGCTTCTTCCCAACAACCATCAGGCTATTGAACACCACATACTCCAACAAAACTCTGACTACAAACTGCTTTGGTTGCAGTAGGCTTTGGTTTGTTTTTGCACAATGTTTTTTTAATCTGTTTATTATATTGTTGACTGAGTATTGTATTTACAAACCTGTTGTGCTTATGCAAGTAAGAATTTCATTGTTCCATATTGGTGCATATGAAAATAAAACACTCTTGACTCGTTGTTTTAGATTTTCTAATAATTTTCCAATCAATCCTTCTCCTAAGACTAAAGCATCTCACTTTTATTCCCTTACTGTCCTTCTCCACGAAGTCTTAGGTTTCCCATTAAGCTTTCTGCTGTTTTCCTCTAAACTCTTGATAATATTCAAAAGTAGAAAGCACACAGTAAATTAGAAACACGGACAGGCCATTTAGCCCCTTAAACTTGCCATTCCATGAGATTATGATTGAACTTTTATCTTAGGCCACTTTCCTGCACCACCATCACAAATGCATTTTGTTGCTGCCAATTCCATGTGTCTGGCTTTACCATAGGGTTCCATTGAATGAAACATAAAGAGTTTTACCTTGAGTAAAGACCATCAACTATGAGCATCAGTGCTGTAGGAAAATAACTGCAGATGCTGGTACAAATCGAAGGTATCACAAAATGCTGAAGTAGCTCAGCAGGTCAGGCAGCATCTCAGCAGAGAAGGAATGGGTAACGTTTTGGGTCGAGACCCTTCTTCAGACTAATGTCAGGGGGGCGGGATAAAGAAAGGATATAGGTGCAGACAGGGAGATGGAAGGAGAACAGGGAAGGGGAGGGGAAGAAAGGGACAGAGGAACTATCTAAAGTTGGAGAAGTCAATGTTCATACTGCTGGGCTGCAAGCTGCCCAAGCAAAATATGAGGTGCTCCAATTTCCGTTGGGCCTCACTATGGCACTGGAGGAGGCCCATGACAGAAAGGTCAGACTGGGAGTGGGAGGGGGAGTTGAAGTGCTCAGCCACCGGGAGATCAGGTTGGTTAAGACGGACTGAGCGAAGGTGTTGAGCGAAACGGTCGCCGAGGCTGCGTTTGGTCTCGCCGATGTAGAGAAACTCCAATAAATGGCATGGATCACTTCCACATTGCCTGTACTGGTGGCTAGTCAGTTGTGAGTACCAGTGTCCTTGAATTCACTGGACATAGCCACTGAAACACAAGTGCAAGTTTACACCTTCCTCAATAAAGTTCCACAAATCCTCTTCATAGCTGATTTAGGAAGCCTTAGTCCTTAAAGGCATTTGTTTTGCAAAGAGGTGATGATGGTGAAAACGTTCAGTGGTGGGATCTTCAGACATGAATCCAATTCCAACTTTTTTCATAAGGTTCTCAGAAATTAATGGTACTATCGCAATAGTACCACTCAGAACAGTACCACAAAACCACCCACAAAGTTTTCTTTCAGTGTGAAATATTAATGGACTTCATTCACAACATTTGTAGTCATAAAATCTAGAGTGATGCAGCATGGAATCAGATCTCTCAAGCCAACAAGCCCACATCAAGCATCAAATACCTTTTCAGTAATTCCATCTCATTCTCCCCAAATTCCATCAACCCGTCTAGATTCATCTATACCCTAGGATCAATGTACAGTGTCCAACTAATCTTCCAACCTGCAAGTCTTTGGGATGTGTAAGTAAACAGGAATACTCAGGAGAAGCCCATATCTTGGTCAGCATGAATAGGTTGGGCCAAAGGGCCAATTTCCATGCTGTATTATTCTATGACTCTATAACATGCAAGGAATTGGAGAAGGTTTAGCCAGCCTCTGAAGTGTTCAGAATCAGACTGAAGATGCTTGTGCAAGATTTGAGAGTGACTTTTTAAAGCTGCCCTACTGCAGTACTCTGAGAAGTAGCTTCTCTTGTCACAGACCCATGACATGTTGGATATAGAACACCATACTCATTTGTTTTCCATCCCACTACTCAAAACAACATTTTCACAAGGATTGACTTCATTGTATCTGCATTCTGTGTGGAAAAAAAGGGATTTCAAATTGCAAATTCGCTCAGAAAACGCCTGGTCCAATTTTAAGAGGTGCACAATTCAGTCAGAATAGGTGCATTATCACATTCCATTTCAGAGAATGCAATTTTTTCACTGCACAACATGCAAAAACAATTTTAAGATAATTCTGAATTATTTCCTCTTTCATTTTAACAAAGAATTTTTTAACCATTAGATGGAGCTATGAACACGCACATCGTGAGGTTGTCAGAGCCCGCACACAGATCTAATGAAGTAGTAAAGCCATAATGTTAACACTAACCTTGAAATGAATTGACTCCAAGTATGCATCAAGGTCTTTGTATAAAATTGTGCATTCATTAAATACCTCTTTGCCTGAAAATATATAAGTAGGTAAATGAGTAGCTCACTCAAAATGTGAATTGACATTCTTACAAAATACTGTTGTACTTTATAAATCATATTGTATTTGTTAATATAGTGACCATTTTCAAAATCTATTTGTTAGCATTTCTTCTTGGTACACAAGCACATCAGAATATTATTATTATTTTTTGTAAACCAGATGGGGAAATATTATGAGTTTAATGTAATTTGTGGTGGCTTGCTAATGCTCTGATGTTGTGTCAGTTATCAGCTCTCTTATCCTAACTGTGTTTGGATCAACAGGAAGATAATAGTGAAAGGAGAGAATGGAATTAAATCTTTATGAATGTAATAGTGCAGAGATGTATGATAATAGTTTATTGGAAATAAATGGTGTTTACTCTAAAAAGGAAAAAAAAAGTACATTTGCAATAACCTAGATTTCAAAAGTCCCAGTTCTGGTAGGCAGTAATGTTGAGCTCGTACCATAAATCTATGTGAAGGACATAATGACATGAAACTAATTTGAATCAAAAATAGCTCTTCCATTCACTCCATTAACAAAACACACACCCACCACCCACTTCACAGACTACTTAATATTTAAGGAAAATTACTGGAGGTTTTCCAACCCAAAGCAACCGCTGAATACCTCCTGTTATCTATAGGATACGTTTAAGATATATCCCTCCATGATATAATTAATTATATTCAAAGGTATTCTTATCCTTACATCATAGTTTATTACATTATTTTAATATGTTAGAGCTCTTCAGGTTGTAAATTGCTTAGTTACTTCACAATGTTATCTTGCAGGTATGAATGTAAATTACTCTACCAGCAACAACCACAAGCTGTGGAACCTCAGCTATGGAAACACAAGATTAATTTACAACGGAGACAGAACAAATTGCAAATGCTCAAATTTTATAAATAAAACTAGACCAAATGGACCCGTTGGGCCCAAACCTCTCTTGCATTGGTGCAGCACCCTCCCCTCCCCCCCTCCGCCTCCCCTCCTTCCCCTTCCTCTCCCCCTCCCCTCCCACTCCACTCTTCCCCTCCACCCACTTCCTCCCCACTCCATCCCACTCCCCTCTTCCCCTCCCCCCACCTACCCCCCCACTCCATCCCCCTCAACCCCCCTTATCCTCCCTCCTCCCCCCTCCCTCCACCCCACTCTCTCCCTCCACCCCCTCCCTCCCTCCCTAGGAGATAGATTTAAACTTTAAAATGTGAATAACTTTAAAAGTATAACACCGATTTCAATGAAACTTCTTCCCAAAGGGACGACGGTAAATAATGTGGGCCTAAAATTGTCACGCTATCGTGTACCGTTTTGGCTGTAGTTCACAAACAAACAAACAAGAGTTTTAATATATAGATACGTTTAAAATTGTCGCTCTATCGTGTACCATTTTGGCTGTAGTTCAGGAACAAACAAACAAACAAACAAACGAGTGTTTTAGTATATAGATAAAGTGCTGGAGGAACTCAGCAGGCCAGGTTGCATCTATGGTGGGAAATGATCTGAAAAAAAGGTCCTGGTTAAATATGTTGTCTGTCCTTCTCCCTTCACAGATACCAACTAAAATATTAAATATCCAATAGTACTAAAGAGGGGGTGATTGTCAAACAAAATGTAACAGTTTTAGGAGAGGGGATAAAGGAACATTACATCTGTAGAGAGATTTAGAAAAGGCATTTTTAGGAAAATAAAATCTTGAAATTGCTATTGCCCATTCTCCAAATATCTTGGACACCACCCTTGACTCTAAGCAAAGCAATACCGTGGCAACTTGGAAGGCAGTGCTAGTGCATATTATCTCAATCAACCCTGAGTTCAGTCCCGACCTCTGGGGCTGTCTGCTGGTAAGAATGTGTTTTTCTCCTGTGACCATGTAGGTTTTCTTCAGGTGCTCTGCTTTCCTCCATTTCCCGAAGATGTGCTGGTTGGTAGGATCATTGATCACCATAAATTCCTCCAAGTGTAGGTGGGCAGAAGTTGAAGAATCAAAGGCTGTTGATGGAGATATGTAAGAACAGATTAAAGAAAAAAAAGACTCACAGGACTGTTTTGAGAGCTGGCATTGGGTCAATAGGCTGACTGGCATCCTTCCATATTACAAGGAAATGTGATGATATGAGAAACTGACATATGCCAGTTGAAAACCTGCAATGAGGTTCAAATTACATGCCTTCATCATTGGGAAAATAGATTTTTCCTTTTCTTTCTGATTGATCCAATATCAGAGCTGTTCATACAACAGTGTTCTTGGTGTTCTGAAACCACAGACACCAGTGAGGGCCAAACTCCTCATCACCTTCACTCACTATAAAGGATGATCAATAAATGCTAACATACCAGCCATGCGTGAGAACCAATAATGAGGGTTTCAAAACATCATTATGACAAAGTCCTAATGCTATCATCAATGCATTATTGAATACCTCATGATTGCCTTCAGAAAAGTCGCAGAAGTCAGAACCAGGCAAAAACACATGCCAGAGATGTCAACACACCCGTTTGAAGTCATTGAGCAGCATTTGTTTATTTTATGACTTCAAACGTATGTATATCTGGCATGTGGTTTTGCCATTGAGCAGATCTGTGTCTAGCTTCCCTGGCTTCAGACTGAACTGGCCTGCCAAAGGCACCAGTGACCTGGATGAGCCAGCTGATGGACAATAGCAGTAACACCGTGGTGGGAATATAACCTTTTTGTACATGAGAGGGTTTAACAGATTTCTCAGGACTCATGACGGCCCCATAGCAGAAGCATCCACGTCGCGGGGCTGGAAACTGGAAGTGTCCTGAGCTAATTCTGCTACCACAATCGCAAACTGTACAAGTGATGGCTCCTAACTGAATGTCGCCGGAAGCTTGCGCCCTTTTCAGGACGAACGATGACACTCCTGTAACATTTGAAACATAGATGATGGACAAGAAATAAGAAGAAGAAGGGCTCATGACTATAAAAAAAAACAATACCAGGACTAATATCAATAGCAGATTATGTTTCATTGAGACATCGCCAGGCTCCTGAGAAGATCGCCAGCAATCATATTAACCAGCTGGATGATAGATAGCTGGAATGCTTGAGGCACTTGGAGGTCTCTAAAACACAAAGCCATTTGGGTAGCAGATAGCCTTGGATAGTTGCTCTGACCTTTGAAATAATACATCAACTTTCGAGGATTTGATCAATGATGTAGAAATAACACTTCATGGTTGCCAAGAAACTGGGTTTATTAAATTTTAATTAAGTACAGTGAAATAATTAGTAGAAGATTAAGTAAGTCACAAGTCTCACGCCCTTCGGATCATTACTGATATGAATGTGGCTGATAGGAACGAGTGTCACACCGTTTTGCCCATTGACGAATTGGGCTTGTGATGGCTGGTCTGGAAAACTCAACCTTCCTGGCACTGTGCCAGAGAAATCCACCAAGCTCACTTGCAGCATGCATACTGTATATAAATTAATAAGCCCATGCTTCTTTCCTAATCTACAAACAACAGTCAACTGTATATTTAGACCTCAGTGATGAGAACAGGGGTTATTTATTATATTAGGAGATGAGTCAATCTCGGATATCTCTGAGAAGACATGTTTTGGCTTATCCCACTGCTATATGTCCTTGCAACTGCATGATCTGAGACCTCATGATTTACCAGTTCTTCTAAGTGAGCCCATTATTTTTCTACTCACTTCATTGCTTTTCAAAGCAAACATACTTGCTCGACATAGGGACTGTTAACGGACAACTCCATTTTAGCTGACTACCCTGTTTTGACCCTTACATTACAAACTTCTACTGGTAGCCAAGGCATAGTCAGCAGAAGTTACATTATATAGAAACAAGGAACAGCACATGCTGCTTTACAAAAAAAGGACACAAAGTGCTGGAGTAACTCCATCGGTCAGGCAGCATCCCTGGTGAAATTGGATAGGCAATGTTTCAGGTCAGGACCCTTCTTCAGAAGTTCCATTATGGTTGACAAGGGACTGCTCACAGTATTCATGGTTGGAAAAAAATAATTCAATTCCTCGTACAAAGCGTCATGCAAGGTTAACATTAAAAGATATGAGCAGGAATAGGCCATTTGGCCCATTAGTCTGCTCTGTCATTCATCAAGATCATGACCAATTTTATTTTTAATCTCAGCTCTCTTTTCCATCATCTTTAAATATCATATAGACTATGGATGATTATTTCAATGAACTCAGTGATTATACTCCACAAACTTCTAGCAAAAAGAATTCCAAAGATTCACTTGTTTCAGCTCCCTATAGACTTCTTTTATTCTGAGACTAGGAGCAAATTCTAGATTCCTAATGCAATTATAATACTCTAATAACACCATATATATATAGTCCATGGATACGCAGGTAATGGAGGAATATGAATAATGTGCAAGCAGATTAGAGTTGGTCTTGGCATCATGACAGACATTGTGGGCCAAAGGACCTGTACCTTTGCAGTACTGTTCTATGATCTAAGAACATTTATAAGACAGTTGCATGACTATTAGACGCGTTGCTTCACAGCAGTAGAGATAGTGGTTTCATCTTGATCTCTAGTATTGTTTGTATGGAGTTTTCACATTCTCCTTGTGACTATGCGGATTTTCTCTGGGTGCTTTGGGTTCCGCCCACATCCCAAAGACATGTGAAGTGAGAAGTTATTTGATCATAGTAAATTGCCCTTTGTGTGGGTGAGTGGTAGCATCTGTGGACGGGGGAGTCGGGGGGGGGGGGGGGGGGGGGGGGGCGTAAGTGATTAGGATTTGTGGAAATTTGTAGTCTATGGTTGATGCAGACTCGATAAGCAGAATAGTCTGTTTCTGTGCTATTTCTCACTTTGACTCAATGACTTTGTGGCACTTCCTGGATCCATGCTGTTGCGCCTATATACAGAGTCATTTATAGACCATGTGAAATTCACCCCATCTACTCCCTCATAATTTTGTACACGTCTATATGATCACCACTCAACCTCTGCACACCAAGGATCCCCTGTCCAACCTTTCCCTATAAGTCAGGCCTTTGATTCTTGGCATCATCCTTGCAAATCATGTCTGCACTCATCTCAGCTCAATTATAGCAGGAAGACCAAAACTGAAAAAAATATTCCAATTGTGGCCTCACCAACATCTTGTAAAACTGTTAATACAGAGGACTGCAAGATGTTGCATTTTGGAAAGACAAACCAGTGAAAGGCAAGGCTCTATTGTAGAGCGGAGGGATATAGGAGTTCTATACTCAATACTCTGACTTCACCAGTCAGAGTATTGAGTATACAAATTGGAAGGTCATGGTACAATTGTAGAAGACATTGCCGAGGCCACATTCAGAGTAATGTGGTAAATTTTGGCCACCATGTTATAGGAACGATGTTGCTAAGTAAGAAAGGGTGCAGAAAAAAAATTATGAGGGTATTGCCCAGACTCAAGGGCCTGAGCTGTAGGGAGAGGTTGAGCAGACTAGGACTTTATTCCTGTGTAGGAAAATAACTGCAGATGCTGGAGTAACTCAGCGGGTCAGGCAGCATCTCTGGAGAGAAGGAAGGGGTGATGTTTTGGGTCAAGACCCTTCTTCAGACTGATGTCAAGGGGGGGGGTGATTGAAGCACATGAGAGTTGATTTTTGTAGTTTATAAGATCATAAGAGGAACAGATAGGGTAAATGCACAAATCTTTTACCCAGAATAGGGGAATCGAGAACCAGAGGACATAGGATTAAGGTGAATGGGGAAAGATTTAATAGGAACTTTAGGGGCAACTTCTTTATACAAAAGGTCATTGATAGATGAAACAAACTTCTGGATGAGGTAGTTGAGGCAGGTGCTAGAACCACATTTAAGAAACATTGAGACAGGTACATGGATAGGATAGGTTTAGATGGATATGGGCCAAATACAGGCAGGTGGGACTAGTATAGATACGGCATGTTGGTTGGCATTGGCAAGTTGGGCCGAAAGGCCTGTTTCCAAACTGTATGACAATATGACTTCATGACTAACTGCAACATAACGTACTCTGATTGATCCAATGTGCCAAAAGCCTTCTTTACCACCTTATCTACCTGTGATACCACTTTCATGGAACTATGTACCATACAAACTAATTTTCCAGAGCATTTTACCATGTTGAATCTCTTTAAAGGCCTTATTGAAGTCCATGTAGATAATATCTATGACCTTGCCCATGTCATCCATCTTCAAAACATCTTCCAGCCAATGAACCTCTTATCAGCAGGAATAGGAGATAATTTTGGATACAGTGTTGTAATGTGAAAAGGTTTATAATAGAAGTTGTACAAACCATTATTGTACGTGAAAATCTTGGATGTACTAGGATGTCAGGGTATTCCCTGACCTCGCAGTTTAAGCACAATTTCTCTTGTGATTAAGTATTTTAGGCCTAATTGTAATTCAGTGGCTACAGCTTGTTAATTGCCAAGGATCCCAAAGGTAATGCAATAGTTGCTCAGCCTTTAGCTGCACTTTAATGAGATATTGCCTCATGGTGCCCATTGAATGAATAAAGCGATGAATGGGAAACAATAATAGCAACAACCAATTCATGTGAGATTGGTTGAACAGTTGTTTAATTATCTGCTTGAAGTATGAGTGAATTTTGAACAATACGGCACATTTTGTGGATTTCCACATTTCAACATGCGAGTTAAAATAATCCCTTGTGTGACTATAATTGATCATAATAGCAAAACCCTTTTCCATTTTAAACTCTTCCTCTGTACAGGTGATAGTCGAAAATGATAGTTATCTTCTGTCACTCTGAATAAACCAATACTTAAGAACTGCATGCTGGCACCTGGGAGCTTGCAGCCTGTGCAGGCATCAGGGAGCAGGTCATTTGTGCATAGTTCTTCCTGGCGTTTATTTTTATTCTTTCTTTAAACGTGCACACTGTGGCAAGGCTACTATTTATTGCCCATACTTGATTACCCATGAGATTGTTATGGTAAGCCACGTTTGTGAACTTCTGTAGTGTAGCAGAAAGTAATCAACAACACTGCAAGACAGATATTTACAGGATTTTGAGGGAGAGCTGAAAAAGGAAAGCCACATTAGATTGGTGACGAATTGAGAAGGGAATCCAAGACCATGGGATTTTCTTGCATCTACTGTCTCAGTAAATTTCTACAATGTATTAATTAGATGTTGCATCCTTTTATTTGTTGCAGTGCTCCCAAGCCAGTCAACCTTGCAACCTTTCCTTACAAACATTCAGGCATTATTGTCTAAATTAGGTCCAAAAGATCATCAAGCTGAAGACACACAGAACTATATTTTTCATTCCATGTTCCATCACAATCCTTGGGTATCTCTCAGGACACAGTTGTTTAAAATAAGCAGGAGTAGGTCTGAGAGTGTCAATGTTGACTCCACATCTAAAAAATAATTACCATGGGAAAAGATCAAGCATGGCCAAGGAAACTATTTCCAAATTATGTTCTGCCATCCTCTCTCAGATGATGAGTCTGAGCACTCATAGACATAAACAAGACTTGGGGAATAAAAGAAACAAGATAAAAGCTACAAAGGTACAGAATTTGCTGTGAACGATGGGCTTCAATTGAATAACCAAAGGTGAATAGATAGCACCACTACTGACGAAACTGATCCTGAAGGTCATAAATGCCAGACTAGTTCTGTGGCAGGTGGTGAGTGTAACAAGAAGAATAAAGCTATTTGATCTCATGCATACCAAGGAACCAAGAGTAGATGAACCTGTTCAATACAGCATTGATGGAAGAGATGATTGCACAGCCTTTATGAAAACAAATTTCTGGGGTTACATCAAGAATATTTATATTGTATTGTGTGGCACAACAATGAAGCTAAATGGAATAGTTTCAGAACAGATTGGCTTACCATCTGTCATGGGGAAATGTTTGAAAATGTTGTTAAAAATCTTACTGCATGCATGGCATTTAATCAAAATTGAAAATAATCAGACAAGGTCAAGCTGGAATTCTTTAAAGAAATAATATCTCGGAGACAAGGAGATCAGTGTGCAATAATAAAATGACATTATTAAATGTCCTATGGATTTCAGGACATTTAATAATGTGCTGCAACAAGGGTTAGTGTGGAAAACAATAGCCCACAGTGTCAGGAGTAATATTTTACCTGGAACATTGCTGACTCACAGGAAGCAGTGAGTAGGAATAAATGGATCTATCTCTGGTCTGCAAGGTATAATGAGTGGCGCGCTGCATTGAATGTTGCTGAAGGCACCAAGGGTGTGGTTTTTTACATTTGCTGATGTCATTAAACAGGTTACAAAGTTAGTTCTGAAGACGCCACATGGAGGCTACAAAGTGATGTAGTTAGGTTAAGTGGTCTGGAAATCAATGTTTAAAATGAGAAAAGTGAAAATGCTAATTTTGGCAAGAAAATTATAAAAATATACATTGTATGATAGTTAAAGATGACTTACCTCGGAGACACAGAGGATTCTTGGTGTTGCAGTACATTACTTGCAAAAGACTAGTGCAGCAAGTAATTTGGAAAACTGACAGAATATTATTATTTATTGCTAGAGTAATTGAAGTACAGAAGATTTGTTAAACCATATCTTACACATGGCATATGGTGTTAGTTTCCTAATTTTAGTAAAGAATAAATGTATTGGATGCAGTTCAGGGAAGGTTGATTAAAGTGATATCTGGAATGGGCTGCCTTAAGAGAAAAGCTTGGATTGGCTGAGCATGTATTTGCTGGAGTGTGAAAAAGTGAGAAGGGACTTGATCAGGCTATATGAGATCCTGAGGAGTCTTGGCAGCATTTGAAAATCTTTTTTTGAGAATCTAAAACTAGGGATCGCCCAGGGAACTCGGGACATTTGGAGAACTAGGGAAGACAGGGATTATTTGTTTTGGAAATGCAAATGACTGATAAGAGAAGGTCAATGTGGCTTTTCTTAGATTAATTTGCTTATTGCCATATACACCAGGATGCAATGAAATTCCTTGTTCACATGAAGTATACCATAATGATAAATACAACAAGTGAAAAAACAGCAGAAACAGCAAATTGTCCAAGATTGGAGTGCAAAATCTGAGTGGTGCAAAAAAGTATTAGAGTACAATAACAGAATAACTAAAATAAGGTAGAGTTCAAAGTACCTATGTGAAATTATGCCTTACAATATTGATTGATAGGGCTGTTGATTGATGTCATCTACATAGACTTTAGCCAGGCCTTTAACAAGGTCCTCTATTATAGACTGGTCTGGACGGTTAGAGCACATGGGATCTAGGAAGAGCTAACCAACTGGATTCAAAAGTGGCTTGGTGGGAGGAGGCAGAATTTGTTATTGGGGGGCTGCTTTTCAGATTAGAGGCCTACAATTGGTGGAATCAAGGTATCGGTGCTGGGTCCTCTGCTGTTAGATGGCTGGGTCCATACAGAAGATGGCGCGGTCCAGTCCAGTCACCGTCGTGGTAGCTCTACGGGAACTGTGCATTTTAAACTGGTATGTTTACTTTTAAATTATCCCTAAGTGCTCTAGCGTGTGCTAGCACTTAGCATTAACCAATGTACGACCGGGAAGCGCTCGTAAAATTAAACTCGAGCGCTACCGGAGCACTATTAAACAGAAAACTACTCACCGATATACCGAAAGAGATCATCAAACGAGCTCACCGCGGCAGCAGCAGTGGGAGCGCAGGTCAGTGGGAAAGTCGGAAAAAACACCGAGGGAAGCGAGGGGGATTCGGAACAGGCTGAGAACCCAAGCCTTACGTCCACCTCTGCCCAGCATACTTCTGGCCAATGTCCAGTCCCTGGAGAACAAGCTGGATGACCTGAGGGCAAGGATCAGATTCCAGAGGGACATAAAGAACTGTAAAATCCTTTGTCTGACTGAAACATGGCTGACCCCGCTGGTGCCTGACCAGGTGATCTGCCCATCCGAGTCCTTCACTGTTTTCCGGGCGGACAGAACGGAAGAATCCGGGAAATCCAAGGGCGGAGGAGTCTGCTTCTTGACCAATAATAACTGGTGCAATCCTGGAAATATTAAGACGCTTTCTCGTTCCTGCTCGCCGGACCTGGAACATCTAACTATCTCATGCCGACCATTCTACCTACCCCGGGAGTTCAGCTCGGTGATCATCACAGCCATCTATATCCCACCGCATGCGGACACCGACGTGGCACTGTCCACCCTACACGATGTGTTGTGTCAACACCGAAACAAGAACCCTGATGCGGCTGTGCTGGTGGCTGGAGACTTCAATAGGGGAAATCTCAAAAAGGTCATGCCCAACTTCTACCAACACATCACGTGTGTCACCAGGGGGGAAAGAACTTTGGACTACTGCTACACGCCGTTCAGGAAAGGCTACAAGGCCGTTTCTCTCCCTCCTTTTGGGAAATCTGACCACGCTGCCATTTACCTGCTGCCGGAGTACAAACAACGGTTAGTGCGGGAAGCGACAGTGACGAGGGACGTAAAGCGGTGGGCTGACCATTCAGAGGCCATGCTGCAGGATGCACTGAGCGAAGTCGACTGGAACATGTTCCAAGCAAGTTCCAGAGACGTAAATGAGTTTGCGGAAGCGGTTACGGACTTCATTGCCACAATAGCCGATACCATCATCCCCACGGTAAGGGTCAGTATCTTCCCTAACCAAAAACCCTGGGTGGACAGGTCTATTCGCGTGGCCTTGAATGCTCGCACCGCTGCTTACAACTCCGGTCTGGCATCCGGCAACATGGACGACTACAAGGGAGAGTCCTACCGACTGCGAAGGGCCGTGAAGGATGCAAAAAGGAGGTACTGGGACAAGATGGAGTCACAGATGGAGCAGCAGGACACCAGGCGCCTTTGGCAGGGGCTACGGACTATAACTAGCTACAGGTCCAGCACCCCCTCAACCGGAAGTGCCGGCTCCTCCTTAGCTGATGACCTGAACTCTTTTTACGCACGGTTTGAGACGGGTAACACCACCAGCTCGCCGTCTAAAAACAGCACCGAAGGGGCGCTGGCTAGCGAGGCTGGAGGGGGATCCACCGCCGGGGATGTGCACACATTCTCGGTGTCCGAGCATGAGGTGAGGTGGGCTCTGACGCGTGTGAACACGAGGAAAGCTGGAGGCCCAGATGGTATATCTGGGCGAGTACTAAAGTCTTGTGCTACTCAGCTTGCTCCAGTGCTCACCACAATATTCAACCTCTCCTTGGCAAAGTCCGTGGTCCCTGCATGCTTCAAAAGATCCATCATTGTACCGGTGCCAAAGAATGCCTCTCCAGCGTGTTTAAATGACTACCGACCGGTGGCCCTCACCTCGGTTGTCATGAAATGCTTTGAGAGGCTAGTCAAGAAGCACATCTGCGCCCTCCTTCCTCGCAACATGGACCCACTACAGTTCGCATACCGTCCGAACAGGTCCACGGATGATGCGGTCTCCCAGGTTCTACACACCGCTCTCTCTCATCTGTACAGCCAGGGGGGCTATGTGAGGATGCTGTTCATTGACTTTAGTTCAGCATTCAACACAATAGTCCCCAGCAGACTGGTTGAGAAGCTGCTGGAACTGGGGCTTAGCACCCCTCTGTGTGCCTGGGTCCTGGACTTTCTCACTGCCAGGCCCCAAGTGGTCAGGATGGGGGAACACACATCTAGCTCCGTCACCCTGAACATAGGATCCCCCCAGGGCTGTGTCCTTAGCCCCCTACTGTACTCCCTGTACATACATGACTGTGGGGCCAGGTTCAGCTCAAACTCCATCATCAAGTTTGCTGATGACACTGTGGTGGTGGGCCGGATCTCCAACAATGATGAGAAGGCCTACCGGGAGGAGGTGGCTGATATGGCACTCTGGTGTCAGGACAATAGCCTCCTCTTGAATGTCACTAAAACAAAGGAGCTGATTGTGGACTTCAGAAGGGCTAAACATCCAAGGACGTACACGCCACTGGAGATAAATGGGTCTATTGTGGATAGGGTGAGCAGTTTTAAATACTTGGGAGTCCGCATCGCAGAGGATCTGACGTGGGCAACGCACATTGCCGCACTGGTGGGTAAGGCTAAGCAGCGCCTTTACCACCTTAGACAGCTGAGGAAATTCAGAGTGTCTCTGAGGATCCTTCATTGCTTCTACTCTGGGGCTGTAGAGAGTATCCTGTCCGGCAACATTACAGTCTGGTTTGGGAACAGCTCTGCCCAGGACAGGATGGCCCTGCAGAGAGTAGTGCGTTCGGCAGAACGCACCATGGGAACTACACTCGTCCCCCTGCAGGACCTATACATCAGGAGGTGCAGATCCAGAGCAAGCAAGATCATGAGGGACCCCTGCCACCCCAGTAACGGACTGTTCCAGATGCTATGATCAGGCAAACGCCTCCGCTGTCACGCTGTGAAAACGGAGAGGATGAGACGGAGCTTCTTCCCACAGGCCATCAGGACTTTCAACTTTTATAACCCCAGAGACTAAATTTTTGTCGACACTAATAGTAACTTATTAACTTTATTTATATGCTGTAACTGTAATTCTTTTTGTGCACAACCCGCAGGCATTGCCACTTTCATTTCACTGCACATCGTGTATGTGTATGTGACAAATAAACTTGACTTGACTTGACTTGACTTGTTAATCATCTATATTAATGATTTGGATGAGAATGTAGGCGGCGTGATTAGTAAGTTTGCAAAATATGCTGAGTTTAATGGTGCAGTGGACAATGAAGAAGGTTGTCCAAAGTTACAGTAGGATATAGAAAAATTGGGGAAATGGGCAAGCGAATAACTGAATTAATTTAACTCAGACAAGTACAAAGTGATGCATTTTGGAAGTTTAAACTAAGATAGGACATATATGTGAATGACACGGCTCTGGGTAGTACTGTTTAAAGAAAGACCTTGGATACAAGTAGATATTTTGCTGAAAATGTCAACAGTGGTAGGCATGGAGCTGAGAAAGGTATTTGACAAGTTTGGCATGCTTCTCTTCATTAGCCGAAGCATTGAAGAGAGGAGTTTAGATATGTTACAGTTCGGCAAATTGTTGCTTTGCCTGTGCTTGGAGTATTAAGTGCAGTTCTACACCAGAACATGCAGGATAGATGTGATTAACCAAGAGTAGGTACAGAAAATATTCACAAATATGTTGCTTTGATCAAAGGGCTTGTGTTATCAGGAGAGATTGGATAGTCTGGGTCTGTTTTCACAGGAGTGTAGGCAGAGAGGGACATGACAGAAGTATTATATAACGTGAAGAGACACGTAAAAAGGTTAGATAACCACCATGTGTTTCCTTTTTTAATTTTTTTTAAATGATCAAATGATCAAATTATTCAATTATTAAGAATAATATTTACAATACAATAAAACAAAACAGAACCCACCACCATAGTACAAGACAAACAAATATACAAAATGAACTATTATACAACTATGTTACAATCCTTGTCTAGGATGCATTCAACCACCTGCGGCACCCAGCTGTCCCAGAAATCACCCAGGGTGCCTGTGGACAGCTCGTAGTCCCACTCAAGCACCACCCGGGTATGGACTTAAACCCAGAAAAGGGGCAGCCGGCTGGCTCGGGCAGAGTCCTCTTCCACCTGGCGCCATGAGTCGTGCATGGCCTGCTTGGCCAGGCCCAGGAGCCACCCAACCAGGACATCTTCGGCCCTACCCTCTCCCCTACGCACAGGGTATCCAAAGATGAGGATGGTGGGTAAGAAGTGCAGCCAGAAGCCAAGGAGCATCCGCTTTAGATATTGGGACAGGGGCTGGAACCTCACACACTCCATGTAACACGTGGTACACAGACTCTTCCAGCCCGCAAAAATGGCAGGCGGCTGGTGAGTCTGTGAACCGTGAGAGAAACAGGTTGCAGGGCACTCCTATGTGCAATACCCTCCACCCCATGTAAAGGGGGAGAATCCCTGCGTAGAAGGACCCCCATCAGGGGGCCCCCTCATGACCGGAATGTGTTTGCCCTGGTAGGCATGTCCAAAACTAGAGGGCATAAATTTAAGATAAGAGGGAGCAAGATTAAATGGAATTTGTGGGGGATATTTTTCACACAAAGAATAGTTGGTATCTAGAATGAGCTACCTGAGAAGATCATGGAGGCAGAAACACTAACAATATGAAAGAGGCAGCTAGAAAGGCACTTAATTGAGCAGCACAATGAGGTATATAAAATTAATATAGGTAGGTTTGATTAGCATTGATAGGCATGACAGTCAACATGGGCACGCTAACTGGTGTGCCTGTTTCAATTCTGTACATTTCATGACTCTATAACACTGATTCTTCATCATCACGAGATCTATGTCCCAAAACATCCTTCTTAACAGTATTGTGTTTGTATTTTCACCTGAAGAATTGCTGGAATTCACCACTGTCCATTCAAGAATAATTATAGTTGGGAAGTAAACGCTGATTATACCAATAACATCTGTATCCTAAAATATGAATAATTATGAGAAAATAACTATACAATCATTAATTAAGAATCCACTTATGAAATAAAAAGAAAACATATTGGAAATACTCAACATGTCAGTAATCATCAGTGGAAAGAGAAACAGGAATAATGTTTTAGGGTCAAAGCATTTCTTCAGACCTGTAGAAAAGAATGAGTAAGGATGGCAGATTTCCTTTCCAAAGAGATATCTCATATAAAAATTGGATCATATACCAGCCAGATTATCATCATCTTTAATGATGCTGCTTTATTATTCCATCATTTGAATTTACAATCCAATCTACCTGGTGCTACAAAAACAAAACATCTTTTATTGAAGACAGTCAACTACCAGCTAATAGCAGGACCAGTATAAAAGTATATCAAAAATCATGTCTCTGGTAAATCTGTTCTTAAACTTTCGTCTCATATACTGCACCAGCTGGAATTAACCTTTGTGACAGGAAGGTATCACAAAATGCTGGAGTAACTTAGCGGGTCAGGCAGCATCTCAGGAGAGAAGGAATAGATAATGTTTCGGGTCGAGATCCTTCTTCAGACTCATGTCAGGGGAGGGAGCGGGACAAAGATAGAATGTAGTGGGAGACAGGAAGACAGTGGGAGAACAGGGAAGGGGGAGGGGAAAGGGAGGGACAGAGGAACTATCTGAAGTTATTTTTTTTTCATTACTGACACCTAGACTGAAGCACAATATGGCTGAAGTTAGTCTGGCAGTGCATCATACATCGAAATGGTGACTGTTTTCAAAAACCCATATGCATTGTTTTTGAGGTCCAGTGATGATGTAGTGTTGCTGGGGATTCTGTGTGAATAAATTCTTCACTGATTGGCATGATATTGCTGCTTGACCTGAGGTCCACAACATTCCTCAATAGTTTGTAATAGTTATTGTAAAACCTCCAGTAATGCAGTACTAGCAGTGACCTCGCCACAGAGATAACAATTTACTGAGTAGTGCTGGAGCGAAGCGCTTGAAAAAATACTCTCAATTGCAGCACATTGTGCATTTTGGAAGGTATTAGAGCAGACTACAGTCAATGGTCAATGATTTCTTTATTGTCAGGTGTACCAGGTAAAGTGAAAAACATTTTTTGCATACAGCTCAGCAAGACCATTCCCGTACATAAGCACAATCACCCCAATTAGTACAGTATGCACGTAACAGCCCACCGAGTCCATATGCAAGAGGCGCCATTATGGCACCATTTAACAGTCTCGGCTCCAGCCATCGCCTCCATTCCTGTTGACCCGCAATCCGATGTGCCTCTCCACGCCTGGCCCCCTTCAGCCTTCATTCCCTGGGTGGCACCTCCCGCAGCCAACCCAGAAGACGCGGAAAGTAAGACAGCCCCCGGTTCCTCTTACCAGGCCCTTTGTCCAGCATCCATCGCCGCGCCCTCTCCTTCCACCCCCCTCTCCAATTCCAAATCCACGGAGCGAGCATGGACTGGGCTCAGCACCCTTCCCTTTCCGGGTCAGCCGGGCCTGCAGTTGGGATACAAATGCAGCTTGTCAGCCCCAGGCTGCTGCAGGGCCTCCTGCAGCCTTCTCTACTGTCGAAGCCCTGCACTGCTTCCTGCCGCCAGTCTGCTTACCGGCCCTCTGTTCGACTCCCTCCTCTCTGGTGCACGAGGTGAGAAGGGGCCGGACTCTCTCCGGGCTGGTTTTCGTTACAGAGGCGCGAGTGAGGCCTGTTGTCGGGCATTGCCGCAGCCGCAGCCGCAGCCCATCAGGAGACGATAATTTTACAGCTGCTGAATCAAATCTTCCAACATCTCTCTTGACAGTAAGAAAATCAAGAATCTAGCAAGATATAATAGTAGTTGTAACAAGACTGTTCAATAATGGTCATTTGAGCTCTATTTTATATAATGTTGACAAAAAGCGATTCAAAGTAAACAATGCTATGGTTATGTGAGCACATACTGTAATATAAGGCCAGGCACATTAATGTAGATTGTAACTGTATATTCCAAGTGTAATTTTGAAAATGTTGTGATATAACCAAGAAATGATCAAAAACACTACTTTGAATAAAATAGATGTGTGTATGCATAGCATTAAAAAAAAGGACTGGAATACAATTTATTGACTGCACACTCTAATCTCACCTGCAGTTTGAGAATTTTGTGCACAACCGTTTAACTTTCAGAATCTTTTACAGATCATATACACCAGAGTCCAATAATATTATATGTTTACATGAAGCTCAAGATTAAACTACGTGGCAATGATAGACAATAATAATTATATTAACAAATGCAAAATAGCAGAATGATGTAAGATCTGCAATCTGATTAAGCACAAAAAAATCAAAATGAAATAACCAAATTAGGTAGAGTTAAGAATAGGTGTAGATGGCAGTAGCTCCAGGAATAGATTATGGAAGAGATAATGGGTTCATCAAACAGTCTGTCCCTTTCTTCTGTATGTTTTTTTTTAGTATTATTTAATGTATGTTTTTAGTGTTCTTTAGCATGTTTTTTTGTGGGGGGTGGTGGAAGGGGTGGGGGGAAACCTTTTCTAATCTCTTACCTCGACAGAGATGTGATTATTTTCCGTATCGTATCTCCGGCCACGCTACGGCCTAATATCGAGGAGTTGGCGGCCTTTGCTGGAGACTGACTTCGGGAGCTCCACCCCAGGAGCCTGTGGACTTAACATCGTAGAGCTCACAATCCCTTTGTCAGGGATCAACCTCTGAACGCCAACCGTGGGAGCCTGCGGACCTTAACACCGCGGAGCTCGCAGTCTCTGGTTAGAGACCGACTTGGGGAACTTCAAGCTGCAGGTGCTTTGACCGTTCCGACACGGGAACTACAATCACCCCGAAGATTCTTGATTAGTGCGGGTGTCAGGGGTTATGGGGAGAAAGCACGAGAATGGGGTTAGGAGGGAGAGAAAGATCACCCATGATTGAATGGTGGAGCAGACTTGATGAGCCAAATGGCTTAATTCTGTTCCTATCACTTATGACATGACAATCTTCACTGAATGAGGCTCCTTTCCCTGTTAATTTTATTTACTCCATTAACTGAAAAACTCAAACAGGAATCTAATTATCTGTTGTCAAATGGTTTTCACAGTATCTTGTTTCCTGTGATCCTTGGCTAATCTACATTTGGTTAACAATCTACTTTGTGCTAGATCATTACCTGAAATCTGCTATCCGTGGGTGATTTCAATCAATGATACATTGAAAGTCACATCCAGATAGATACACAGGCATTAAATGCTAACTTCACAAGCAAAAAATGCCTCTACTTTTAAATAGCAGTTGACTTCTCTGCCATTTAAAGTGATTAAATTGGAGGTTGCAATGCCTTTTTATAGAAGAGCTAAGGTGCATTATTATATAAATAAATAATGATTAAATTATGAATCATGAATTGCTGATTTGAATTTATTTGCTAATATAATAGTTTTTCTGCCCATGGCAATGAAATTGAACGTATTTGAAAACATTAATATTTAACTTTGGTTGCCTGACTTATCAAAATTCAGTGATTTAATTATAACTTCTATTTAATTCATCTACAGTACATGGGATATATTATGAATGTTACTGCTTACTTCTTAAAGCTTGGTGATCACAATTTTTAAGGGAAAGTAATTACCTATTATCAGTGCAGATATTAATAAATCCCAAGCATTAGAACTTTGATTTAAAAAAATCACAGAATAATTATATTTCATGTAAAATTAAGTTTACATTTTATTTACTTAAAAACCAGAAATGAACTTTAAATATCACATGATATGGAAATGAAAGTGATGATTCAGTCCTTATTTTAAAGCAATATGTTTGGCCCTTGTTCCTTTATTTGAATTTAACATTATATGTTCATATTATCATGCTCGGTAAACAGTGTCGCATTGGATATCTGAATTTGCATATGTTGGAGGCTCCAATTGGATTCAGCTGGTTGCATCAACAATCGAAGGAAAGGTTGTATTAAAATAACTGAAGCCCAGAACATGAGTGTGGGAGTACCACTTCATTTTAACTCAAGGTCTGAGCAGTATATAATCATGTGAGGCAAAATTAAAATTCTTCTTGAAAAGTCTGTGCGTTTGAAGTTGGTGCATCTTCTGATGTTAGCCTCCCATGATGAAAGGTGAATCAGATGCAAGTCAAACATACTACCAAAAAGATCAACTTACACCACTCAGCTACACTGATATCTCACGGAAATTGCGTAAGGCATGGGAAATGTCTTGGTTTCCAAAATACCTTGGATTTCCACAATTTCTTCACCGGTTACAAAGAAAATTATCAGAATGATAGGGCCATATAAAGTGATTAAAAAGAAACACGAGAAACATTTTGCTCAGTTTCACAAATTAAATCTGTAACTGTGACCAGAATTTCTTAAAATCAAATGTTAATTGACGATTATACAGAGTGGATTTGGTTAACTAGACTGATGAGGTGTAATGCTGACCTTATGCATAATGCTGAACTTGTGCATTTTTTGCACGATAACATTCCATGGTCCCTCAATCTATTTATTAAATTCACACCATAGCAGCCCAAAAAATCTGCTGTTATCTGGTAAATCTCTCATATTTATTTATGGTTCATCATTCTCAATCCTTCAATTACAAGAAACAGTCTGTGGCTATCCACTTATCCTTGAATACACTCATCTTGCACCAACATGTACACATAAAGTGGTGGGTGCCTGGAGTACGATGACAGAGTCGGTGGTGGAGCCAGATACACAATCTCTCTATCTATCTATCTTATATTACTAAACCTCTCTGTCCGTGTGTATGTGTTTATGTGTGTAAGTGTGCAGCATAACTTTTTGTGGTTCGCACAGCCAAAACAGTACACCATAGCGCCACAATGTTTGGCCCACGTTACTCACCATTATCCTGGACATATTATGTAACAACTCTCATTCGAATTGAAGCTATATTTTTAAAGCTAAGAGATTTTAAAGTGTAAAAATTTCCTTTCTAACTCATTTCTTGAAGGTCTTCAGCATGTGACGTCACAATGGGACCCGCGCACTCCCCCCCATCCCGCCGGTATTCAGCGTGTGACGTCACAATGGGACACGCACGTCTTCAAGAGATCAGCTCGCTCTCGCCCCCTCCCCTCTCCGGACCTTTATCTAATGCACTCCCCCCCCCCGGACCTTTAACTAATGCGCTCCCCCCGCAGACCTTTAACTAATGCACTCCCCCCCCCCCCCCCCACCCATGCACCGCCATGTGTCCCGGCATGCCTCGCACCAGACATTCCTCAGATTGGGCAGCGCTGACTGCCGGGATGTGTAGTCGCCTCTCCTGCTCCGGGGGGGGGGGGGCGGCACCGGCACCCGCCCTACTGACGGCACCAGGCACCCACCCGACTGACAGGAGTGCCGTGCTCAGTGCCTTCCTCTCCCCTTTCCTCTCCCCCCTTGCAGGGAGGAACTTTAAGCAGCGTTGCCGGGCCCGCAGGAGTGGAGTTCCAGTGCGTGGAGGAGTGGGAGAGGGTAGGAGGCGAATGGGGATGGGGGAAGGAGAGAGTGGGGGAGGAGGGGGAGGTGTGGGGGGAGGAGAGTGAGGGAAGGGTGGGGGGAAGGGGGTCGGGGAGAGTGGGAGTGGGGGGAGGAGGGGTAGGGGAAGGGGACAGTGGATGTGGGGGGCAGGGGGAGGGTGGGGGTGAGGGGGTTGGGTGTCGGGGTAAGAGAGAGTGGGGGTGGGGGAAGGGGGACAGTGCTGGGCAAGGGAGAGTGGGGGTATGGGAAGAGGGGAGAATGGGGAGGGGGTGGGGTAGGAGAGAGTGGGGGAGGGGGGGAGGGGGTGGGTGGAAAGAGTGGGGGGGGTGGGGGGAGGATGGGGTGGGGGAGGATGGGGTGGGGGAAGGAGGGGGTGGGGGAGGATGGGGTGGGGGAGGAGGGAGTGGTGGAGAGTGGGGGTGGGGAGGAGGGCAGGGTAGGTGTGGGGAGAAGAGTGGGGGTAGGGGAGGGTGGGTTGGGGAGGAGGGAAGATTGGGGGGTGGGGGGAGAGTGGGTGTGGGCAGGGAGAGTGGGGGTGGGGGAGGAGGGCAGGGTGGGGGTGGGGAGAAGGGAAGAATGGGGGTGGGGGAGAGTGGGGGTGGGGAGGAGGGAAGATTGGGGTGGGGGAAAGTGGGGAGCGGGCAAGGAGAGTGGGGGTATGGGAAGGGAGGGAGGTGGGGGTGAGTGGGGGGAATAGGAGTGGGGAGGGGGAAATGGGTTGGAGGCAGGGCTGGGGGGAGTGGGTGTAGGGGAGGGGCAAATGGGGAGGGGCAAGTGCAGGTGAGGGCAGGGGATGTGCAAGTGGGGGTGGTGAGGGAATGCAGTGGGTCAGTGGGGAGAGGAGGGGGATAAGGTTGATTGAGTGGGGGGGTGTTAAGGGTGCAACAATACAGGAGAGGCTTTGGGTCCAGGGCTCACTTAATCACACCCTCTCCCCTTCCCTGTCCCCCCTCTACGAGGAATGGGCCCAACTTGGTCTAGTAACATTTAAAAGGCTTTTAGATAGGCACATGGGAATGCAGGGGATGGAGGGTTATGGATCATGTGCAAGCAGCGGAGATTAGTTTAACGTGGTATCATGTTCTGCATAGACATTGTCAGCCAAGGTGTCTGTGCTGCACTGTTACATGTTCTGTTCTATTTTGTGGTATTTAATAGAAGTATTTGCATTGTGTAAAGAGATTTGAACCAGTAACTGGGTTTTCTGGCTCCAGAATGACTACATTGAACATGAGTTTTGCCTGACCACTGCTTGGACCTGTCCGAGGATTAGGGAAAATTAACATCTCAGAGAGAATCCCATTTTATTTCCTGTGTAGGTGATGCTTCTTCAGCTGAAATTCTCAGCAAATTATTGTTAAAATTGTTCAAATTCTAAATTCTGCTTCCGTATGCCAATCTAAATTCCACTTCTAAACATGGATGATTGAACTACAACAAAATGTACAAGAAAGAATTCCATCTTTTAAAGCAGTTCTTCCTCACATTTGCACTCTGAGTTGAAAAGATGCAACTGAGCAGAAATACACATTGCAACATTTTATTTTTGTAATTGTGAAGCATGTTCTGCTTTCAAAGGACATTTTGCTCAATACATAGTTGCAGCAACCCATGTACATTTATTCACATTTAGTATGAGAAATCGAAGAAACATTCAGGTTTGGAAATGTACATCTCTATTCTTAGTTTGTTAAATTTGCACATAGTTGTTTTATTCTGATCTTAACATATTCAATCTGTAGCAGATATTTACAGGCTAAGATAATGGTATGTTGTCACAAAGAATTAGGATGTTGGGATGTAAATAAATGGGGTATTGCTTGATTATTTGTAGTGTACACTATTTAGGGTTTGTGTAGGAAAGAACTGCAGATGCTGGTTTAAATTGAAGGCAGGCACAAAATGCTGGAGTAACTCAGCGGGACAGGCAGCTTCTCTGGAGAGAAGGAATGGGTGATGCAGGCAGCATCTCTGGAGAGAAGGAATGGGTGACTTTTTGGGTCGAGACCCTTCTTCAAACTGATCAAGTCTTCAGCGTGAAGAAGGGTCTCGACCCGAAATGGCACTAATCCCTCCAATTACTCCAGCATTTTGTGTCTACCTACTATTTAGGGCTTGCTTGACAACTAGTGTTATAAATGTAATTCAAGATTCACATACACAACATTGTACATATGTTCAAATGAAATAATGTGGTAAAGGTAATTGGAGATATCTACCAAAGGAGGGGCAAAACTCAACCTACTCTTGCAAAATAAGGCAAGGCAGGTGACTGAATTGTTATAGGAGCGTACTTTAGGAGCAGTGACAATAATTGTATTGGTTTTAAATAGTTATGGAAAAGGATAGGATTTTGTCCAAATGTTCGAAAGCTGGCTTGGAAGCTAGAGTTAATGTGCACCATGACCAGCCTCTGAAAGCACTTCATGAGCATAGATATGAGTTGTAGTCTTTAAGGCATGCTCGTTTTCTTTTCTTTGGCATAATGATGATAGTGAACTTTTTGATCAGCACATCAGTATGGAGAGTTTTAAGATGTCTGTGAATGCTCCTGCCTGCTGGTCTGCACGGGTACTGATGATACTGCTGTTGAATCACTATGGGCCAGTTGCTTTCCACGGATTTCCTCTCAGTAAGTCTGATCTGATAATTGTCCCTTTGTTAAGTGTAATGAAGAGATTTTCACTAAATTTTTAAAAAATCATGAATTATTTATGATTTGCATGTTCAATAAATGTTTATATCTTTGGATATAAAGATATGAGTTGCTAATCATAAGGTATGTAGGTTAATTGGCTGGGTAAATGTAAAAATTGTCCCTAGTGGGTGTGGGATAGTGTTAATGTGTGGGGATCGCTGGGCGGCACGGACTTGGTGGGCCGAAAAGGCCTGTTTCCGGCTGTATATATATGATATGATGATAATCCAATGATTTATGAGTGATAACAGTAACCACCATTATATTATTTATTTCCAATATAGATGAACGAGGGTTCCCCTCTTCCATTATAGATGAGTCTCTCACTAGGGTCTCCTCTATATCCCACAGCTCCGCTCTTGCTCCCCCTCTCCCCATTCATAACAAGGATAGAGTCCCCCTTGTCCTCACCTTCTTCCCCATCAGCCATTGTATACAACAAATTATCCTCCAACATTTCCGTCATCTCCAACGGGATCCCACTACTGGCCACATCTTCCCAAATCCACCCCTTTCTGCTTTCTGCAGAGACCGTTCCCTCCATAACTCCCTGGTCCACTCATCCCTCTAACTTCAGATAGTTCCTTTGTCCCTCTCTTTCCCCTCCCCCTTCCCAGTTCTCCCACTGTCTTCCTGTCTCCTATTACATCCTATCTTTGTCCCGCCCCCTCCCCTGACATCAGTCTGAAGCCGTTCCTCCTCTCCTCGGATGCTGCCTGACCCGCTGAGTTATTCCAGCATTTTACATGGCTTCTACATTCAACCATTTGGTTAGTAAGTTTGCAGACAATATCAAAATTGGTGGAGTTGTGAACAGTGAGGAAGACTGTCAAATATAGATTAGCCACAAAAATCTGAGGAGAAACAGTGGGTAGACTTTAATTCGAGTAAGTGTGAGATGTTTGGAGATTGAATGCAAGTGGAATGAATACAATTAATGGCAATACCCTTAACAACATTGATGTGCAGGGTGAACTTAGTGTCCAAGTCCACAACTCCATGAAAGTGGCAAAGCAAGTTGATAGAGTGGTAAAGAAGGTGTTTGGTGTGTTTGCCTTCATTGGTCGGGCATTGAGTATAAGATTCAGGAAGTCATACTGCAACTTTTAAAACTTTGGTTAGGCTGCATTTGGAGAATTGTGTGCATTTCTGATCGTTCCATTATAGGAGTGATGTGGAGGTTTTGGAAAGGTTTTGGAGTGGCTACTTGGATTAGAGGGTATTAGCTACAAGGGGAGGTTATCAAACTTGGATTGTTTTCTCTGGTGGCTGAGGGGAGACTGGATAGACGTATATAAAATTATAGGGTAGATAAGGAAGACAATCATATCCATTTCCCAGGGTGCAAATTTCAAAGACCAGAGTCATAGCTTTAAGGTGAATGGACACAATTTAAAGGAATGCATTAGGCAAGGTTTTTAACACAAAGAGTAGTTGGACGTGCAGGTGATGGAGGCAGAGATGAGAGTGAACTAAATCTGAACAAAAATATTTTTACTCCATTGAAATCAATGAAAATCATTTACAACAAGCACTCAACAAAAAAATAAGAGGAGCAAATAGAGATTATGAATTTGTTATAAATAGACAGATCAAAAAGATTTTATAACTATTATTACAAGGGAGAAGTCAAAGGAAGAGCAGAGTCAATTAGAGACTAATAAGGTAATTTTCTTGTGGAGACAGAGGGCATAGCTGAGAATGATTACTTTCACTTGCTGGATAAAGGAAATGTCATAATGAAGGATTAGACAGCAGCTATATCAGATATGATAAAAGATTAAGATAGTGTATTTGAAATATTACCGGTGTGCAATTTAAAAAAGTCATGTAGACCAGATTAGACGCATTTTTAGTTACTGAAGGAAAATTATGGGAATTCCAACCAAGTTTTCTAATCCTCCAGTGAATAGTGATTTAAATGTCGCATCCCTATTTTTTAAAAAGTGGGAGAGATATAATGTCATCTAGCCAGCTGAAAGGGAAATGTAATAATAATAATAATAATGTATTTTATTTATATAGCGCTTTTCATATACTCAAAGACGCTTTACAGAGATTTAGAGAACATAGGGAAATGAATAAATAGATAAATAAGTAAATAAATAAACGAACAGAGAAAGGAGACAGAAGGTGAGGTGACCTTCAGTGGTTGAAGGCAGTACTGAACAGGTGAGACTTCAGCGATGTTTTGAATGTGGTGAGTGTGGAGGAGTCTCTAACGGTTTGGGGTAGTGAGTTCCATAGGGTGGGAGCAGCGATGGAGAAAGCCCTGTCCCCCCAGGATCTGAGTTTGGTCCGGATGTGGGGGGATAGGAGATTGGCAGCAGCAGAGCGGAGGGTGCAGGTGGGAGTGTGCCTGTGGAGGAGGTCGGTCAGGTAGGATGGGGCCAGGTTATGGAGGGCTTTGTAGGTTATGAGGAGGATTTTGTACTGGATTCTCTGGGGGATGGGGAGCCAGTGGAGTTTATAAAGGATGGGGGTGATATGGTGATATGGTGATATGTACATATAAGATATTAAATAAACCAGCATGGATTATCTAATATACAAACTCAATATATCTATTCGATGAAGATGTTAATGATAGTTATGTAGTTCAAAAGGAGTAGGAGCAGAATTAGGTCATTTAGCCTATCAAGGCTACTCCACCAGTTAGTGTGGATGTGGTGTACCTTGACTTTCAGAAAGCCTTTGACAAGGTTCCACATAGGAGATTAGTGGGCAAAATTAGAGCACATGGTATTGGAGGTAGGATACTGACATGGATAGAAAATTGGTTGACAGACAGAAAGCAAAGAGTGGGGATAAATGGGTCCCTTTCAGAATGGCAGGCAGTAACTAGTGGGGTACCGCAAGGCTCGGTGCTGGGACCGCAGCTATTTACAATATACATTAATGACTTGGATGAAAGGATTAAAAGTACCATTAGCAAATTTGCAGATGATACAAAGCTGGGTGGTAGTGTGAACTGTGAGGAAGATGCAATGAGGTTGCAGGGTGACTTGGACAGGTTGTGCGAGTGGGCGGACGCATGGCAGATGCAGTTTAACGTGGATAAGTGTGAGGTTATCCACTTTTGTGGTAAGAATAGGAAGGCAGAGTATTATCTGAATGGTGTCAAGTTAGGAACAGGGGACGTACAACGAGATCTGGGTGTCCTAGTGCATCAGTCACTGAAAGGAAGCATGCAGGTACAGCAGGCAGTGAAGAAAGCCAATGGAATGTTGGCCTTCATAACAAGAGGAGTTAAGTATAGGAGCAAAGAGGTCCTTCTGCAGTTGTACAGGGCCCTAGTGAGACCACACCTGGAGTACTGTGTGCAGTTTTGGTCTCCAAATTTGAGGAAGGATATTCTTGCTATTGAGGGAGTGCAGCGTAGGTTTACTAGGTTAATTCCCGGAATGGTGGGACTATCATATGTTGAAAGACTGGAGCGACTAGGCTTGTATACACTGGAATTTAGAAGGATGAGAGGAGATCCTATCGAAACGTATAAGATTATTAAGGGGTTGGACACGTTAGAGACAGGAAACATGTTCCCAATGTTGGGGGAGTCCAGAACAAGGGGCCACAGTTTAAGAATAAGGGGTAGGCCATTTAGAACTGAGATGAGGAAAAACTTTTTCAGTCAGAGAGTTGTGAATCTGTGGAATTCTCTGCCTCAGAAGGCAGTGGAGGCCAATTCTCTGAATGCATTCAAGAGAGAGCTGGATAGAACTCTTAAGGATAGCGGAGTCAGGGGGTATGGGGAGAAGGCAGGAACGGGGTACTGATTAAGAATGATCAGCCATGATCACATTGAATGGCGGTGCTGGCTCGAAGGGCCGAATGGCATCCTCCTGCACCTATTGTCTATTGTCTATTGTCTATTGTGTGGGAAATACACATATCTAAAAGTTCCATTGCGTAACTTTTTATTTGCCATACTGATTCATCAAAATATACATGTGATCAAGTCCTGGGGCAGAAACAAATTTTGACTGGCATTTATTTTGAGGGCTGACACGGAAGTTAGCCATAGTTTTGCTGAAAACCAAATGAGTAATGTGGACAATAATAACAGTCTTCCTATAGATGTAATGTAAGAAAATAACTGCAGATGCTGGTACAAATCGAAGGTATTTATTCACAAAATGCTGGAGTAACTCAGCAGGTCAGGCAGCATCTCAGGAGAGAATGAATGGGTAACGTTTCGGGTCGAGACCCTTCTTCAGACTGTAGATGTAGGTAGACTGGTTAAATGAGCAGATGAAGCTTAATTTCATATTTCATATTATTTTCATATTTCATATTTCAGATACAGCGCGGAAACAGGCCTTTTCGGCCCACCAAGTCCGCGCCGCCTAGCGATCCCCGCACACTAACACTATTAACACCATCCTACACACACTAGGGCCAATTTTTACATTTACCCAGTCAATTAACCTACATACCTGTACGCCTTTTGGAGTGTGGGAGGAAACCGAAGATCTCGGAGAAAACCCACGCAGGTCACGGGGAGAACGTACAAACTCCTTACAGTACAGCACCCGTAGTCAGGATCGAACCTGAGTCTCCGGCGCTGCATTCGCTGTAAAGCAGCAACTCTACCGCTGCGCTACCGTGCCGCCTGAATGAATGCACCTTGCTGCAAAGGTGGCCAGAAACAATCCAAATCAAATATGCAAACTTAAAATAGGTCTAACGAGACTGTACACAAAATGGCTCCACAAGTTAAGAAGGCTGTTAAGAAAGGAAATAGGATTCAGGTATTTTTAATAGAGGCAATAGAATGATAAAGCAAGAAAGATGCTCGACTATTCTAATTAATTGCTTAGGGTTCAGAGAGAGTATTAAATTATTGGCACTGTACTTCAGGGAAAATGGAGAACATATAAAGTAAAAAATGCTAAGGGGACTTCATTTGTGCAATGAGACTGGAGAAACTAGAAACATTCTCCAATAAATGGAGAAAATTAATCAGAGATTTGATAGAGATGCTCAAAAGCATTAATATTTTTGATGAAGTGAATAAGGAAAAACTGTTTCCAGAGGCCGAAGGGTTGTTTAATAGAATTGACAAATTTATGATGTGGTAGAAGTTAAATGACATCTTTACTAAAGAGTTTTTATGCACTTAGAGTTATAGTGTCACAGAGTCATACAGCACGGAATAAGGCCCATCGGCCCAATGTCCATGTGGACCAAGATGCCCAATCTACACCAGTACCACCTGCCTGTTTTTGGCTCATATCTCTCTGAACCATTCCGAAAACACACCCCCACCCCAGATATTTTGCCCTGCAACTGCAGGAGGTGCAACATTTGTTCCTATATCTCCTCCCTCAACTCAATCCAGGGACCTCAACAGTCCTTAAGGGTGAGGCAGAGGTTAATTTACACCTCCTTCAACCTCATCTACTATATCCATTGTTCTCGGTGTGGACTCCTGTATATTTGCAAGACTGGACGATCGTTTCACTGAGACCAACACTCAGTCCACCTTGGCCTATACGATTTCCTGGTTGCCAAACATTTTCACTTCCTTTCCATTCCCATACTGACTTTTTTGTCCTGGGCCTTCTCCATTGTCAGAGTGAGGCCACGTGGAAATTGGAGGAACAGCATCTCATATTTTGCTTGGGCAGCTTACAACACAGCAGTATGAAAATTGATAGTGTAGGAAAGAACTGCAGATGCTGGTTTAAATCAAAGGTTGACACAAAATGCTAGAGTAACTCAACGGGACAGGCAGCATCTCTAGATAAAAGGAGTCTCAACCCGAAATGTCACCCATTCCTTCTCTCCAGAGATGCTCCCTGTCTCGCTGAGGTACTCCATCATTTTGTGTCTACCTTCAGAATGAAAATTGATTTCTCTAATTTCAAGTAACCCTTGTCTTCCCCTCTCTCTCTCCATCACTCCCCCACCCTAGTCGTCTTGCTAGTCTCACTGTTCTTATCTCTTCATTATCATCTCCTCCACAGCCAATAATGGACCATTGTGGGCCCTTTGGTCATCTTTGATTGGTGCCAGCTTTAATTTCTGTTCCTTTTCATACCTTTAGTTTCCCTCTCCCTTGACTCTCAGTCTGAAGAAGGGTCTCCACCCGAAACATCACCTATTCCTTTTCTCCAAGGATGCTTTCTGACCTACTGAGTTGCTCCAACATTTTGTGTCTATCTTCCATGCACCTATCCAATTTTTAAAATAATGTTGTTATAGTACCTGCATCAACTTCCTCCTCTGGAAGCTTGTTCCCACTACCCTTTGTATGAAACATTGCCTCTCAGGTTATTATCAAATCTTTCCACACTAACAGATCAATGTCCTCTGGCTCTTGATTCCCCTACTCCTGGTAAAAGGCTGCCCAACCTCTCTCCATAGCTCAGGCCCTCGAGTACTGACAACATCCTCGTATATTTTTTATGCACTATTTCTAGCTCTATGACATCCTTCCTGTAGTTTGGTGATAAAAACTGAATACAATACTCCAAATTCAATCTCGCACACATGTTGCACAACAGTAACATAACATTCCAACTTCTAGCCTCAATACCCTCGAATGATGGCAATGTACCAATGTACCAAATGTACCAAATGTCTTCTATCTACTTGTGGTGCATCTTTCAGTGAACTATGTACCTGCACTCCTAGATCTCTCTGCTTTGCAACTCACCCCATGGCCCTGCCATTCACTGTAAATGTCTTGACCTGGATTGACTTTCCAAAATGCAACATCTCACACTTATCTGCATTGAACTTCTGAAAGGAATGATAAAAACAGATTCAGTAATGACATTAAAAGGTTAAATAAATATATGGATTAAAAGAGGAACAAATGGATCGGAAGAGCACAAAATAAATAAAAATCTCTATTAAAAAGCTGACAAAGGGAAAATGTACACAGGGGCTTTTTTCTTTCCAATATTATTCAAATTTTGTTTGTAAAACCAATGGTGAATAATGGATTTATCTGAACAAGAATTACATTGAAGCTCCGATAGGAAATGCGAAAGAAAACACAGATCCTTTGAAAAGAAGGTTGTTAATACTTAATTTTATAAATAAATAATATAAGAAATAACACTCTGATTAGTAATGAATATGCTTTCATTACAAAAAAGGCTACTGACTTAATTATCTTTGATTTGCTAAAATGGGGGATGAACGAACCAGAGCTGCAGAGGGAATAGTCTCTGTGGAAAGCAAAAAGGAGTGGAGATGGAAGATGTGAATCGTGGTGGGATCCCGTTGGAGGTGGTGAAAATGTTGGTAGGTTGTGTGTAGATACAATGGCTGATAGGGTCAAACATGAGGACTCTGTCCCTATGATGACATGGGGGAGGGGAATCAAGAGCAGAACTATAGGATACGGAGGAGATGTGTGTGAGGGCCTCATTTCTGATAGAAGAGGGGAACCCCCGTTCCTTAAAGAATGAGGACATCTCAGACATCCTGGTATGGAACTCCATCTTGGGAGCAGATGCAGCAGAGATAAACAAATTGGGAGTGGGGGATAGAGTCTTTGCAGTAGGCAGGGTGGGAAGAATTATAATCCAGTGACTGGGGGGGGGGGGGGGAGGGGAAGCAAGAACAGAGCTGTTTACTGGGGGTGGGGGAAGTGGGGGGAGCAGGAGACAAAGTCCAGAACCACGTTTACTGGGGGGGGGGGGGGGGGGGGGGGGGGGGGGAGGGAGATGTTCTCAGATGAGATATGAGATGTGATCTACAGTTTACAAGGTCTTGTTGACTTGTTGTCCGAGCCTAGTGTTGTACAGCAAGACAAGTTGAAAGGGAGCTTTTGTTTTGTGGATATTAAGTGAGCAGTTATGAAAAAATGAATGAGGATAATCAGCCTCTAAATGTATACCTACATAGACATCATCCGTATACAGCAACTCACTGTCTGATGCTGAGTGGAGGTCAGGTAAATTGAATGGTTTTCCATTGGACAAAACATATTGATACAGTTTCACTGTAAATGAAACAGTTCCAATCAAACTTTGTGAATCGCTTTTTCTTCATGTTTTTTGATATTTTCATTATTAGCAAAGATTTCCTTCCTCTTTTTGCTCTGAGGTCCTATGTGATTGTAATGTAAGAACATAAGTAAAGTCTTGAACACAAAATACATTCATAATTACAATGTGTTTGTTTTAAACTCTAAATACCTAGCCTACAGTTTTCTCACCGGTGAAGATTTATGAATGGTTGATGCTAATAATTAACCCTGCGATCAAACACTGCTCTATAATCGCAGAGATTGCGATTGTACTGTGAATCCTTTGTTTTTATTAACTCTGAAATAAGACTAATTATTCCATTCTGTATTCTAAAAAAAGACATTGTGCCAACAATTTCAATGTTCCCTGACTCTATATTACGTGATAAAGGTTTATTTACATTGCTCTACATAAAATCTCCCCAGCTGCACACCCATTCAACCATTAAAATGTAACCCTGGCCTCATTAAGACACACTAAAGCATTACTAATATTAGTTTGTAATGGAACCTCTAACCATCAAATCAAACTGTCAAACTATCAGGTTTACTGTCAGGTTAACCAATCACAGGGTCACAGGTCAGCCAATTAACAAGATTTATTCTTGTATATCTATTGTGATGATATATTATGATGGAACTTTTAGGATGATATGTCAACCAGATTTTATCAATGAAAGAATGAACAAAAATATGTAACAGAAAAAAATATATATGTGTTGACAAAAAAAATATATTATAACGTAATAGCAGTGGCTTTTACTTTCCACAATTAGATGTTATGTGCATGATGAATTTCTTCATACATTGCAGTGAACTGCTGTGCAGTGCAGTGAATAATATGTTTCATTTAAGATTGTTCTAGAGGTCCATATAAATTCCTGAGCTATAAAAATTAATTTAACAGCCTTATATTATTCGCTCATTAAGGTCCCACGAACCTGGAGAATCACGTGTACATATAGAGAAAAAAAAGAAATTGTTGGAATATGTCACCTCGCAGAAAGTCACTCATTTGATTCAGTAGGGTATTGTAGCTAAGCCTTCACTCTTTCCAACATCAGTCAAATACTTTGTGAAAAAAATGTATATGCTTCACTGAAACAAAACACTATTCTAGAAACATCAATTACAATTTGTACAATGATTTATTTCAGGACTTGTGATACAAATGGATTAGTCTTGCTTTTGTGTGGTGAGGGTTAGCGAGATAGGAATTGTTATTTGGCAGTGAGTAATAGTTGGGTGTTTGATATATATTTGGGAAATATTGGGCAGACTTGTTGGAACTAGCATAAAAGGGTTATAATGCTGAGGTATTATAGGGCACTGGTCAGACTGCTTTTGGAGTATTGTGAACAGTTTTGGGTCCATATCTATGGACTGATGTGTTGGCTTGGAAGGAGTCCAGAGAAGGTTTACGAGAATGATCCCAGGGCTGATTGAGTTAACAAATGATAAACATTTGATGATTCTGGGCCTGGACTCGCTGGAGTTTAGAAGGTTGAGGGGAGATCTTATCGAAACTTACCAAATAATAAAAGGCTGAGTTAGTGTGGATGTGGAGAGGATGTTCCCACTGTGGGAAAGTCTAGGACCAGAGTGTACAGCCTCAAACTAAAAGGATGTACCTTTAGAGAGGAGACGAGGAGGAATTTCTTTACCCAGTTGGTGGTGAATCTATGGATTTCATTGCCACAGATGGATGTGGAGGCCGTCTTTGGATATTTTCAGTGTGGAAATTAACAGGTTCTTAATTAATCACAGGCATGAGATTATAATCATTCATATTGACTTAACAGCTCATTTCATATCGTACAGATTTTATTTTTAGTGAAATGGATAGAAATTAAAATCTGTACAGATATAACACAGACTCTTCATTTATCCCTATTATTTTATTATTGGCTCACAAGCTCATAATCTATTTAATCACTGGATATTTACCACTTTGCAGAAAGTAAAGTTTAATCTCCAAGGGAATTGCAATACACTGAAAATATATATTTCAAAGTTCTCTTTGGTTCACTGCTATTATGTATTTAAACTGGAAAGGGAGTAAAACAAGTTTTGCCAGGATTTTACTGAGTCTGTGGGTTTGAATCATAAGGAGAGGCTGAATATGCTTTGTCTTTTTCATTCCCTGGCACATAAGAGGCTGAGGGATGAGTTATGTATAATGTATAAAATCATGAGGCACATGGATAAGGTGAAGAGTCACTGTCTTTTTCTCACAATCAGGAAATCAACAACTGGAGGACATAGTTTTAAGATGAGCAGGAACTGATTTGAAAGGTTTCAAAGAGACACAATTTTCACACAGAGAGTGGTGCATACACGGAATGAGTTGCCAGAAGACATTGTACAGGCGACTTCAGTTACCACATTTAAAAGACATAAACGGGTGGATAGAAAGGTTTGGAGGGATATAGGCCAGATGCAGGCAAGTGACTTGCACAATTAAACAGCTATGTCGGCTGGGATGAGTTCTGCCGAAGGGCCTGTTTTCAGGCTGTGTAGCTCTATGACTCTGTGACTGCATCATATGCTTTATAAATTTATCTTCAGTACTTTATTCTTGGTTTATTTTTATAACCTAATTACATAATCAACATTCTAATTTTATTTGCATTGCACCAAGCTCCCAAAACAAATTAGTTAGCTGATTTGTCTTTCAATTGGAAATCAAATGTCAATTGTCTGGTTTACAATAAATCTTGCCTTATTTCAGCGCAATGCACCACTGCAGAGACTATGTAAAATAATCTGCATTCTCTCTCTCAGATTGAGTAAAACTTCCCATTTTCCTCCTTCTTTTCCTTTAGTTGCATTAATCTTAAAATATACCTTTTCTCTACGTATCCCATATCAGATTTTACACAATTGTGCAAGGACAACTGTCTCTGTCCTATTTCCTATTCACAAGCCAGTCATAAAATGAGAAGTTTGACTTTTGTACTTTTCTTCCACATCTTCTTTAGCAAGGATTAGCCAGAAGGCTTTCCATTAAATGGGTGTCCTTGAACTAATCGAGTGTCCCTGACTTAGTCAAGCATTCTGGTTCATGTCATGCATGGATAATTTGCAAAAATATCAAAATGACCTGCATCAAAGATAGAAAAAGACTAGCATTTCACATTTTCATAAATTGGTTTTATCTGTGCATGCTACTTGAGAGCATGAGAAACTCAAGACCATGATTGTGAACACAGATAGGCCTTGCCAAAGCAACAACAGGGGCAGACCACCATGGAAGAATCCATGGCTCCCATGTTAACTTCATTAGCTGCCCCAGAACTCACAAATCCAGAATGAAAATAGATTAATGTTTGATATCCCAAGAGAAAACTGAAGAAGATGAATTTCAAAATTGCTTCACCTATATTTAATTCAGCTGACATGGTGTATATCCCTTGTTACCTCATAACATAATTTTAATACAAAATGGTCAAATTCCTTTCACAGAAATATAGCTCAAACTACAGAAAAGTAATAAGAAAATTAAATTGCTTGTGGAAAGTTAACATCTTAACAATTGATTTTATTTGTAGTAATGATGAAAAAGCAGATGCATAGAAAGGAAAAAAAGTAATATTAATTAAACAGTTCTATAAAGGGAAAATATTAATTCTTGTTGAGCAGTGAGCTACTTTTTATTTTCTAGGATGTCAGTTGTTAAAACATGATTTTTTTCACAATAAATTACTTCTGAAGTTATAATACAAATCAAAGCTCCATTAATTTATAGTCTTCTGCATTTAAATGTCAATGTGATTAGTTTTGAAGCATAAAATAGTAATAGGAGAAAGGATAATTAAATGAGAGGAAGACCAAATGAGAGGAAGACCAAGTTAAACATGATTTTAAATTGGAATCAAGAACTGAGAAACAAATCAATAATTTAGTAATGAGAGACCTTTCATATCAATATGTCCCAAACTGAGTTCCCAAAAGGATGGAAATATTGGAATCCAATGGTAGATCCCCTTGAAAGATTTTGGATATCTGCCGAAAAATCTATCCCTGTCTGATGCTTTATATAGTCGAAGAATGGTGTTTGTTCCACATCCATAATACAATTCAAATGTTTCTAAGGAACCAAATGTTGGAGGCAATGCAGAACACACTGCTACCTTAATATACTTTGCACATTTAGCACTCCAGACTCAAGATAGATTTCTACTTAAAGAGATTAAATAAGACAGAAAAAAGAGGGTTCAGGCAAATATAAGCTCCAGAATGCAACAGAGAACAGAGGTGAATGCTGGAAGTGTAAAAACAATGGAGTGGGAGTTCACCAGACAGAATGAATCGTGAAATAAAAAGAGAACCAGAAGTTATAATTAAACACATAAATAGTAGAGAGGCAATAAAAGGAGAGCAAGGAACAATTATAATAATAATAATAATAATATATTTATTTTATATAGCGCCTTAACACATGCACAAAGCGCTTTACAAATACAATTAACATAGAAACAAACAGACAAACAGACAAACTATCCTGACGGAAAAGCGGCGAATAATCAACGCAGCGTCCTCTCACGTCAGGGTCCGGCAGTAGACATTAAAGAACACAAGACACACAGATACAATTTTTTACACAAAACAGCCATCACAGTGATTGCTCTAGGCATACCCTCACTGTGATGGAAGGCAAAGTCTTATCTCCTCTTCGTTCTTCTCCCGTGGCGCCACGAGGCGATCGAGGCTCCCAACCCCTTGAAGCCCCACCGGGCGATGGAAAGTCCCAGGGTCGAGCCGAGCAGGCCGATGAAAGTCCTGAGCCCCCACCGGGCGATGGAAAATGCCGCGGCCGAGCCACGCATGGGCGATGAGAGTCCTGAGCCCCCACCGGGCGATGTAAAGTGCTGCGGCCGGGCCACGCAGGGTGATGAAGGGCCTGCGGGGCGGGTTGATTGTACCTCGTGCTTCGGGGCGGTCGAAGCTGCTACGGCTGGAGCTCCCAAAAGCCGGTCGCCAGCAGGGACCTGCGAGCTCCCGATGTTGCGGTCTGCAGGGTCCACGGCCGAAGCCTCCGAGATGGTAAGTCCAGGCCCTGCGGACCGGAGTCTTCGAGGTCGATCCCAGCTGGAGGCCGCCGACTCCACGATGTTAGGCCGTTGCGCGAACGGAGATACGACACGGTAAAGGTCGCATCTCCGTTGAGGAGGAGATTTTAAAAAAGGTTTCCCCCAACCCCCCCCACCACCCCCCTACATACACAGAATTAAAAATAAAACAAAACGTACATTTAACATCAACAATGACAAAAAAACACCAAAAAAACGGAGAGACTGCCGGTGAGCCGCAGCTGCAGAACACAGCCACGCCCCTATATGATGCAAATAATTTCACATGAGGAAAAAAAAAGCTCAAACTTTAAATGAGTCTTTATCCCATCTTCACTGAAGAAAAGAATGGTGCAAAGGTGGCATTACAGGGGGTTACTAGTTTGGGAGTGGTACACAGGGAACTGCATATATTATAAGTTTGTTTTTTTCACAAAATGCTGGAGTAACTCAGCAGGTCAGGCAGCATCTCGGGAGAGAAGGAATGGGTGACGTTTCGGTCGAGACCCTTCTTCAGACTGATGTCGGGGGTGGGACAAAGGAAGGATATAGGTGGAGACAGGAAGATAGAGGGAGATCTGGGAAGGAGGAGGGGGAAGGAGAGACAGAGGAGCTATCTGAAGTTGGAGAAGTCGACGTTCATACCACCGGGCCGCAAACTGCCCAGGGCGAAATATGAGGTGCTGCTCCTCCAATTTCCGGCGTGCCTCACTATGGCACTGCAGGAGGCCCATGACAGAGAGGTCAGACTGGGAATGGAGGGGGAGTTAAAGTGCTGGGCCACCGGGAGATCAGTTGCGTTAATGCGGACCGAGCGCAGGTGTTCAGCGAAGCGATCGCCGAGCCTGCGCTTGGTTTCGCCGATATAGATAAGTTGACATCTAGAGCAGCGGATGCAATAGATGAGGTTGGAGGAGGTGCAGGTGAACCTCTGTCTCACCTGCTCCACCGCCCAGCAGCAGGTCACAGCCGTCGCTGTACCCGGCCCCCAAAAAAGCTCCACCGCCCAGCAGCAGGGTCACAGCCGTCGCTGTACCCGGCCCCCGAAAAAGCTCCACCGCCCAGCAGCAGGTCACAGCCGTCGCTGTACCCGGCCCCCGAAAAAGCTCCACCGCCCAGCAGCAGGTCACAGCCGTCGCTGTACCCGGCCCCCGGGACCAACAACAGGCTGCAGCTCCACCTGGCCCACACACACCGCGCTGGGCCCACAGCCCCCACCAGGCAGAGCCCCTCAGCACTGCTGGGTCCTACTGCCCACCCTCTACTACAGGTACTGCAGCAGGGTTCCACTGGGTCTCCCCCTTCCCCCTCCAGCCAGGCGACCCCCAGTACTCCCCACATCGGTTCTCATGCCCCCCTCTGCCCAGCTAACCCACCACCCCCCCACCATACATCCCCTCCACCTGCCCCCCCTGCCTCCATCCGACCCCAACCCCCACCATTGCCGGGTGTTCACCATCCCCCCTGACCTCCCCCTTTCAGACACCGAACGGTCGGTCCTCAGCAGAGGCCTTACCTTTGTTCCCCTCCGCCCCCACATCAACGAGTTCCGCCGTCCGCCATGACGTGGAGCTCTTCTTCCGCCGCCTCCGCCTCCGAGCCTTTTTCCATGGCAAGGAGTCCCGACCCACCACTGATGACCCCTTCTCCCGTCTCCAACGGACCCCCTCCACTTTTACCCCCCAGTATGGCCTACTACCCCCACTAGAACTTTTTATTTCAAACTGCCGGCGTGACATCGGCCGCCTCAATTTTCCACTCCCTGACTAACTCCAACCTCTCCCCTCCTGAACGTGTGCAGCCCTCAACTCACTCCGCAACAACCCGGACTTAATAATTAAACCCGCTGACAAGGGAGGGGCTGTGGTAGTCTGGCGTGCTGACTCTACCGCACCGAGGCCAGACGACAACTATCAGACACCCTCTTCCTACCTATTCCCTGGACCATGACCCCACCGATAAACACCAGACCTTCATCACCAGCCACCATCACCGACCTCACCAACTCCGGCGAACTTACCCCCCAGTGCCTCCAATCTCATAGTTCCCCAGCCCCGCACGGCCCGATTCTACCTCCTACCCAAAATCCACAAACACAATTGTCCCGGCAGACCCATTGTCTCTGCCTGCTCATGCCCACCGAACTTATCTCTACCTACCTCGACTCCATCCTATCCCCCCTGGTCAAATCCCTCCCCACCTACGTCCAAGACACCTCACACGCTCTCCATCTCCTGGATAACTTCCGGTTCCCAGGCCCCCACTCCCTCATTTTCACCATGGATGTCCAGTCACTCTACACTTCCATCCCCCACAAGGATGGTCTTGAAGCCCTCCGTTTCTTCTCGACCGTAGAACCAGCCAATCCCCATCGACCAACACTCTCCTCCGCCTAGCAGAGCTGGTTCTTACCCTCAACAACTTCTCCTTTGACTCCTCCCACTTCCTCCAAACCAGAGGCGTGGCTATGGGCACTCGCATGGGCCCTAGCTACGCCTGCCTCTTTGTTGGGTACGTCGAACAATCCCTGTTCCAGACGTACACTGGCCCCATCCCCGACTCTACCTCGCTACATCGACGACTGCATTGGTGCTACCTCTTACACCCATGCAGAACTCACTGACTTTATTACACTCAACCTCCAATTTCCATCCTGCCCTTAAATATACCTGGACTATCTCTGACATCTCCCTCCCGTTTCTGGACCTCACCATCTCCATCACAGGAGAAAAACTAGTGACGGACATTTATTACAAGCCCACCGACTCGCACAGCTATCTGGACTACACTTCTTCCCACCCGGTCCCCTGCAAAAAAGTCTATCCCCTACTCCCAATTCCTCCGTCTACGCCGCATCTGCGCCCGGGATGAGGTGTTTCACACTAGGGCTTCCGAGATGTCCTCGTTTTTCAGAAAACGGGGCTCCCCTCCTCCATTATAGATGAGGCTCTCACTAGGGTCTCTTCTACATCCCGCAGCTCCGCTCTTGCTCCCCATCCCCACACTCGCAACAAGGACAGGATCCCCCTCGTTCTCACCTTCCACCCCACCAGCCAGCGGATCCAACATATTATCCACCAACATTTCCGTCACCTACAACAGGGCCCACCACTGGCCATATCTTCCCATCCCCTCCCCTCTCTGCCGTTCCGCAGAGACCGTTCCCTCCGCAACTCCCTGGTCCACTCGTCCCTTCCTACCCAAACCACCCTAACCCCGGGCACTTTCCCTTGCAACCGCACGAGATGCAACACCTGTCCCTTTACCTCCCCCCTCAACTCCATCAAAGGACCCAACATTCTTTCCAGGTGAGACAGAGGTTCACCTGCACCTCCTCCAACCTCATCTATTGCATCCGCTGCTCTAGATGTCAACTTATCTATATCGGCGAAACCAAGCGCAGGCTCGGCGATCGCTTCGCTGAACACCTGCGCTCGGTCCGCATTAACGCAACTGATCTCCCGGTGGCCCAGCACTTTAACTCCCCCTCCCATTCCCAGTCTGACCTCTCTGTCATGGGCCTCCTCCAGTGCCATAGTGAGGCCCGCCGGAAATTGGAGGAGCAGCACCTCATATTTCGCCTGGGCAGTTTGCGGCCCGGTGGTATGAACGGTCGACTTCTCCAACTTCAGATAGCTCCTCTGTCCCTCCCTTCCCCTCCTCCTCCCAGATCTCCCTCTATCTTCCTGTCTCCACCTATATCCTTCCTTGTCCCCACCCCCGACATCAGTCTGAAGAAGGGTCTCGACCCGAAACGTCACCCATTCCTTCTCTCCCGAGATGCTGCCTGACCTGCTGAGTTACTCCAGCATTTTGTGAATAAATCGATTTGTACCAGCATCTGCAGTTATTTTCTTATATTATAAGTTTAAATGGTGAGGGAATAAACTTAGTATGTCAAGTTGACATACTGTGCTAGTTCCATTACCTCCATTTGGCGCATAACTATCTAAACCCTTCCTATCACATTTCTGTTGAAATGCCCTTTAAAAGTTGTATTGGTATTCCTTCTGTAGCTTCCTCTGGCAGGTCATTCCAGATGTGGAATACCCTCCAGGATCCTTTTTCCACTATTTTTCCTGTTACCTTAAGCCGGTGTTTTTGGAATTCACAGAAAAAATACTTGGATTCACATTGGATTCACATTATTTATGCCCCTTATGATCTTGTACATTTTAAAAAGAACATAGAGCATAGAACAGTACAATACAAGAACAATACAAGCCTCCCCTCTGGTAATTGTTATGTGATCCAAGACATCACAGCTCCTTGCTGGTGAAATAAGATTATTTGGCACTTAGAAAAGTAAAGGCTGATAAATTAAAATCACCACAGATTTGGGTTGAAATTTATTTGTTGTTTCAGGCACCAAACGTTACCACCATTTCCATCCTGCATGCAAGTTCACTTGAACCATCTCCATCACCTCCCTCCCCTACTTGATCTCACAGTCCCCATAACAGATGATAGACTATCGACTGATGTCTATTACAAACCCACTGACTCCCATAACTATCTCGACTAAACTTCTTCCCATCCTGCTTCCTGCAAAGACTCTATCTCCAATTCCCAATTCCTCCGTCGATATTGCATCTGTGCCCAAGATAATGTGTTCCATACCAGGACATCTGAGATGACCTCATTCTTTAGGGAACAGGGGTTCCCCTCTCCCATCATAGATGAGGCCCTCACTCATGTCTCCACAGTACCCCACAGCTCCGCCCTTGCATCCCATCCCCCCAGTCGCAACAGAGACAGAGTTCCCCTAGGCCTTACCTTTCACCCCATCAGCCATCGCATTCCGCAGAGACCGTTCCCTCTGCAACTCCCTGGTTAACTCATCCCTTCCCACCCAAACCACCCCTCCCTAGGGTATTTTCCCCTGCAACCGCAAAGAGATGCAACCACCTGTCCCTATACCTCCTCCCTCGGACAAATTGGAGACTCATATTTTGCTTGGGCAGTTACAGCCCAGTGGTGTGAATATTGATTTCTCTAACTTCAAGTAACCCCAGCATTCCCTTTCCCTCTCTCTCTCTCTCTCTCTCTTCTCTCTCCTCTCTCTCTCTCTCTCTCTCTCTCTCTCTCTCTCTCTCTCTCTCTCTCTCTCTCTCTCTCTCTCTCTCTCTCTCTCTCTCTCTCTCTCTCTCCTACTCTCTCTCTCTCCTCTCTCTCTCTCTCCTCTCTCTCTCTCTCTCTCCTCTCTCCCCTCTCTCCCTCTCTCTCTCTCTCTCTCTCTCTCCCTCTCTCCCTCTCTCCCTCCCTCCTCTCTCCCCCTCTCCCTCTCCCTCTCTCCTCTCCCCCTCCCTCCCCCCCCTCTCCCTCTCTCTCTCTCTCCTCTCTCTCTCTCTCTCTCTCTCTCTCTCTCTCTCTCTCCTCTCTCTCCTCTCCCTCCCTCTCTCCTCTCTCCTCTCTCTCTCTCCTCTCTCTCTCTCCTCTCTCTCTCTCCCTCTCTCTCCTCTCTCTCCTCTCTCTCTCTCTCTCTCTCTCCCTCTCTCCCTCCCGTCCTCTCTCTCTCTCTCTCTCTCTCTCTCTCTCTCTCTCTCTCTCTCCCTCTCCCTCTCTCTCCCTCTCCCTCTCTCTCCTCTCTCTCTCTCTCTCTCTCCCTCCCTCCCTCTCTCTCTCTCTCTCTCTCTCTCTCATCTCACTCTCTCTCTCTCTCCTCTCTCTCTCTCTCTCTCTCTCTCTCTCTCGTTCTCTCGAGAGGCTGCCTGTCCCGCTGAGTTACTCCAGCTTTTTTGTGTCTATCTTCTTTTATAACCTAAACATGTTGAATTTTGTTTCTTCCAGTAACATTTTATTTCCCCAATTAAACAGCTGTAGACGTTTAGGGGGAATTGTTGGACTTTGTTGTATTTTCCTCCCTGCTGCTCAAATAAGCATTAATTGCAAACAACATTCTGTGATAAGTGTGCATTCTAGCATATTTTTCTCCAATGAAGGCAGATGCAAAGTGCTTATTTAATGTTATAGCAAAATACTTTGTATGTACAATATCTTCTAGATTCGTAAATGACCCTTGCCTTCTATAATTGCTCTTCTTGATTTACATGCTTAATAAAGACAATTGGGTTTATTTTGTATTTGATGACAACCCAGTCTCACGCTGATTTTCTTTGTTTACCCAAGAAGGAAAGAAGTAGGGAAAATAGATAGAGTGAAAGTGTTGCCATTCATAGAAGAACCAAGAACAAGGGACTAGAATGACAGAGCAAAGGCGATGGGGAAAAAGAACCAGAATCAAGTTGTACAGTGAATAGTTTGGCTCTGAAATGCATTGCTAGGCCTAGGAGTGGAGATAACTTCAATGGTTGTATTGAAAACAAGGCAAACAAATATAGAAAGGAAACAGGAAATAATTGAAAGGAAATAATTGGGGAGAAGGTGAGGGGAAGTGGAACTAGCTAGATTATCATGATGAGCATGGGTGGCCACGGGGGCGCAGCGATAGAGTTGCTGCCTTACAGTGCTTGCAGCGCCGGAGGCCTGGGTACAATCCCGACTATGGGTGCTGTCTGCCTGTCTGCGTGGGTTTTCTCCAAGATCTTCGGTTTCCTCCCACACTCCAAAGACGTACAGGTACTGAATGTAGGTTAATTGGCTTGGTGTATGTGTAAAAAATCTGCACTGTATCTCTAAACTAAATGAAACTAAACAAAAAGCTCATGTCGATTTGACAGATTGAACGGCTTCTTACTGTGCTATAGATGTTGAGTTAATTGCTGTGAGCTGTGAGGTGTCTATAAACTCCTTAGCTCAGCTGAAGGCAAGAACTCTCAACAAATTAGCAGTGTATGGCAAAATAAAGAATGAAAAAGGCACAGTCATTTAAATTGCTTCGCAGTGTTTCATTTTTTAAATGGACGTAAACCCATACAGATCAAATACAATCAATGGACCTAATATTTACTCATGTACACAGTTATCATTTAATCATTTATGAATTTCAATTGAGCTATAGGTCTTCAATACCTTATCAAACTTAAATGTGCATTTGTTATTCCTGATGTGTCCCCTCCAGTTGTCCTCAGTTCTGGTGAATCACCTCCTTTGGAGCATCATCCTCTTACTTTGCTGTGTTCTCTGATCTACACCCTGCCCAATGCCTTGCAGAACCCATCCTGTAACAGATTCATGCTCATCTTGCACGTTGTGTTCTTCATCAGCATCTTCTAAGGAAAGTTGCATGTGTACTAATTGACCCACGTGAACTTTTAGCTGCATTCAGCATATGGTTCCTGCCATCCAGTACTTACATAAATTCACCACTTCTACATTCTTTAATAGCCCTCAAATCATGGTGCCAAGAATATTTCTCATTTTTTCTCAGTTGAAAGCATCTCTCCTGACCATGTGGTGCGCAACCTCTCTAGGTCCTCTTTTCATTCTTCTGTCTTTCACGTTTATGATACACAAAGTGCGACTTTCACTGCAAATTTGTTCGTCATCAACAGAACAAATTTTATTGAAGGCGGAGTTCCCAACTAAATATCAGTTCCCACTTTAGCGATACATCAAGTTATTTCACATGGAACTGTCAGTCCTTGAAGGTAACCTTATACTTTATTTCACTAAAGCATTCCTATCACTCGGACAGGAATATAAATCCTCCATCTTTAAAAGTAATCTTCTGCAGTTAAAGTCAAATATGAATCTTTCTATGTAAATAAATCTATTGGCAGGCCATTACTGAACTTTGTACAGTTTTCTAAATTGTACTTATGTAATTTAATTGAAACATATAAAATTGTTCCTGACTTTTGCTAACTTTATTACAGTGGAATGGTGTTTATTTCAACACATCAATGTGGAGGCTGAAAACCCACAAGGCCAACAAACTCATGGCTCGTCGTTTTTCAGGATCTGACAATAGTGTATGGATTAATAAATTCAAACTGCAACACGTACAATAATCTATAAACCATTCATGGCTCTACCATGTTGTAACAGGAGGTCAAAAATGCAAGCAAACTGCTGAATATTACCAGATATATTAGTCATTTAATGATCTAATCAGAATCATTGTGCTACAGATAACAATTTAAGTGCAAAGAATAGAAAATGCATTGCTGCATTTTATTGTTGAAACTATTGCATATTTTAGAAAGAAATTAGATACACACTTGATGAAGGAAAATATTATATAGTTGGGAAAGAGCCGTGGAAGTAGATTAGAATAGATTTTATGAGTTTTATTGTTCTGAGCTGGCACATGGAGCGAATGATTTTCTTCTATATTGGTGTATATGATGTACAGAAAAAAATAATCAAAAGATGGATTTCCAACCCTCAAAAAGCAGTGGATAGAGATGAACTACCACAATAACAAAATAGTGAGAGGTCTAGTCTTGGTGATATAGTCCAAGGATTCAAAATTGCACATCTACACACATCCTGCCAAATGGGCAAGAGGTTGTGTTGTAAATTCTGTGTATTTGTCCTGCCCAAACAATATGAGGTAACACCGAAGATGGGTTCATATGCCTTGGCTTTGAAGTAACTTGCAGGTAGGTTGTGGCCTTACAGCCAAGGAGGGGTGGGGTAAGAGGAATGGAGTGGGTGAATGGAGGGGCGGAGGGGAGGATAAGTAGGATTGAGTGGGGGGTGAGGGTGCTAGACCAATACAGGAGAGGCTTTGAGTCCACAGCTCGCTCTGGCTGCAGCGCTGGCGCCAAGGGGCCGAGTTGAGTGGCACCATTACCCCTTCCCTGTGCCCCCATGGCCCCGGGAGACACTCTCTGCCCGGTTGACCTTGGATCCATCTCGGCCTCTTTATTTTACATAGGATCTTTATTTCATTGAGATTCATTTTTTTTTTAAAAATTAAGCAATTTATTTTAAAAGAAAAACCTAATTTTCCCAGGTCACAATGGAAACCCTATGAGGAATGGGCCCAACGGATCCACTTGGTCTATATATGTATCTGAGATTTGGTGATTAAACTACAGCCAAAACAGTACAAGATAGCACCACAATTCTTGCACCACCTTAATCTCCATTGTCCCGTGGACCCTTTAAAACAAGTTTCATTCAAATTGGTGTTATATTTTTAAAGTTCGAGACATTTTAAAGTTTAAAAATTACCTTTCAAACCTATTTCTTACCAATGGGACCCGCACAAGCGCTGACCAAAGAGGGAGGGTGGGGGGCAGGGAGTCGACTGACTTTAACAAATGCGCTTCCACCCCAACCCCCCCCGGTGGGCCAGCGGGAGGGCCGCTGCCTGTCCTGGCATGCCTCGCGCCTGTCCTTCCTCCCATGGGGTGGGGGTGGAGTGGGGGTGGGGTGGGGGTGGAGTGGGGGTGGGGTGGAGAGGACGGGGAAGTGGAGGGTGCTAGACCAATGCAGGAGAGGTTTGGTGGGGTTTTAAGGGGGATTGAGAGGGGATGGTGGGTGAGTGAGTGGCGGGAAGGGAGGAGGAGGGATAAGTGGGGGTGAGGGAGGATGGAGTGGGTGAGTGGGTGAGTGTGGGAGGAGGGGGGGATAAGGGGGTTTGGGGGGGAGGGAATGGCTGAGTGGTGAGTGGGGGGGGGAGCTGGAGAGGGGAGGGTGCTAGACCAATGCAGGACAAGCTATGAGTCCACAGCTCACTCTGGCTGCAGCGCTGGCGGCACAGGGCCGAGGTGAGTGGCACCCTCTCCCCTTCCCTGCCCCCCCTCGCCCGCCCACTACCCCGGGGGACACTCGCCACCCAGCAACGGACTTCGACAGTTGGAAGGTGTTGCCAGGCCTGCAGGATCGTCATTTGGGGGAGGGTTGCCCCAGGAGAGGCCTGCAGGAGAGATTGGGACCCAACATGTCCACCTCAGTCTAGTTATTATTATTATTATTATTATTATTATTATTATTATTATTATTATTATTATTATTATTATTATTATTATTATTATTATTATTATTATTATTATTATTATTATTATTATTATTATTATTATTATTATTATTATTATTATTATTTATTATTATTTTCTGTGGAAATAGCATTAAGGGCTTTCAACATTTTTATTTTTCAATATTTTCAATATTTTTCATCTTTTTCAATATGTTCCAAAGAATTTTTGTAATTATGGTACCGAAGTTAGATTATTTAATAAAGGTGATATATTTCCAATGACACGTTAGGATTGATGTAATGGAATTATCACGCAAAGATGTCCACTGGCCCATCATATCCATTTGTGCCACATCAAGCAATCTCATTCCCATTCCTTATTCCCTTGAGCTCTGTAATTTAAGTTTCTGGACAATCTTCTTTGAAAGCCCTCATTAATGCTAATTCCACCATCCACAGAGGCACAGAGTTTCAGATCATAACCATTCTGCTTAAAATAAATCCTCACATGCCTTCTCTATCTTGTGCCCATCACTTTCAATCTGTATCCTTGAATCCACTGCTCTGTGAACAGCATGTTTCTATTTACCCATCATGCACAATTAAATCCCTTCTCATCAACCTTTGCTCTAACGAGACATGTCCCAGCTATTGCAAGTTAACCCCAGGATTCATTCAATGGAAACATGAAATGGGAGTTCTTCAGTTCTGCCTGTTCCTTTCTTTCTTAGAACAATGGGAAGCATGAGTCTCAATTTCCAGTTTGACCTCCTAACAAATGTGGCTGGCTCATGGTTCTTGCAGCTGTTTGAAAGAAAGCTAGTCAGCCAGTGGGCACTGATCACTTGGGAGCTGTTCATTGACAAAAGAGTAATGTGGACAGAATGGGTGAAATAGCTTGTGGTATCATATCTCTCCTCTTCAATTTATTTCTGATTGTACCTGTTTGACACCATTTTTTACGGTGTTTGTTGAAAACACTTGCTTTGGATTCCTCTGTCCTCCCCACTTACCAGATACTGGATTTGTTTATTGTAATATGCACCAGAGAGCAATGAAATTCCTTGTTCACGTGAAGCTCATAGAACAAACAATTTACATGGTAATGATAGACAATGATTAAAGCAATAATGAATGCAAAATAGAAGAATTATGCAAAGATTGTTGTGCTATCTGAAGTATGAAATGTGAAGTGCATAAAAATACTAAAATGCAATAATGGAATAAAGGAATGAGGTTAAGTTAAGAGCAAGAGTACGCGGCCGTACCTCCAGGAAGGAGTTGGGAAAGTGGTGATTGGTTCTAGAATCTGATAGTAATGTGGAAAAGCAGTCTGAAGAAGGGTCTCGACCCGAAACGTCGCCCATTCCTTCTCTCCTGAGATGCTGCCTGACCTGCTGAGTTACTCCAGCATTTTGTGAATAAATACCTTCGATTTGTACCAGCATCTGCAGTTATTTTCTTACACGTAATGTGGAAAAAGTGTTCTTAAGTCTGTACATCTGGGCATTCAACCTCCTGGATTTTCTCCCAGAAGGTAGAAGAGAGAAAATGAATGGCCAGGTTGGCAGGCATTTGTGATGATACTTCCAACCTTTCTGATGCAACAAACTGTGAGGATGGACTGTAAGGAAGGAAGTGACGGCTGTGATGGACCTCTACAAATCCCTGACATCTGTGAACCAACTATTAAGAAAACAATAGGAATGTTCTTCAGTATTTGAGAAATAATGCTTGAAGGTTAATATGTAGAAGCGTCTTGACTCTAGAACGTGGTCGTTAGTTTTTTAAATAAAATGTTCCAATCAATGGAAGCTAATAGACCTGAACAAAAATAAGGTTCCTCATCTTTCATTGCCAGATGAACATAATGCCCGGCTGAATGAATTGATTCACTTGCTACTGTTTTTTTCACCTAATCACATGCATTTAAAAATTTTATGGAGGAACAAATCTCTTCATTCTGTAACATTTGAGTTGTGCCAATAATAATATATTGTGCTGTCCGACCTAATGCTTGTGAAACCAAACTGAATGGCTCTTTGCAAAGAAAGTCCTACTTGGGAGCCACATATGGAGGATTGTGTTCAGTTTTGGTCACCCTGGGTGGCATGGTGGCACAGCAGTAGAATTGCTGCCTTACAACACCAGAGACTCGGATTCGATTCTGACGACGGGTGCTATCGGTATGGAGTTTGTACGTTTTCACCCACACTCTAATGACGTGCAGGTTTGTAGATTAACTGGCTTGGTCTAATTGTAAATTGTCTCCAGTGTGTGTAGGATAGTGTAAGTGTACGGGGATCGCTGGTTAGTGCAGACCCAGTGGGCCAAAGGGCCTATCCGTGTTGTATCTCTAAACCCTGCTGTAGGAAAGATGTTGTTAAGCAGGAAAGAGTGCAGAGAAGATTCACAAAATTGTTTCCAGGGGTTGAGGACCTGAGCTCTGGGGCGGGATTGGGAAGGCTTGGGCTTTATTCCTTGGAGCACAGCAGGATGAAGGGTGATCTAATGGAAGTGCATAAGATCATGAAGGGAATAGATAGGGTAGATGCATAGTCTGTTACCCAGTCTAGAGGAATCAAGAACATAGGATTAAGGTGAGAGAAGAAAGAATTAATAGGAATCTGAGGGGCTTCTTTTTGACTCAGAGAGAGATGGGTATATAGAATGAGCTGCCAAAGGAGATAGTTGAGGCATGTGCTAAAACAACATTTAAAAGACATTTGGGCAGGTATGTGGATAGGAATGTTTAGAGGGATTTGGGTCAAATGCAAGCAAGTAGGATTAGTATAAATGATGCATCTTGGTCAGCAAGGGCAAATTGGGTCATAGGGCCTGTTTCCATGCTGTATAACTCGATGACTCTATGACTCTAAAAAGTTCTATGAGGTAAATCCACTATGGACTGTGCTTTGTAAGATGGTCAGTGATTGTAACTCATAGAACAATATTCTTGTGGCTTGCAGTGACTTAGAAGGAGGCAGTTCAGCTGTGAGGTATCATCATTGCCTGTGGTACCATTGATTATTCTATAAATGGATGGGGATGTTGATAAGGGAGGGGTGCTCAACATTCCTAACCTCACAATTCATAATGGCCTTAGAGATCAAAGGGTTATTAAAATGATTATCACTTAAAGCGTGAAAGCTCTGCCAAGAACCAAATGGGTATAAATTGCTCCTGTTGTTATTTCTCAGGTGTGACTGGAAGTAAAGATCACCATCATAACAATGCGATCCTTGAAGATCATCCATTGATTAGTAAAAGGATAACCTCCTCTACACTCATGAAGCAGCAAGCTTAAACGCACCCCGAGGAATGTCAGGAATTTATTCTGTGAAATGCCTGTCAGGTTAAAGCAGAATGCTGCTGCTGTGTGTGCATATATTTCAGCTGTTATTTTTGAAATGTGCTGCAGGGATATGGCTAGAATTTCATTGGAATACAGTATTTGTGTGACATGTTGAAATGCTGATGTTATACATTTTAGCCTGGATACTAGCCCCAGGTTTGCAGCGTTCACTAAGTTATTTGCATTTTAATCTGCAATGTAAACAAGGTTTTAGTTATAAAATATACCATGCCATTAAATTAATGGGATGATCGGTGTTTTTTGAGTGAGAAAGTAATATATTTCGTTTCCAATTTGGCAAGAGAACAGATTGAAATCTAGCAATGATTCATGCTTTTGCTTTTGCGTCTCCCAAGTGCTTGAAGTTGTGGTGCTGCTCCTTCGTTGAGATTTCTGCCTGAGGCACAAATCCTTTTCTTTATAAATCACCTCAGATAAAATTTCATAAATGTGCCTGTTTTCTGTAATGTCAAGGGCAAAAATTTCCTCCTCCAAATTAAAACTCAGTCTGGGCAACCAGCATATTTTGAACTTAGGTATTTATTAGGCTACTACCTGAAAATATACCGATTCTCAAGCATTCCATTCTCCTACCAGCTAACATCACAGAAAGAATATGTGGTGTCCTGCAACGAGGTAAAATGCTTGGACAGATGACAACCACTTAGTAATAAGCATTCCCTTTAACAATGCTTTTCCCAATTCTTTTTTAAAATTCTTTGCCCATTGATTTAAACATTTTAATTAATCGATATACATTTTTTTTGTTACAGTGGAGCAGTGGTAGAGTTGCTGCCTTATAGCGTTGACAGAGCCAGAGAGCCAGGTTCGATCCTAACTACCGGTGCCATTTGTATAGAGTTTGTACGTTCTCTCCTTGACTGCGCAGGTTTTCTCTGAGATCTTCGGTTTCTACCCACACTCCAAAGACATACAAGTTTATAGGTTATTTGGCTTGGTGTAAATGTAAATTGTCCCTAGTGTGTATAGGATAGTGTTAATGCGTGGGGATCGCTGGTTTGTGTGGTGGGCCGAAGGGCCTCTTTCCGTGCTGTATCTCTAAACTAAACTAAACTACCTCTGAATCAATGCATTCCAACTGGCTAATTTTAAGAATACCTCATGTATGGTTTTGATGTAACCAGAAAAGGAACCATATGTCATTTTTGTGTCTTTAATGTAAAAAGAAAATCCCATATTATCAATTACAAAACTAGTGGGGAGAAAAATCTCAGGGCCAATCAAAGAAATCAGATATGAATCAACATCTGATAGACAAGCACAGTCTGCTACCAAAAACTGGAGAAGCACAACAGGCCTGAACTGAAGGAAAATGAGATATCAGACGTGTGTAGTGTTGCAAAAAGCTTACAGAGATAGTGAAAACCAAGTCATGGATGGATTTAATAATAAGGAAAACAATTTTAGAGCTGAGGTTTTGCTACAATGAGAGATATCTGAATTAAATCTCATGGAATTCAAGGAGAGAAGCTATATCACAATCACAATCACAATCATATTTTATTAACCAATTATGTTTTGCAACATACGAGGAATTTCATTTGCCATACAGTCATACCAATAAAAAGCAACAGGACACATAAAATACATTTTAACATGAACATCCACCACAGTGACTCCTCCACATTCCTCACTGTGATGGAAGGCGAAAAAAAGTTCAATCTCTCCCTCTTTTGTCCTCCAGTGGTCAGGGGCCCCTAACCTTCCGTTGACGAGACGATCTTGATTCCTGTAGCCGGCGGCGGGCCTTCTTCGTCGGGACGATCAAGCTCCTGCATCGGGGGATTTCAGCTCCCCCTTGCCGGGCGATCTACCCCGGGTCGGGGCTTGTCGAACTTCATGCGGCTTGGAGCTCCCGACTTCAGTCTTAACTCGAAACTACAAGCTCCTTGAAGTTAAAGTCCACAGGCCGCGGTTTGAGCGTCGATCCAGGCAAGGAATCGTATGCTCAGATGGTAAGTCCATGCCCTGCGCATCTGGGTAAAAAATTGGCTACATGGAAAGAAACAGAGGGTGATGGTTGAAGATAGCTTTTCAGACTGGGGCCTGTGACTAGTGCTGTGACTGTGGTTTGGTGTTGGGCCCATTGCTATTTGTCATTGATGTCATTGATTTCACAGAGAGTGGTAAGTCTGTGGAATTCTCTGCCACAGAAGGTAGTTGAGGCCAGTTCATTGGCTATATTTAAGAGGGAGTTAGATGTGGCCCTTTTTGCTAAAGGGATCAGGGGGTATGGAGAGAAGGCAGGTACAGGTTACTGAGCTGGATGATCAGTCATGATCATATTGAATGGCGGTGCAGGCTCGAAGGGCCGAATGGCCTACTCCTGCACCTATTTTCTATGTTTCTATGATGAGAACATACGAAATAGTGAAAGGCCTGGGTAGAGTGGATGTGGTGAGGATCTTTCCACTAGTGGGTGAGTTTAGGACCAGAATCCCAGCCTCAGAATAAAAGGACGTACCTTTAGAAAGGAGATATTGGAATTTCTTTAGTCAGAGGATGGTGAATCTGTGTAATTCATTGCCACAAAAAGGCTGTGGAAGCCAAGTCAATGGATATTTTTAAGGTGGAAATTGATAGGTTCTTGATTAGTATGGGTGTCAGGGGTTATGGGGAGAAGGAAGAAGAATGGAGTTGAGAGGGAAAAGATAGATCAACCATGATTGAATAGCGGACCAGGCTAAAACTTATGAAATTACATGGCATGATTAGCAAGTTTGCTGATGATACAAAAGTGGGTGGCTTTGCAGATAGTGAAGATGGTTGTGAAAAATTGCAGCAGGATCTTGATCGATTGCCCAGGTGGGCTAAGAAATGGTTGAGTTAATCAATTTAATCAATTAATTAATTACCCCTCCAATTAATCCCTCTTAATGTTTATTCACCTTTCGCTTTCCAGACTTACTCTTACTTTTTTTCTAGCTTCCTACTACAGTCAGTCCGAGGAATGATCCCGACCTGAAACGACTTAATTAATTAATTAAAGTATAAAGTATTAATCGATTAATTAATGCTTTATACTTTAATTAATTAATTAATTAATTAATTAATTGATGCTTACATGTTGTCACATGTAACAAAGTGAAATTCTTTGCTTGCATACCCAAGTTGCCACCTAAAAGGCAGCGACAAAGTACCAGGTCCTCCTCTGTTCTCCCCACACCCCTAATCCACCGTCACGGTGGTCCTCCCCTGCTGGGTCCTCCTTTGCTCCTCCCCTGGCAGTGGCGTCCTCATTCCGACATGGTCCATTCTCGTCCACCCGCCATCATCGACCGCCACACCGACCTCTCCATTATCACCTCCCCAGATTCCCTCCTGTCACCACCATAGTGCCAACCCAGCAGGCTGGGGTGACCCAAGGGCTGGCCTCGGGCTCTGCCGACCGAGGCTCCATTGGCCACAGGCTCTGTCAACCTTTGAGGCACCACGACATGCAAGAATCCGCCTCTCTCCCACGAGGCCCGGGCTCCTCACCCGCGAGGCTCCAGCCCGGGATCCCACCCGCAAGGCTCTGTGTCTGACCTGCGAAGCTCCACATCCGACCCGCAAGGCTTCAGCCCCGGCTCCGGCATCTCCGCGGCCTGCCGGGAAGTGTCTGCCACAGCAGCCTTCCGAGAGGCACCCGGTAATGAAATGAATTTAATACAGAGAAATGTGAGGTGCTGCATTTTGGGAAGTCTAACATAGGCAGGCACTATACAGTGAATGGTAGGGCTCTGGGAAGTGTTGTAGAGCAGAGGGATCTAGGAGTGCAGGTGCATGGTTCCTTGAAGGTGGAGTTGCAGGTAGATAGGGTGGTCAAAAAGGCTTTTGGCACATTGGCCATCAGTCAGAGTATTGAGTTTAGAAGTTGGGAGGTCATGTTGCAATTGTAAAGACGATGTGAGGCCTCATTTAGAGTAGTATTGTGTTCAGTTCTGGGTACCATGTTAGAGGAAATATGTTGTCAAGCTGGAAAGGGTACAGAAAGGATTTACAAGGATGTTGCTAGGACTTTGGAAGTGAGGGTCACGCCCAGATTGACTTGCTGGGTATGCCTTCCTTCTCTGTATATCACAACTTCTACATTTTTTTATTCATGTTCTCTCTTTTTAATTGTTCTTGTTCCCCCATTGACCAGATAATCTAGTTTAAAGTTTCCCCCCATGATTATTCTGGTTTCACCCTGTCAGAGACAACCCCTTCCAACAGCGTAGCAAGCTTCATTTGTTTCTTTCTCAGTTCCAACAAAGGATTTTCAACCTGAACAGTTGACTCTACTTCTCTTCCTGCTGCTGTGGCCTGACACGGAGAGTATTTCCAGCACTTTCTCTTGTTATTTTAGTTACCAACCGAGAATTAGCCCTAAGCAATAAAAGTCAAAGTAGAGAGCAGTAAAGCAGGGTCGTTAATGGGAAAATATTGGTTGGAACAGGAGTTGTGGCAACGTGAGCTTGTAATGTACAGAAGTGTGGAGAGAAACTTAAAAGGCAAGCTTACTGCTGAGTTGCAGATTCATTATGTTAAATGGAGAACTGTAAGGAACAGGAGATGCTGGAATCATGAGCAAAACAAAAATTGCTGGAGGAACAGCTGGTCAGGCAGTATCTGAGGAGAGAATGGACTGGCGTCGTGTCAGGTTGGGATCATTCCTCGGACTGACTGTAGTAGGAAGCTGGAAAAGAGGCAAGAGTGAGTCCGGAAAGCGATGGTGAATAGACATGAAGGGGGATTAATTTGAGGGATAATTAATCAGTGGAGGATTAAAAAGTGGAGTAGGTGACAAAGGCTAGAGATGAAAAGGAGGCAAAAGTGGCTCAGATAAAGGAAGATGAGGAGTGAAATGTAAAGCCAGAGAGAGGGATATGGGTGGGAGAGAATGGGAGTGGAGGAGAGAGGAACAAGATAGTGGGAGAAACAAATGTGCACATGGGGGGCACAGGAAGGGGCATTACTTAAAATTGGAGAATTCAATGTTCATATTGTTGGGTTGTAAGCTACCCATGTGGAATATGAGGCGCTGCTCCTCCAATTTATGTGTGGCTTCACTATGGGAATGGAGGAAGCCTGGGACAGAAAGGTTGCTATGGGAATAGGAAGGTGAGCTAAAATGGTTGGCAATTGGAAGATACGGTATGCTTTGGCAGACAGAGTGTAAGTATTCAGCTAAATAGTCGCCTAGTCCTCATTTGGTCTCACCGATATAAAAGATGCCACATCAGGATCACCAAATGCAGTGGACAAGGTTTGACGAGGTGCATGTGAACTTCTGTCTCACCTGGAAGGCTGCTGGAATTCCTGGATGGAAATGAGGGAAGATGCATAGGGACATGTGTTACACTTCTTGCAGTTGCTGGGGAAAGTATCTGCTGAGGCACACTTTGGGCAGGAAGTGGTCAGTGAACCAAAGATTTGTGCAGGGAGTGGTTTCTGCAGAAAGAGGAAAAGGGTGGAGTTGGGAAGATTAAACTGGTTATGGATTCATGTTGAAAATGGCAGAGCCTCATGTCTTGTTCAGTTGGATGGTGTTGGGAGGGGAGGGAATCATTTTTGGCAGTTGAGCAGATGGCCATAGTTTTGGCGATAAAGAGGAAAGGAAGAACAAAGGAATTAGATAAGAACATTTTGCAAGTAAAAATGAAGCATGTATGTGTATTTCGGATTAAATCTGAACCAGATTTCATGAAGGCAAAGGGTAACAGTTCCAAATAATATTACTGTCCTGATATAAATATTGGGATATTGCAACAAGAGATGACTTGAGCGGGATGTCCACATGACATAGTCCATTTATTATCCATGTGATTTTAATTCCCAGGGTTTGTTTAATGTGATTCACAGGCTGCCAATGCAATTAATAAAACGATAGTTCTGTTCCTTACAACATGTTCTACTGCCAGAAGAAGGAATAGGTGACTGCAATGATCCAGGGCTGACCCTGAGTTTTGGATACCTCTAGAGATCCTTGTGGATGATGCAAGGGGTCAAGATAAGAAGGAGTTACACTTCCCCAGAACCCAATCTTAGAGCTGCTATTCAGCCTTGGTGAGCTGGATGGTGACCATCCACAAGCAAGGTTAGTGCCAGGGGCTTCAACCTCCATATTTGGTTCCAATCTAGAAAGAGATTTCAACGGAGCATTCTCAATACTATCACCAGCTGTAGTTCAATATCTCATAAAACAAACAACACAGTAAGATAGGAATCTACAAATGATACATTGTTTATATTATCCAATATAATATTTCATGAGACTAAATTAAATAATGCTCTGCTTCTGGCAGTCAAATCAGATCTAATTTCCATACATACTTAATTTTAAATCAGATTCTTCAAACATATGATTAGAAAAAAAAACACGTATTGGTTTTCTGAAATGTTAGCATGCATAGTTTTTATGCTTGAACTGATTTAGAAGCTAATTAGAGTTAATTAACTGAACAATTGAGAATAACTTCTGCATGACTTTGAACCATTTCCTGTTGAATAACATTTGTGAGAATGACTGATATACAAGAGTAAATCATGCTTTTACTTTGTTAATTATATTTATTTTTTTCAGATGGGAAGTTTCATAAGTTTGTTCTAATATTTAGATGTCTCTCTGGAGTTTCTCTAGGATGATGCAAGGAGACTACTTTCCCAAAATGCAAAATGAAGACACACTTGCCAAAATCCTAACCCTAGAGCAGGAACATCTGGTGATTAGGTTACTATGGAAGAGCATTGGCTGTGAGATTGCAGGTCAATTCTAGTCTATATTTCTTGATAAACTCCCTACACCCTCTTTCCGCTTGTTTCTCATCTCTCGCTACTCTGGGTTCCCTTTTTTCTCATCTCTTTCTCCATTCCCTCTTACTCATGATTCCTCCCTCAGGTTCCACATTTTGCATCCCACCTTCATTCCTTGCCAGTGTTCACCATTGACACAGAGTGATGGTGCAAGGTGGTTTATTAGACTGGAGGCTTGTGAGTAATGGTGTGCCTAGGGAATTGGTGCTGGGCCCATTACTATTTGTGATTTATATCAATGGTTTGAATGAGAATGTAGAAGTCATGATTAGTAAGTTTGCAGATGACAATAAAATGGGTGGTATCAAAGATGGTGAAGATGGTTATCAAAAATTACAGTAGGATCTTGTTCAGTTGGGCAAGTGGGCAGAGGAATCGTTATTGAAAATTAATTCAGATAAGTGCAAGGTGTTCATTTTGGCAAGTCAAATCATGGCAGGACAAGCACGGCGAATGGCAGGGCCCTGGGGAGTGTTTTTGAAGAGAGAGTGCAGGCACATTGTTCCTTGAAAGCTACATCACAGGTAGAATGGGTGGTCAAGGAGGCTTGTGGTACACTGGCTTTCATCAGTCAGGGTATTGAGTACAGAGTTGTGATGTTATATTACAGTTTTACAAGGCGTTGGTGAGGCCACATTTGGAGCATTGTTTTCAGTTTTGGTCACCCTTCTAGAGGAAGGATTTTATTATGCTGGAAAAAAAACAGAGAAGATTTTTGAGGATATTGCCAGAACTTGAGGGTCTGAGCAAAAGGGAGAGGCAGGGCAGGCTTGGAGCTTAAGGGTGTGATGTGGTGATCTTTTTGAGGCACATGAGATTGTGAGAGGAATAGATAAGGTAAATGTAGAGTCTCTTACCCAGCGTAGGGGAATCAAGAACCAGAGGACATAGGTCTAACATAAGAGGGGAAAGATTAAATAGGAACCTGAAAGGCTACTTTTTCATACAGAGGGTGGTGGGCATATGGAATGAGTTTCCAGTGGAAGTAGTTGAGGCAGGCACTATAACAACATGTAAAAGAGATTTGGACAGGCACATGGATAGGAAAGGTTTAGAGGGATATGAACCAAACGCAGGCAGGTAGGACTAGTGTAGAAGGCGAATCTAGGTCAACATGGGCAAGTTAGGCCAAAGGGCCTGTTTCTGTGCTGTATGACTCTACACCCTTTCGTTTTCTCCACTTATCACCTTCCCCTTACTATTCGCATTCTTCTGTTCTGCACTTGACTCATTAGTCAATCAACCTCGACTCACCTGGCCTCTTCGGATTGTTCACCTTGCTGTGGTGAAGAGGTGTGTGCCCCCATGATTCCGAGAGCGATGCCATTGGAAGCACTAGCTTCTGATAGGGCCACCCATGGCGGTAAGGTCGAGGATGAGGGTCCAGACTAAGAATGATCCAACGTACAAGACCTCAACAGCGGACCAGGCGGACAAAGTTATCTTGAACTCAACGGCTGTGAAGGCGGATGAAGGCTGCAACAAATCTATCAGCTCCAATCATCTCGGTTCCCTTGCCATTGGAATTAGTTGATTGATTTGTGAAGGACCGTGTGCTTCTTGGAGAGCAACATCAAGAACATGTTAAACAAACACAGGCGTCTTTGTTCTGACATCGGAACGTTGACCATCATCCTCGACCTCGAGGGATAGCCATGACGACTCACCTGGATCTACTTAATACTTGCCAGTTCTTGCCTCACCCTTTCCCTTCACCTTTTTCTACCAGCTGTATCCCCTTCTCACCATTAGTCCAAAATCCTAGCCCAAAATGTCGTCTGTCCATTTCTCTCCATGAATGCTGCACAACCCATTAATTTCCTCTAGCAGTCTGTTTTTGTACACAAAATTCCTTCTTCTGTAGTCTCTTTTGTCTCCTTTGTTTCCAGTAAGGACACAATTTGAAATAAATTGTGGGTGATGTACATTGATCCAAGTCGCAATATAGTCTTTTAATTATCAATTTAATTGGGAGATATGACAGGATGGTTTATTATTGGAAAATGTTTTATGTTGGTGAAGTTGGCAGAGAACTTCCAGAAAGCTTGCCATGAAATGATTTCATCCACCATCCAACTCCATATTTTCATTCATAAAATGTGTTATAATCATAACTTTCCTTACATTAAAATATGAAAACTTTCCTTACCTTGCAATTACATCAATCATATCTTTTTTAAAGCACTCTGGCAGTCATTACCACAATTATAGCCCTCAGAAAAAGTATAACATTTGTGAAGTTAATTCATTCTTTCTTTTCCTTGGCAATGCAGCACATAAAATGATGGAAGACAATATAGTAGTGATGCTGTCACTACTATAGTGACAGTAGTGATGCTGCTTTACAGTTTCAGGGACCTGTTTCAGTGCTGATTTTAACGCAGTGAAGTATATGCTCACTTTTTTGTTGCAGTGGTGCATGTCAACCAAGTTCACTGGATTCTTCCCACATCCCAAAGGTGTGATTGCAGGTTAATTGATTACTGTAAGTGGCAAAAGAATCAAAGAGGAGTTGAAGAGCAAGTGTGAGAGAAAATTAAGTGGCATAGCTACAGGAAAAGGAAGAGAGAGGAAATGAAGTGTTGGGTTTGTTCGGCTGGGAGCTGACATAACCCCTCTGTAGTAAGTTAGTTCATGCAGCTCTGAACAGTTAATTACTTCATAATTAGAGCTTTTTGTGGGTGTTGGACTTAAAATTACATCACTGGTATTTTCATATAGACTTTTTTTTAAGTGATTTGCTTTTAAATTTGTTTGCATTGAGACCAAAACACAGAATGGATCACAATGATCGCAGGAAAACTTGCATTAATGTTGACAATTACATGATTACATGTTTGAGATTCTTTTTACATGCAAACTATTATTTTTCCAAAAAAGCAAAAATAGAGACAGAAGTGGGTGCTATGTTGATAAGAACTGTCTGTTTGAGAATTTGGATAAGAATTGAACCATGAGCTAATTGCAGATTACAATTGTTTAAATCTGTCTGCAAATACTAAAGCAGGCATTGAAACATATTGCATTGAAGTCATTTTTTTTCTGGAGCCATGTATGCAGACTTTACTCTTCCATTTCCACTGAGGATATGAAGAGTGCTGGTTGACGGACAATCATTTGATAGGATGGCATTAGAGAAAGGGGATTTTCTGTTTCTGCTGAGGGGACTGAGGGAGGCCACAGACAGGGTTAATGTAGGAGGAAGTGGTCCACGATTTATAGGCCCCGAAAGAGGCCTCTGACCTTGCAAGGAACTCAATAACCTTGTGTGACAGGTCAAATTAAGATTCAATTTTGCAAAATCCCACTGCATCATCGCTAGCTGCATCAAAATCACCATCTATCTCTACATTCATAATCACACATCCCACACTATTGCATCCTTCACAGGCACTGTTCACACCCAAACATCTTTCACACCCAATCATCTCTCTTTGACTTCCAAGACAATGCAGCAATTAAAAAAATAACAGGTTGGAAAAAGCTGTATCAGTTCACTCCCTTTCAGGAAACATTTCAGGTAAGGATCTTTAGCCTATTATGCCAACATCTCCATCAACTCTCTCAAAATCCTGCTGCTCACCTGCACACTAGGGCAATCTACTGTCATTAAATAATCTACTGACCTGCACATCAGAAGTTGAGAAGTGAAGAAAGTATCTGAAGAAATCTGTGTGGCCACAGGGTGAATGCACAAACTCCACAAGGCTAGCACTAGAGATTCCTTCCATGCCTCCTGGGTTGAGCTCTCTGGCATATTTTTTGTTGGGAGCTGTTGGTCAGGAATAATCTTCAACATGTGAAACATGCATTTGGTCATCATGCATCAGGAGATCTTCTCAGCCAAGTTTTATATGGTAGCTCCTTGGTTGTTGACAAATCTTCATGAGGTTTCCAATGGCTAATAATATTCTTGGCGGAAAATTCCATCTCATGATGAGCAGTCACTAGTTTCCGCATGTTCCTCAGGAGTTTAATGAGTCAAGTTTAATGAGTCTAATGACATCAGAGGGCATTCATTCACACCTAACTATTTGAATTACTCTAGGTCTCAAAAACATCTGTGGGACCAATGCCTGTTTCATTATAAGCACACTCTGGGTCCTCTTTGATTAACAGTTGTTCACTTGTAGAATATATTGCTGTTGTTTGCACATAAGGTGTACTTTGAGGATATAGTTCCTGGAAGCTTCTAGGTGATCTCCCTATATGGCCAGGAGATAACTATCAGTGGCTCTGCAGACCACAGAGAAATCTGCAATTCTTTTGAATCTTAAAGCTTTCCCTCTGGTCTTCTCATTCAATTGGATTTATGTTATCATGCCTTGGGAAATATAGGGTCTCTGGAAGCTTTCTTATGCAGTGCTGAACAGAAGATCATGATGTGACCAATGGAAGCAGTCTGGAGTATCTTGTCATGATAAACATTAAGAATTGCCTTGATGTGTTGCCAGGTGCGAGGCCTTATTGCACAAGGTCCCAACTTGGTATAGCAGCCTCACTGAGATCTCCACATGCTGTGATCCTGTTTTAAATGTGTACCATTCTCTGATGACCTTGAATAGATATGATCTCATACTAAGAATCCTCCTTTCCTTTGTGCTTCTCTCTCCTGTTGCAACAAAAAGTATTTTCATGGATGACTGAAAGCTAAACACCAAAAGCTCCAAGTAGGCATCTAGTTCTCCCATGCCCATGCCTAGAGCAGGCTTCTAGAATGATGCCTTGACCAAGAGTGTACATCCTGCTCAATTGAGATAAAGTCCTGAAAGAAATTAAACACATTTTTTGGCATAATATCTGAAAATCCAAAGGGTCTCCTATTTTAACTCAAAAGTGTTCTTGGGCAAACATGGCATATTGTCAATTTTCAGCACTAACTGAACAATGCAATCTGAGCAAAGGTTGAAGTGTTCAATATCCTCCACAAAGACCTCTTTATTCCTGTTCAGCTTGTTGTTACAAGATGCTGTTAATTAAAGTTCTACTCAGTAAAATCAATGCTTCCTCTTACAAGAGTGCTAGCAGGCAAAACAATTGTCAGTCAATCCTTTAATTGTCTACATTCCTAGGCTTCCTTCAACTATTTCACTAAGATCCATTCACATCTTTTCAGAGCATTACACATTCTGTGTGTGCATGCACTGAAATATGCCAACATCTTATAATATTTAATGGCATACATTTTGCTGAAGCTCCCTCCACCATTGGCCTAGAGTCACTGCTGAATTAGCTGAATGTCTTCCTTAAGTGTAAGGCTAAAATAAGATCCAAAACTTGATATTCTACAACAAGTGATGCAGTGCCTAATTTTGTGAGGTATTTTACCCATCTACTAGGCACAATTCAGTTGGAAACTACCTGGTCAGTACTCCAATCCCAACTCTGGGCATTTGTTCTCTCCTCTGAAGATGCATCTTTGTTATGATTGAATGGCGGAGTAGACTTGATGAGTCAAATGGCCTAACTCTACTCCTATCACTTCTGACATGACCTTATGGCTACAAATAAAACAGCGTCTGGTCAGCATTTCCAAACATCATGGGACAAACTGATCATATTTATAAATGCATTGTGAATATGACAGCTTTCTGGATGGTCAAAAGCCACAGGAGATCAAAGAATAAATTTTTTGAAGAAAAACGTCACTCCTTTTCACATTCTGATCTCATTGCTTGTACATTTACATATGCCAAGATATGAACATTTTGGTCAATATCTGCTCATGTCCAAATACTGAGAGCAGATATTGACCCAAATGTTCATATCTTGGCATGTCCTGGGAGAACCAAGTGCTCTGTAAATATACAAGCAATGAGATCAGAATGTGAAAAGGAGTGACATTTGTCTTCATATATTTTATTCTTTGATCTCCTGTGGCTTTTGACCATCCAGAAAGCTGTCATATTCACAATGCATTTATAAATATGATCAGTTTGTCCCATGATGTTTGGAAATGCTGATCAGAAGCTGTTTTATAAAAGAACCGACAGAAAGCATAATTCATTTAAGCAAGCAAAGGGGCTGCATAAAGAAATCCTGTTTGTAGGATTGGATTTGTTTAATCCTACAAATTAGGGTTTAATCCTACAAATTCAATTCTTGATAAGAATCTTGCCCAACATACTGGACCTTTCTCCTGTTTTAAAATATTTGTTTAACCTCAACGCTCCCATAAGTGGTATAACATTTGGTTGCTTCATTATCTCTAATTTGCCCCCTTATTCTTCCTTACCTACTGCTAAATTTTCAGCAATCTTTTTGCTCGTCCACTGTAACATTATCTTCTGAAGAAGGGTCTCGATCCAAAACGTCACATATTCCTTCTCTCCAAAAATGCTACCTGTCCCGCTGAATTACTCCAGCATTTCGTGTTCATCTTTGGTTTAAACCAGCATCTGCTGTTTCTCTCCTACATATTCATCTACCTTGAGAAGATTAATCATTTCTACCTGTCAATATTTTGGTTAATTCTTTTTTTTTTGTATGGTTCAATTACTGGAAATGTTCCATTATCTTACTATTAGCAACACACAAGAGAGGAAAAGGAGCTTAACGATCTTTGCTGCTTCTTACAAGCCACATTACGTTATCTGGTAAAATACAATATTCTGTATTCTACCCACCCCGTCACCCTTTCTCTGCCACCTAAAACTAACTTGCTTTTTCTCTTTCCGAGTTCTGATCCAGGATCCCATTGTAGTTTTAACCCACCAAGATATATTTACGTAGAAATCTGCAGATAGTTGTAGGATGACCACCTACAGAATCCTCGCAGGTTCACTGATATATGGATGTGGCTAACAGCAAAATTGGGATGGAGGACAGGATAGTGACAATTACACAAATAATGTTACTATCTATTATTTCTGTGATCTCCACTATTGAAAACATCTACGTGATGTGCTGCCTCAAGAAAGCAGTATTTAACATCAGGGATCCCTACTATCCAGGCATGCTACTGTCAGGGATGAGCTGCAGAAGCCCTTAGTCCCATAACACCAGGTTTAGCAACAGCTGCCTTTCAACCGTAATTCCAACACTGATCCATTAGTCTTCATTGGTATACTGAGAAAATTAACATTCTATATCAAGTCATTTGGGACAACTTCTCTTTCATAAATGGAAAGAGTTACATAAAAAGTGACTGTTAGAAACCCTTCCTAATGCCCAATCGGGAATACACAAAGATCAACAAATTGGTGAAATTTATCTTTAAGAAGTCAGGAAGGCTTTCTTCCCCTAGCCATAGCGAATTTGGCACAAATCTCACCGAAATCCTAGCTGCCATGTCATTAGTGTGAGGAACGATGTAAAATGTGATGAAACCTTGAAAAACATTTCCCATGGCAGCATAAACAACCGCCAAGGAGAGAAAGGCAAAAATGTTGGCTGGGGTAGCAAAAACGTAGTCATGTTGTTTCTCTGTCTGGTCACTTGCTGGTCACTCCCTGTTTTACCAACCTGCCCACACATCCATCCATTTGCTAGTTTTGGATCATTTTGAGATGGGTTCATTAAGCAGACAAAGGTGGCAGCAATGAAAATTTGTAGTAGGTAATTACATTTGTAAAACTGATCTTCTGCAATGCACATGTTACTCCTCATTTGTCAGTGAGTAAGAAACGGCAATTATAGATAGCACATTTCTGCGACAATTTCACTTGTTAATAAAAAGAAAATCATGTTCATGATATCATTATGTTTTTAATATACATTGGGCAACTGACACTGATGCTGGGGTGAATCGGATATTAATACTTTCAGTCCAATATGTTATTGGACAGGATTGAAACAGAAATGGGTAATCATGTGAAAAATGATTAAAAATCTAATTTATCTTTACAAATGAATGAAATGGATCCATCTTCTAAGTATATTGGCAAAGTGGTCTCTTCAATGTATTGTCATTATGCCTACTTGGAAGAAACTTATTGTTGAATACAGATTTTGATATGGGATTTTAAAAATACTAGATGGAATGTTCTTTGCAATACATCACAGGAGGGCAAATTCCATAAAATTGCTGCCTGTCATTCAATTGACTGAGAGCTAAAGCAATGTTGAAGGGGAAAATGAAGCCAAAGCAGTATTTTCAGAAACATTGCATTTAATTCTGTTACATTTGTAATGCTGTGAAATAATCGTTTTAATCAAAGCATACTGTCAAACTGTAGCAAGCAATCATTGCCACAATTCCATAATTATAATAATAGATCAAAAATCAAATAGCAAGGTGAGAAAGTTAAGGTTTTGTCCTTGAAACAGACATTGAATGAAATGCTTGAAACTAACTGACTTAACGGAGCCAGGCAGGATATGGATTCAGTTGAATTCAGAACTGCCTGCCTAAGGCTCAGCTTTATGAATTTTTTTAAGTCAATGTACTCAATGCTCTTCAAAGTCCAGACCAGAAGAAGATTAATTTACTAGGTGTAGCATAATTTTATAAGCCTTTGCACTATCCTTGGAACAAATGCAATATCAAGAGAATCTTAAATCCGGAGGGAAGTACCTTTGCTCAATTAAAATGTGACTTTTCAGTTGTGTGGAACATAACCTTTTGTTTGGCTGTAAGGGTTTGATGTGCATTCCCTTAGCTATAATCTCATGAATACTAATTATACTGGGGGATAAAATAAATTCTTTTTTATTAACACAACAGAGAAAGGAGTTACAAACAAATATCTTGAGCCTCCACATATTCACATTTTAGGCATAATTTCTCAGCCATGAAATCTATGTCCCTGAAAACTTCAAGAAATTTACTGGAATCTCAAGTAAATAAATGTATCATAGAGCATTAACAGCACAGACATAGGTTCTGTTTAATTTACCCTGTAAGCCAAATAAAGTAGATATAATAAGTAATATTAAATCTATTATGTATAATGAGATACAAATTACAGTCATAAACCACACCTTTTTCAAATTTTATTGTATTACCCTACACTTTCAATTAGATTTGTATTACATTAGCATTGCATTACTGCATAAGATTTCCCTCTGTTGGTGCCAGGTTCTGTAAACAATAAAGCACATCATGGGTGACATAAAAAAATGATGGAACAAATAGAGCAGCTATTCTTGTATAATTATGGTGGAATGATTCATAATGTTCCTCCATGACAGCAATTTTGTAGTCTCCTGGGAGAAATAACACATGAAAAGATAATTCTTAAACTAATCCAGGAGGGAAATAAATTCAAGAAATTTCTCTCTGATTCTCCATCGCAAATAAAATAAGTTCCAGAAAACCACAATGTGAAAAAGCACTATGTCTAATTTCTCACCAGCCTGTTTAAGGTATGATATCAGGGTTTTGTCTAGTTCCCTTTTGAATAGTTATGCTGTAAACAAGCTTAAGGCAAAAGGTTGGAATCTTTCCAAAGATTTTGTTATTGAAAGCAAACTACTAAACTTCCTGAGATTTAACTTGGTTCTATGTTTAACTAAATATATGAATATGTTCCCTGCTTTTCTGAATTGAATTAATTCAAGTACATTATTTACATTGACCTTTAGTTTAGTTTAGTTTAGTTTAGAGATACAGCGCGGAAACAGGTCCTTCGGCGCACCAGTTCTGCGCCGACCAGCGATCCCCGCACAGTAACACTATCCTATACACATTAGGGACAATTTTTACATTTACCAAGCCAATTAACCTCCAAACCTGTACTAATCTAATCTCTTCATTCTTTTGAAACTTGCAATCAAAGCTACTTGCCAATTGAATGGATCACCAAACAAACATTGGCTGAATGTATTTGGCAAAACCTAATCAGAGTTAAACTATTAAAAACTTTTTTTTAAATATTGTATTATCATGTAACCCATTTTTTTGTCCTGTAATCCTTTTTTTGTGCTTTAGTTATGTCATGTGAGTTTAGAAATTGATGTTCTTTAATGATTGGGCAGGTGGGCTGAAGAATGGTAGATGGAATTTAATACAAAGAAATGTGAGGTGTTACATTTTGGTAAGTGTAACATTGGTAGGTCATGCGCAGTGAATGGCAGGGCTCTGGGGGTTGTTGTAGAGCAGAGGAATCTAGGAATGCTGGTACACAGTTTTTTGAAATTGGCATTATTAGTCGATAAGGTGGTCAAAAAGACATTGTATTTTGGCCTTTATCAGTCAGAATAATGAGTATAGAAATTGGGAGGTCATGTTGCAGTTATATAAGATGTTGGTGAAGCCACATTTAGAGTATTGTGTTCAGGTTTGGGCACCATGTTATAGGAAAGATGTTGTCAAGCTGGAAGATTTACAAGGACTTTGCCAAGACTTGATGGCCTGAACAATCAGAAGATGTTGAGCAGCTTGGGAGTGTATTTCTTGGAGTGCAGGAGGCTGAGGGGTGATCTTATATACAAAATCAAGAGAGGTATAGATCGGGTAAATGCACAGTCTCTTGCCCAGAGTAGGAGAATCAAGAACCAGAGGGCATAGGTTTAAGGTGAGGGGGGAAATATTAAATAGCAACCTGAGGGGTAAATTTTTTACACAAAGGGTGGTGGGTGTATAGAATAAGCTGCCGGAGGAGGTAGTTGAGGCAGGTATTATTGCAACGATTAAAAAACATTTAGACAGATACATGATAAGATAGATTTAGAGGAATATGGGCCAAACACTGGCAGGTGGGACTGGTGTAGATGGAATGTGTTAGTTAATGTGTGCAAGATCAACCAAAGAATCTGTTTCCACGCTGTATGACATTATGACTCTATGACTGGCAAACTATTATTAATACCATGCTCCTTTGTAAAGTTATTTTTATACTTTGAAGCTTTGGTGCTCATTCATGCTTTTAGTCAAGTTTCGCAAGTAAAGGATGAACATTGTCTAAAGACTTTGTTATTTCAAATATTTCAAGTGCAAGCAGAAATCAAAGCAATCCTTGGATTCAAACATTCTCCTGGCTATTTGACAATGCAGGCCTGTGCTTCGAATATTAAACCTTATTCATTGTAAACCTGACATTCAGGAAAGTATCTATGGAGTTGCTTACTTAATTGGAGGCAAGCAAAAATTGAATGGTTTTCCAGATTTACGAAAACAGTGAAAGGGTCTGCTTCAACTTCCCATGTTAAAATAAAATCCCTATTGGTCAAATTATTTTTTCATGCACCCTCTAACTGAAAGCGTGTTCTCACAACAGCAGGGGTCTGAGATTAATTACTCATTTTAAGTAAGAACACAATTATCGGCTTGAATTCTGCACAATGCAATGCCTTTGAACTGAATAATAATATGACAAACAGCTATATGAATATATTTTAAAACCGATCAATTTTTATAGCATGAATTATTCAATTTGGTAGAAGAGATAGAAAGATATATTTGCTTTTTAACAATTGGATCAAAGCCATTATATGTTTCAAATAATTAACTGACTTTATAGCTGATGCTATTTTTGTTTGGGATTTGCATTAATCAAGCTATTTTCCTCTGAAAAGCCAACATCTAATTTAGGAACAGTAGGGTCTCAATCTCACACAGATATAATTGGAATCTGATGCAAATGAAACCTGTTAAAATAACTACTGGGCTACCTGCTATGATCAAAAGGTATCTTGTGGCAGAAAAAGGTGGAAGTGCATTTGCTCTACAATTTACTTTAGTTTTAACATTGACTATGAGATCATTTGCTGCACGTTGGTGGTCTTTAATGTTTTTCATTCCTATCTTCAAATGGATAAATACCATGCATAATTAAAGTAATTATTTCCAAAATATTAATCTCATTTAACATGCTTATAATAGATTTTTGTAGAGAATTGTATTCCTTGCCTGTTTAGCTTATTACATGACAATGACATTTATTACTAATAAGATTATTGTTGAATAACTGACTACATTTCTTTCAGTGCTGTTGAAATGGAATTTTATTATTACAGTAAGACCGGCTACCCGACATCAAAAGCATTTGTCTGTTTTATCATGATTAGGTCTGATAACAATGCAAAAGAATTTCCACAAACTTGTTTAAATTTAAGTAAAGGTTTTGTGACAATAATTGAGTAGAACGAACGCAACGAACGATGAGCTTCATCTGGAAATTGAATGTACCTCACCTATGACAGGTCTTGAAAAATCCATTTAAAACTCCATCATTATGGCATGAGTATTTTTCCATATCCACAAACAACTACATTACAATTTAATAATATTTAATAATTATATTTAATCTACTTGTAATACATGTTTCTCTAGCTACTGCAGGGCAGCCTTTGATCGTTGAGTTATATATTTTGTATTATATTTTTACAACAATGTGAATGAGTAACTGGTGTGTGAGAGTAGATTGTGCTGCCAACCTTTCACACATGCCACGTAATATGGTATAAATAAGTTTGTGGCTTTTCATTTATAGCAACAGGTAATAACATTCAAATGGAAACAAACAAAGCAACACTGTTTTAAAACAAAAACCTAAAATCAACAACCATATCATACATGATCACATAAAATTAAAAAGCAAGTTTAAAAGGAATTTTGGAGGAACTCTTTTTTAATTAACCAATGCAGTTCAGATCTTGAAATAACTATTGAAGTTGTATACGTAGATTTTTCCATTGAGGTAAAATTGATAATCTAGATGCAAATTATTCTCAAGATTGCACAAATCACTCAAATTGATTTCATGGTTCAAGATTCTAGTCAAAATTATTTTCATAACTGTGCATATAAATTTGTGTAGGAATCAGCAACATTTAGCACATTTTAAAATTATAAATTTTGTATGCATTAAAATATTGATTTATTTATTTAGGTGTTATGTTTGGTGCAGTGCAATCCATATATCTGACAACTGACTTAACACAAGAATAAGCTTTAAAATAAATAAATAACCTCTTTACTTTCCAAAAGTAAACTTTTGTTGAAAATGATTTAAAACTAAGCATGTAGGACTGTAAGAGTCATACACATTTCTTTTTCCCAGGGTGGAGACGTCAAATACTAGAGGGCACAGATTTAATTTGAGAGAAAGTTTAAAGGAGATTTGTCGCACATTTTTTCCAGAGAATGGTAGGTGCCTGAAACACACTGAGAAGGGAGTTGGCAGAAAAAACAGTTACAATAGTAATGTTTAAGAGAAATTGAGGCAGGCATATAAACGGGCAGATATATGGAACATGTGCAGACAGATGGGATAAGTTCAGACTGGCATCATGGCAGGCAAGGACATGATGGGTCAAAGCACCTGTTCCTGGGGTGTCCTGTTCTATGTTTAGTATTAGTTTCAGTGATGTGGGCCAGGCAGTCTCTTTATAAATTAAATACAGGTAAAAGTTTAAATGTTTAAAAGATAGCTGTTATTATCCTTGCGTGGAAATAAAATGAAATTTACAAGCTGACTCAAAGAACCACGAATAGAATTCGGAGAAGCTTGCCATGGAGTTTACTTGAATATTATGCAAGGCCAGCTTTGAGCTCAGAGCTGGATTTCAGTGTAAGGTTTTCTACATTGAGGTAAACCAAATTAATCTTAGGTATGAAATGTAATTTGGATTTAAAATTGTATCATCTTTTATGGTGGTTTGGTTGAACTTGAGTGAATGCACTGGAGCCAAGCAACCTTGTGCAAATTTTACTCCCTTTTATTTAATTCAGATATTCTTCAAGGAGAACAATACATTAGATCATGGCTAGATGTAGGCAAATTATTTCAGCATCATAGTTTTATAAAAGTTCAAAATTAAACCATGGGATTCAAACCCCTTATCCAATTCACTGAAAAAATGAAAAATATATGAAAATGGACTTCTCATATTTTCAGCTTTCACTTTTGCTTTTCTTATGTGCAGATCTAATTTGCTATAGTTGAAAAATGCAGCCTAACAACCTGCAGGTAATTGTAGCAGTGGGGGACCTCAATTTCTATATACGTTCGCTAGAGCCATTAACCCAGGAAGATTCCCCTGCATATGTCTGTAATTATAGAGCATGAAGAGAACGTTTTCATTTTCTAGATACAACTTTTATTTCCCTTAATGGGTTCAGGGTGGAGGTTGCTGGTTTGACGTTGAATTAAATACTGAACATGCCTACAATTATTTGGTTGTATTATGAAGAATCATTTTATTTTCCAACTGGTTAGTTGGTAAACCCATAGTCAATTAATTCTCTCTGGGGAAAGGATGTTGTAGAACTCTTTTCCTGAAAAATTAATTGTGATTCAATGTGTCTGCCAGATATAGACTCTGTGGCCTCCAATGAATGGAAAATGCAGTCTGTAGTTTAGTTTAGTTTAGGTTAGAGATGCAGCGCGGAAACAGGCCCTTCGGCCCACCGGATCTATGCTGATCAATGATCCCCACATATTAACACTATCCTACACACACGAGGGACATATTTTAAATATTTACAAAGCCAATTTACCTACATACCCGTACGACTTTGGAGTGTGGAATGAAACCAAAAATCTTAGACCAGTGGTCCTACCAAGTTGTGATGCATCTGGATAGTATGCTTTGTATCTGCAGAAATACATGCATCTGTAGAAATTAGTAAACATTTTTGGAGATATGCCAAATTTTCTTAGTCTTCTGAGGAAGTAGAGGTGTTGGTGCACTTTCATGACAATGGTGTCAATGTGGTTGGATCAGGGCAAGTCTTTAGTGATATTTACTCTTAGGAACTTGAAGCTCTTGACCATCTCTACTTCAGCACTATTGACAAAATCTGGGGTCTGTACAGACTAGTGGTCCGTTCTTCGCTTCCTGAAATTGATAGCCAGATCCTGTTGTAATCTTACATAACCTTCTACACTGTCCAACACCATCAGTTTTTGTGTTATCCTCATACTTACTAACCATGCCAATTACAGTCTCATCCAAATCATTGAAATAGATGACACATAGTAGTGAGGATACAATATTGATTGTTGAAGCATACCACTGCTCAGAGGCCTCTAATCTGTATAATGACTCTCCACCACTACCCTCTGAGTCCTTTCACTCTCCCAATTATGTATCCAATGTGCTAGCTCATCCTGGGTCCACCTGATCTAATCTCCCAGATCAGCTTCCAGGTGCCATCTTCCAGATTCCATTATCAAAGGCTTTGCAAAAGTATGTGTATACATCATTTACTGCTCAGCTCTTCTCCAGCCTCTTCATAAAAACTCAATCAATTTCATGAGACACAATTTCCCAAATGCAGTGACAAACTAGCTGTCGCTAATTGGACTATGTCTTTCTAAATGTTGCTTAATCCCATGGCTCAGACTTCCTTCCAGTAACTTTCCCACCACTTCATTAGGCTCACAGGCCTCTAGTTTCCTGGCTTGCCCTTGCGACCTCCATTAAATAAAAGCACATTACCCACCCTCCAGTCTTCCAGTACTTTCCCATGACAAAGATGATTCAAATATTGCTCCCTACATTTTTTTTCAGCTTCCCACAATGTTCTAAGATACACTTGGTCAAACTACAGGTATTGTCCAACTTATGATGTCTAAAGACAGCCAGAACCTCCAGTTTTATTGTATGGATATGTTACATTACATCACTATTATTTTCCTTAGCTTTGCACGATCTTCTCCATGGTAAGTACACAGGAGAAATATTTAATTAAGATACTTGTTTGGGGTGAGTTAGACAGACAGAGCAGTGATTGAGCACACAGCAGGCTCAAGGTTAAGTGAACCTCACTCCCTCTGTGATTTATGTCCAAAATTCATCATTTTTTTTGGTGACAATAAAGTTTCAATTTTATGTTGTTTGTAACGGTGATTTTGGTTTCCACTTCTTCAAATTTGCTTTGTAGAAATTCATAAGAATCTCATCGCTGGCATTTCTTTTTATCTTTATTTCTGTAACATCAATTAAGCAAACTTGGATTCTTCAGAGCAAATCCAGATTCATCTGTATAGAGGCTACAATAACAATGAATCACGATAGATGTAGTTTCAGGTAAAAAAATTATAATGCCCTCTTACTGCCGAAAATGAATGTTCATTCTATATATTTTGATTGCAGAAGATATTTCAGAGTTCAATGGAACAATGGTCAATGTGGCTCAGCAACACCTTTTCAAGGGCAATCAGGATCGGCCATATACCTGGTGCTAACAACCAGTATCGGCAACATAAAGAAAAAAATAAAATGCCTTTAACTTTACGCGGCCATGGTGGCACAGCAGCAGAGTACGGAGTATGTACGTTCTCCCCGTGACCGCGTGAGTTTTCTCTGAAATCTTTGGTTTGTTCCTACAATCCAAAGATGTACAGGTATATAGGTTAATTAGCTTGGAGTATCTGTAAATTATAGAAACGTAGAAAAATAGGTGCAGCAGTAGGCCATTCGGCCCTTCGAGCCAGCCATGGCTGATCATCTAAAATCAGTAGCCTGTTCCTGCTTTTTCCCCATATCCCTTGATTCCTTTAGCCCAAAGAGCTAAATCTAACTATCTCTTGAAAACATCCAGTGAATTGGCCTCCACTGTGTGACAGAGAATCCCACAGATTCACAACTCTCGGGGTGAAGAAGTTTTTCCTCATCTCAGTCCTAAATGGCCAATCCCTTATTCTTAATCTGTGACCCCTGGTTCTGGACTCCCCCAACATCGGGAACATTTTTCCTGCATCTAGCCAGCCCAATCCTTTAAGAATTGTATATGTTTTTATAAGATCCCCTCTGATTCCTCTAAATTCCAGTGAATACAACCCCAGTCAACCCATTCTTTCATCATATGTCAGTCCCGCCATCCCGGAAATTAAACTGGTGAACCTACGCTACACTCCCTCAATAGCAATAATGTCCTTCCTCAAATTAGGAGACCAAAATTGCACACAATACTCCAGGTGTGGTCTCACCAGGGCCCTGTACAACTGCAGTAGGACCTCCTTGCTCCTAAACTCAAATTCTCTCGCAATGAAGGCCAACATGCCATTAGCTTTTTTCGTTGCTACTGTGTGTGCATGCTTACTTTCACTGACTGGTGTACAAGCACACCCAGGTCTCGTTGCACCTCCCCTGTTCCTAATCTGATACCATTCAGATCATCCAGCATCTCGGGAGAGAAGGAATGGGTGACGTTTCGGGTCGAGACCCTTCTTCAGACTGATGTTAGGGGGGCGGGACAAAGGAAGGATATAGGTGGAGACAGGAAGATAGAGGGAGATCTGGGAAGGAGGAGGGAACGTGAGGGACAGAGGAACTATCTAAAGTTGGAGAAGTTGATGTTCATACCACTGGGCTGCAAACTGCCCAGGCGAAATATGAGGTGCTGTTCCTCCAATTTCCGGTGGGCCTCACTATGGCACTGGAGGAGGCCCATGACAGAAAGGTCAGACTGGGAATGGGAGGGGGAGTTGAAGTGCTCGGCCACCGGGAGATCTATTGCATCCGCTGCTCTAGATGTCAACTTATTTACATCGGCGAAACCAAGCGCAGGCTCAGCGATCGCTTCGCTGAACACCTGCGCTCGGTCCGCATTAATCAAACTGATCTCCCGGTGGCCGAGCACTTCAACTTCGACTTCTCCATCAGTCTGATGAAGGGTCTCGACCCGAAACGTCACCCATTCCTCTCTCCCGAGATGCTGCCTGACCTGCTGAGTTACTCCAGCATTTTGTGAATAAAAACCTTCGATTTGTACCAGCATCTGCAGTTATCTTCTTATACCATTCAGATCATAATCTGCCTTCCTGTTCTTGCCACCAAAGTCGATAACCTCACATTTATCCATATTATACTGCATCTGCCATGCATCTGCCCACTTACCCAACATATCCAAGTCATCCTGTAGCCTCATAGCATCCTCATTGCAGCTCACATTGCCACCCAACTTTGTGTCATCTGCAAACTTGGAGATGTCACATTTAATTCCCTCATCTGAATCATTAATATATATTGTAAATAACTGGGGTCACAGCATCGAGCCTTGCAGCACCCCACTAGTCACTGCATGCCGTTCTGAAAAGGACCCGTTAATTCCAAACTAAATGGTGAAAATAGTTTCCACATTTATGCTAATTTTATCAAAAATCTATCAGAGTAAAATAGGAGTATTCTATGACATGCACGAAAAGACCTGACACATCAGTCAGGCACAGACCTGATGTACATGCAGCTGATGTCAGCTGTGGGTTGATTAAACTAAGTTTCTCTTTGCTGAATGGGAATAAATATGACTTCTGTTCCTGAATGTGGAGAGTAAACTGTCAATCATCGAGAATCTCCAGCTCCACTCTGTAATAATTGACAGTTCATGCCTCGTCTCTGGATATTCAAAATAATGATGATCAATGTTCAGTAAAACATTGGGGTGCTTATTAACTGAGGCTTTTGTTCGACTTATCAATTCATGATTGAATGGTCATTTGATAGCACTTATCAAACCGCTGAGTTTTCAACTTTGGGCTATATATCATAGCTGTATTAACCATTCACTAGGTGAAATGCTTAAACATGAACTTAAAGGATGAGATCTAATGATGGCATAATTGGGGAATCAAACACTAATTCTTAATTCGGTATTGTGTATAACATATATAACATATAACAACTACAGCATGGAAACAGGCCTGTCCGGCCCTACCAGTCCACGCCGACCATTCTCCCTGACCTAGTCTCATCTACCTGCACTCAGACCATAACCCTCCAATCCCCTCCTATCCATATACCTATCCAATTTACTCTTAAATAATAAAATCGAGCCAGCCTCCACCACTTCCACCGGAAGCCCATTCCATACAGCCACAACCCTCTGAGTAAAGAAGTTCCCCCTCATGTTACCCCTAAACCTTTGTCCCTCAATTCTGAAGCTATGTCCCCTTGTTGGAATCTTCCCCACTCTCAAAGGGAAAAGCCTACCCACGTCAACTCTGTCCGTCCCTCTCAAAATTTTAAAAACCTCTATCAAGTCCCCCCTCAACCTTCTACGCTCCAAAGAATAAAGACCCAACCTGTTCAACCTCTCTCTGTAGCCTAAGTGCTGAAACCCAGGCAACATTCTAGTAAATCTCCTCTGTACCCTCTCCATTTTGTCGACATCCTTCCTATAATTTGGCGACCAGAACTGCTCACCATACTCCAGATTCGGCCTCACCAATGCCCTGTACAATTTCAACATTACATCCCAACTTCTATACTCGATGCTCTGATTTATAAAGGCAAGCATACCAAACGCCTTCTTCACCACCCTATCCACATGAGATTCCACCTTCAGGTAACAATGCACAGTTATTCCCAGTTCCCTCTGTTCCACTGCATTCCTCAATTCCCTACCATTTACCCTGTACGTCCTATTTTGATTTGTCCTACCAAAATGCAGCACCTCACACTTATCAGCATTAAACTCCATCTGCCATCTTTCAGCCCACCCTTCCAAAAGGCCCAAGTCTCTCTGTAGACTTTGAAAATCTACCTCACTATCAACTACTCCACCTATCTTAGTATCATCTGCATATTTACTAATCCAATTTGCCACACCATCATCCAGATCATTAATGTAAATGACAAACAACAGTGGACCCAACACAGATCCTTGGGGCACTCCACTAGACACTGGCCTCCAACCTGACATACAATTGTCAACCGTTACCCTCTGGTATCTCCCATTCAGCCATTGTTGAATCCATCTTGCAACCTCACTATTAATACCCAACGATTTAACCTTCTTAATCAACCTTCCATGTGGAACCTTGTCAAATGCCTTACTGAAGTCCATATAGACAACATCCACAGCCTTGCCCTTATCAATTTCCCTGGTAACCTCTTCAAAAAATTCAAGAAGATTAGTCAAACATGACCTTCCAGGCACAAATCCATGTTGACTGTTTCTAATCAGGCCTTGATTATCCAAATAATTATATATATTGTCCCTAAGTATCTTTTCCATTAATTTTCCCACCACAGACGTCAAACTAATAGGTCTATAATTGCTAGGTTTACTTTTAGAACCTTTTTTAAACAAAGGCACAACATGCGCAATGCGCCAATCTTCCGGCAGATAACATGTTCCTAATGTTGGGGGAGTCCAGAACAAGGGGCCACAGTTTGAGAATAAGGGGTAGGCCATTTAGAACGGAGATGAGGAAGAACTTTTTCAGTCAGAGGGTGGTGAAGGTGTGGAATTCTCTGCCTCAGAAGGCAGTGGAGGCCAGTTCGTTGGATGCTTTCAAGAGAGAGCTGGATAGAGCTCTTAAGGATAGCGGAGTGAGGGGGTATGGGGAGAAGGCAGGAACGGGGTACTGATTGATAGTGATCAGCCATGATCGCATTGAATGGCGGTGCTGGCTCGAAGGGCTGAATGGCCTACTCCTGCACCTATTGTCTATTGTCTATTGTCTATCCCTGTTTCTAATGACGTTTGAAATATTTCCGTCATAGCCCCTGCTATTTCTGCACTAACTTCCCTCAATGTCCTAGGGAATATCCTATTAGGACCTGGAGACTTATCCACTTTTATATTCTTCAAAAGTGTCCGTACCTCCTCTTCTTTAATCCTCCTAATTTCCATCACTACTCTACTTGTTTCGCTTACCTCACATAATTCAATATCCTTCTCCTCGGTAAATACCGAAGAAAAGAAATTGTTTAATATCTCCCCCATTTCTTCCGGCTCAGCACATAGCTGTCCACTCTGACTCTCTAATGGACCAATTTTATCCCTCACTATCCTTTTGCTATTGACATATCTGTAGAACCCCTTGGGGTTTACTTTTACATTACTTGCCAAAGCAGCCTCATATCTTTTTTTCGCTTTTCTAATTTCCTTTTTAAGATTCCTTTTACATTCTTTATATTCCTCAAGAACCTCATTTACTCCCTGCCGCTTATATTTATTGTATATCTCCCTCTTTTTCCGAACCAAGGGTCCAATTTCCCTGGAAAACCACGGCTCTTTCAAATTATTATTCTTTCCTTTCCACCGAACAGGGACATAAAGACTCTGTACTCTCAAAATTTCACCTTTAAATATCCTCCATTTCTCTATTATATCCTTTTCATAAAACAACAATTAACATTTCACTCCTTTTAAATCCTTTCTCATCTCCTCAAAATTAGCCTTTCTCCAATCCAAAATCTCAACCCTTGGTCCAGATTTGACCTTCTCCATAATGATATTGAAACTAATGGCATTATGATCACTAGACCCAAAGTGCTCCTCAACACATACCTCCGTCACCTGACCCATCTCATTTCCTAACAGGAGGTCCAACACTGCCCCTTCTCTGGTAGGCACCTCTACGTATTGCTGCAAAAAACTATCCTGCACACATTTTACAAACTCCAAACCATCCAGCCCTTTAACAGAATGTGATTCCCAGTCTATATACGGAAAATTGAAATCACCCACAATCACCACTCTGTGCTTACTACTAATATCTGCTATCTCCTTACATATTTGCTCTTCCAATTCTCGTTCCCTATTTGGCGGTCTATAATACACCCCTATAAGAGTTGCTAAACCTTTCTCATTTCTGAGTTCCACCCAAACAGCCTCCTTAATCGAGCCTTCTAGTCTGTCCTGCCAAAGCACTGCTGTGATATCCTCCCTGACAAGCAATGCAACACCCCCACCTCTTGCCCCTCCGATTCTATCACATCTGAAACAATGAAATCCTGGAATATTTAATTGCCAATCGCAACCGTCCTGCAACCATGTTTCACTGATCGCCACAACATCATACTTCCAGATGTCAATCCAGGCTCTAAGCTCATCCACCTTTCTTACAATGCTCCTAGCATTAAAATATACACATTTAAGGGACCCATCATTTCTTATTCTCAGTTTATTTCTTTTCCCTTCTTTCTCTCCTACATATTGGGTCTGAGTGTTTCCCTTTTCTGCCTCCTGCCTCACACACTGCCTATTAGCTATCTGTGTTTGAGTCCCTCCCCCCAACCGTACTAGTTTAAAGTCTCCGCAGTTATTTTAGCAAATCTCCCCGCCAGGATATTGGTTCCCCTCGGGTTCAGATGCAACCCGTCCTTTTTGTACAGGTCATACTTCCCCCAGAAGAGGTCCCAATGATCCATAAACTTGAAACCCTGCTCCCTGTACCAGTTCCTCAGCCACGTATTTATCCTCCACCTCACTCCATTCCTATTCTCACTATCGCGTGGCACAGGCAGTAAGCCTGAGATTATTACTTTGGAAGTCCTTTTTTTTAAACTCTCTTCCTAGCCCCCTGAATTCTCCTTTCAGGACCTCTTCCCTTATCCTACCTATATTGTTGGTACCTATATGTACCACGACCTCTGGCTCCTCTCCCTCCCCTTTCAGGATATCCTGGACACGCTCAGACACATCCCGGACACCGGCACCAGGGAGGCAAACCACCATCCGGGTCTCCCGACTGCGTCCACAGAAACGCCTATCTGACCCCCTCACTATAGAGTCCCCTATTACTACTGCTCTCCTCTTCCTTTCCCTACCCTTCTGAGCAACAGGGCCGGACTCCTTGCCAGAGGCCCGGGCACCGTCGTTGCCCCCAGGTAGGCTGTCCCCCCCAACAGTACTTAAACAGGAGTACTTATTTCCAAGGGGTACAGCCACCGGGGTACTCCCTAGTCCCTGCCTCTGTTCCTTGCCCCCCCTAACAGTGACCCACTTGTCTACCTCCCGTGGTCTAGGAGTGACCACCTCCCTGTAACTCCTATCTATAACCGCCTCACTCTCCCTGATCAGACGGAGGTCATCAATCTGCCGCTCCAGGTTCCTAATACGGTCCCTTAGGAGCCCCATCTCGTCACACCTGGCGCAGATGTGGATGTCTGGAAGACTATCAGACTCCCAGATTCCCCACATCTGACACCCAGAACAAAAAACTGCCCTGGCAGTCATACTCTCCAAACAAAGCCCCGCGCTCGGTTACTAAACCTACCGCCCGGCCGCTACTCCAACCGCTCCAACCGCCCACCCAAAAGAACTGAGTGATCTCCTGGGAGAGGCGAAAAACCGGATAAAAAACCCAGGCCAATTTGGGAAAAAATCCGGGAAATTCCTCTCCGACCCCAAGCTAGGCGATCGAAACTAGTCCGGGAGATCACACAGGTCTTACTCCTTACTATCTCCACACAATCCCCACACACTACTTCCCAAGCAACACAGCTTGGTGCTGCTTGCTGCTGCTTGCTACTGCTGCTGCTTGCTGCTGCTATTGCTGCTTGCTGCTGCTACTGCTGCTTGCTGCTGCTGCTGCTACTGCTGATTGCTGCTGCTGCTACTGCTGATTGCTTCATAAATCTGCCTATTACCACCTACTATTTTTTTAACACTCTTCATATCTATATGAGACAATCTATGCATTTCTGCATCATTGGTCATACCCAAGGTATGCTGCAACCTCATCAGAAATTAATGATCTTGCCTCTTGTAAATATTCCTTTTCTGCCTTACCTAACTAGTGTTAAAACGTTTTGAATTAAGCTAATCAGTGTAACTCCCTTTATTTTATTTCAGTTCATTCGGCACTAATCAATCTTGGTTGATGCTGCAGTGACACAGCTAGTAGAGCTGCTTTCTCAGAGTGCAGTGCCAGAGACGGGTTCAATCTTCCTCTCTGTGTGGGGTTTGCATGATCTCCCTGTAATCATGAGGGTTTCTTCTGCTGGGCTCTGGCTTCCACCTTGATCCCAAAGACATCCAGATAGGTAGATTAGCTGGGCAATGTAAGTGCTAGAATCTGGGTCAAGTTGATGAGAACGAGAGGAGAATAAAAATTGTACAAATGTAAGATTAGTGTAAACTAGATGGCCGTGGACCCATTGGGTCCAAACCTCTCCTACGTGCCCGGCAACCCTTCCACAACTGACGACACTCACCCACTCCATGCCCCCTCAACCCACCCTTAAAACTCCCCCGGGGCCAGGGGCGGGTGAAAGGGGAGAGAAAAGAGCCAGGGCAGACTCAAAGGACAAATAGTTGTGTTTTATGCCATACTCAGAGAGTCAAAGAGTCATAAACAGACCTATTGTCCACTGAGTCCATATCAACATCAAGCAACAGTTATACTAATCCCACACTAATCCATTTTTTACTTCCCACCAATTCTCTTAGATTCTACCACTTAACGACTTATCCAGCACTCCCGTCACTCGGGCGGATCTCGACCCCGGTGGCCATCTTGGGCACCCCCCTCCTTATTGGCCGCCACTCCCATCACTTGGGCGTGTCCCATTGTGACGTAGAACGTGGCTGACGGTCAGCGTAAGTGGAAAACTGATTTTTAAATTTTTTAAATGTCAATAACTTTTAAAAAACAACACTAATTTGAACGAAACTTGCTATTTGCACACCCTAGGACAATGGTGAGTAAGGCGGGCCTAAAATTGTCACGCTATTGTGTACCGGTTTGGCTGTATCTCACGGACAAACCAACAAATATGCATACAAACATGCACGATGAGAGTTTTAGTAATATATAGATGGATGGTTGATGTTTATTGTGAAGCTCATTCAGTGAAGGAATAGGTGAGGGATTGGAGCTCAGACTCCAGGTGAGAAGGATTTGGGATTCTGGAGAGAAAGCAATAAGTGTTAAACAATTTTCCACTCATTTTGTCAATTAATGTCACTCCAGCCAAGAGCTTCTTTTAATGTGGTGATGCATTGCATCAAATAAGTGAAAAGAAAGGGTTACTGAAATAATAATTTCTTGCTTGCTCCTGCTTTGGAACTAAAGGAATTCGTGTGGACTAAAGATGAGGAAGGAATATTACCTTAATATTTTGAATTTTTAATAAGTAATTTTGCAAGTGAGAATGTCAATACATGAAAGAAGAATGAGGCATTCACTTGAAAAGATGCTGGTTCTGAAAGGAAAAAGATGTGTTTGAAGTCAGCAAGTTCCAGACTCTGATTGTTGATATTCAATGTCAAGGGAAGGATGTTGAAAGTGAGAACCATAATTGACCACAATTTTCAGTACAATTTAATTAAAAAAATTAAGCTTATAGGTAGCAGCTAATGTGTAGTAAGGAACTGCAGATGCTGGTTTAAACCGAAGATAGACACAAAAAGCTGGAGTAACTCAGCGGGACAGGCAGCATCTCTGGAGTGAAGGAATGGGTGACTTCTTCAGGGTCTTGACCCGAAATGTCACCCATTCCCTAAACGTCACCCAATCCTTCTCTCCAGAGATGATGCCTGTCCCACTGAGTTATTCCAGCTTTTTGTTTCTTTCTTAAGTAGCAGCTAAACTGACATCTGAATTCACTGCAGAATGAACAAACTGTTAAAGATGCATGGGTCAGACAAGTACATTCAGCACTTTTCCCTTGATAGTAATTCTTGTTTGAAATTTAGATAACTATGTATTCGTACCTTCCCATTTATGTATCTATAGTTCCTTGTTTTAACAAGGCCCAGACATTCATCCGCATCATTTTCATGCACAAAGGCTGTCAACTATCACCCTTCAAAAATACATTTATATTTTCCAATTCCACTTATATATTGTTTCTTTCCTCACACCATTTCTCATTAAGTTCCTTTTAAACTATTTTCTGTCTCATTTGGAATAAATTGATCCTTTTCAGAATGGAGTACCGCAGGGATTTGGGGAGTACCACAGGGATCAATTCCTGGCCCACAATTGTTCACCATTTAAAATAATGACCTGGAGCAATGTAGGGTGTATGTAGGGTTGGAGTATGTAGGGTTTCCAAATTTTCCAGCGATACAAAAACTGGCAGAAGGGCATGTTGTGCTAAGAGAACGTGTGAAGATGTGCTCTTTGATAATTACACAAAGGGCTTGGAATTTTAAAATAGGGAGATGTTGGTGCAATTGTGGAGGGTATTGGTGAAACCTCACCCAGAACATAGCATACAGGTTTGATTCCCTTATCTAAAAAAGATGCTGTAACATTGGAGGCAGTACAAAGGAGTTTCAGAAGGCTAATTCCTGGCATGAGAGAATTAACTAAAGTGCCTAAATAGTTTGGGGCTGTATTCCTTGCATTTTGAAAGAATGTGAGGTGACCATATTCAAACAAATGAGATCCTGAGGGGAATTGGCAGGGTAGATGTTCAGATGTTTTCACTAGTGGGAGAGTCTTAAAATTATGATCTGATTAGAACATAAAATGCTGGTCACTTTTAAACTGAGGTATAGAAACATAGAAAATAGGTGCAGGATGAGGCCATTCGGCCCTTCGAGCCAGCACTGCCATTCTTTGTGATCATGGCTGATCATCCACAATCAGTAACCCATGCTTGCCTTCTCCCCATATCCCCTGATTTCGCTAGCCCCTAGAGCACTATCTAACTCTCTTTTAAATTCATCCAGTGAATTGGCATCCACTGCCTTCTGTGGCAGAGAATTCCACAAATTCACAACTCTCTGGGTGAAAATGTTCCTTCTCACTTCCGTTTTAAATGGCCTTCCCTTTATTCTAAGACTGTGACACCTGGTTCTGGACTCTCCCAACAATGGGATCATTTTTCCCGCATCTACATTGTCCAGTCCTTTTATAACTTTATATGTCTCTATAAGATCCCCTCTCATCCTTCTAAACTCCAGTGAATACAAGCCTAGTCTTTTCAATCTTTCCTCATATGACAGTCCCGCCATCCCAGGGATCAATCTCGTGAACCTATGCTGCCCTGCCTCAATTACAAGGATGGCCTTCCTCAAATTAGGAGACCAAAGCTGTACAGTATACTCCAGATGTGGTCTTACCAGGGCCTTATACAACTGCAGAAGAGCCTCTTTACTCCTATACTGAAATCGTCTTGTTATGAAGGCCAGCGTGCCATTAGCTTTCTTCACTGCCTGCTGTATCTGCACGCCGACTTTCAGTGACTGGTGTACAAGGACACCCAGGTCTCGCTGCACTTCCCCCTTACCTAACCTGACACCATTGAGATAATAATCTGCCTCCTTGTTTTTGCCGCCAAAGTGGATAACCTAACATTTATCCACATTATGCTGCATCTGCTACGCATCTGCCCACTCACTCAACCTGTCCAGGTCACCCTGCAACTTCCTAACATCCTCTTCGCAAGTCACACTGCCACCCACCTTTGTGCCATCTGCAAATTTGCTAGTGTTACTTCTAATTCCTTCGTCCAAATCATTAATATATATGGTAAACAGTTGCGGCCCCAACACCGAGCCTTGCGGCACTCCACTCGCCACTGCCTGCCATTCTGAAAAGGACCCGTTTACTCCTACTCTTTGCTTCCATCTGCCAACCAATTCTCTATCCATGTCAACACCCTACCCACAATACCATGTGCTCTAATTTTGCTCACCAATCTCCCATGTGGGACCTTATCAAAGGCTTTCTGAAAGTCTAGATACAATACATCCACTTGCTCCCCTTCATCCATTTTACTTGTCACATTCTCAAAAAATCCCAGATTAGTCAAGCATGATTTCCCTTTCATAAATCCATGCTGACTTGGACTTATCCTTTTACTGCTATCCAAATGCACAGTTATTACCTCTTTAATAATTTACTCCAGCATCTTCCCCACCACCGATGTCAGGCTAACTGGTCTGTAATTCCCAGTTTTCTCTCTCGCTCCTTTCTTGTAAAGTGGGATAAAATTAGCTACCCTCCAATCCATAGGAACTGATCCTGAATCTATTGAAGATTGGAAAATGATCACCAATGCATCCACTATTTCTCGAGCCACCTCCCTGAGTACCCTGGGATGCAGACCATCAGGCCCTGGGGATTTATCAATCTTCAGTCCCATCAGTCCCCTCAATACTATTTCTCGCCTATTGCAAATTTCTTTCAGTTCCTCTATCCCCCTAGATCCTCTGTCCTCTAGTGCATCTGGGAGATTATTAATGTCTTCCTTAGTGAAGACAGATCCGAAGTACCTGTTCAACTCTTCTGCCATTTCCTTGATACCCATAATAATTTCACCCGTGTCTGCCATCAAGGGTCCCACATTTGACTTTGCTACTCTTTTTTTGTTAACATATCTAAAGAAGCGTTTACTATCCTTCTTTATATTCTTGGCCAGCTTCCCCTCGTACTTCATCTTTTCAGCCCGTGTTGCCCGTTTTGTTACCTTCTGTTGTCCTTTGAAAGTTTCCCAATCCTCTGGCTTCCCGCTACTCTTTGCTGTGTTATACATCTTTTCTTTTAGTTTTATTCCATCCCTAACTTCCCTTGTCAGCCATGGTTGCCTCCTATTCCCCTTAGAATCTTCCTTTCGCTTTGGAATGAAATTATCCTACATCTTCCAAATTATGCCCAGAAATTCCTGCCATTGCTGTTCCACCGTCATTCCTGCTAGGATCCCTTTCCAGTTGACCTTGGACAACTCCTCTCTCATACCTTCATAGTCCCCTTTATTAAACTGCAACACTGACACTTCCGATTTAACCTTCTCCCTCTCAAATTGCAGATTAAAACTAATCATATTATGATCACTACCTCCAAGCGGTTCCTTTACCTCGAGTTCTCTTATCAAATCTGGTTCATTGGAGAACACTAAATCCAGAATTTCCTTTTCTCTGGTAGGCTCCAGTACAAGCTGCTCTAAGAATTCATCTCGGAGGCACTCTACAAACTCTCTTTCTTGGGGTCCAGAACTAACATGATTTTCCCAGTCTACCTGCATATTGAAATCCCCCATCACCACAGTGACATTACCTTTGTTACATGCCAGTTTTAACTCCTACTGCAACTTACACCCTACATCCGGGCGACTATTTGGGAGTCTGTAGATAATCCAATTAGTGTCTTCTTACCTTTACAATTCCTCAACTCAATCCACAGTGACTCTACCTTATCAGTTCCTATGTCACCCCTCACAAGGGACTGAATTTCGTCCTTCACCCCACCGCCTCTGCCTCTAACAAAGACTTTTCTTCTCACAGAGGTGGTAATGGAAACTGGATAATTTGAAGTATTTAATGTGAAAATTGATAAATATTTAACATATTGAGGAATAGAGTGGTATGGTGAAAAGGCACAGAAAAGCTGAGGCCTGCCTACACCAGCCATCATCATTTAATGGTGAAGCACAGCCAGCATTATTTCAGTTAAGACACTTTGGTGGCAAATGAAACTGGTTTCTGTGGAACACTGCAAAAAGCAGCTTCCTTGTGCAGAGGAGATTCATGGCAGGGAGTTATCATGAGACCTCTCTGATTGGCACCCCTTTTGGGACCAGACCATTTGAACCACTCCGGTGGGAAGGGAAAGTTCATATTTTTCAGTTGTGGAACATTCCTCAATAGGCCAGTTGATATTTTCTTGATGTCTATACAGCAGCAGTGAGCATCAGCATTATATCACCATAAACAACCAACAATTATCCTAAGGCAACGTTCCAGAGTGCGCCTCACTTCTTTCTCTAGTCTTTTATTCATTTCTCACATCAAGAGTGTACAACCACTTATTTTAGCATTATTTTTTTCTGACAGTTGGGCCACATGATTTTAAGATAAATCTGGTAGAACCATCTAGTGCTCTGATAACCCAGATGGTTTGTTTGTGAAGAGTGTTATGCGGCACTCTGCATATGTTCGTAAAAAAATATTTGCCTAACACCTTATGTTATATTCAGTTTGAACCTTTAATATTATTGAAGACTGGTTCTTCTGGGAATGGACTAATAGGTTTTGATGTATGGTGTTGATAATTTTTTTAATTAGCTTTTGGAATTGTGCGAATATAGACATCATCTGGGCGAGGAGGCACAAGACAAACATGGCTGTTGGACACAAAATTATTGCAGCAAAATGCAATTACCTTATTAATAAATGATGTGCATTCATCCAGTATTGTTTGTTTAATTAATTAGTGCTTACTTTTATGATTTTTTTCATGTTCTAAGGTAGTGCTAAGGATTTGTCTTTATTTGATAATAATATTAACACTTAACTTTTGTATGTTGGGCAGGATAGTATAATAATTTTGTGACTTATTCATGAATTTGGGGTTAGATATGGAAACAATGTATCCTGCCTGTCGGGGCCATCTGAGACTCGATGCTGGGAACATGTGCCTGGAAGAGAAGACTGGTCGACTTATCCTTGCAGTGGATTTGGAAGATTTTGCAGAGATGGCTTTGGTGATACTACTTTGATGGTTTGAGATACCTGCTGTATGCCTTCTATGTCTCAGAAGTGTACAAGGTTGGGGATCACTGCTATTTGATAGACCAAAAGCTTTGCACTGGGTTTGATCTGTGAATACCCTTTTCCTCAGAATGACAAAGCTCTGCCAATGCACTAGAGATGCATCCAAAGATGACTCCTAATGTATGGAAGGTGTTCAATTTTTCTGGGGTTCATTGTGGACTTTAATTGACATAAGCACATAATTCAGTCCTGACCCAATGTTTGTGAACATTCACTATTTTATCATTCTCCATTAGTTGTTGAATTACTTGTCAGCATTTACCGTTCTGTGTGTATTCTTACCTCTAATGAATCAGTTGGTCACTTGGTTCAGTTCACCACTTTCACAGGCAGCTAATGAGATGTCAGTTCAATATCTAAGGTGTTGCGAGAACTGAAAATATAAACAGTTACTGTTGTGTTAGCATGGCAACATTGTGATGAATTTCATAATAAGAGATATTGCAATTAGTTTTTCCTTTTTCCTATAGGTGATTATGGCTTGTCAGGACAAATTTTGTAATCACATTAAATAATAAACAGGAATACTCTGCAAAGCCTGCAATCCATCAGACTTTAATAACATTGGTCTGTGAGGCTGTCCTTGTTTGTCAGTACCTGCATCATTGGCAAGGTTGTGTTTGACTATGGAATGCAGCTAATGAGTGTAGGACACTGCTATCACTATTTACCTTGCCTGACCCAGGGGGTCTTATTCATCTTAACTGAACAGCCTTTGTCCTTGGAGATGTATTGTTTTTCACAGAGGACAGTGTGAAATTCGAGCAATAAGGTACATTGTTCAAGAACATTTTTCACCTTGTATATTTGCAGACTTGGCAGTCCTAATAGTTATGGCCAGGTGGAAAAGGTAGGGATGAGGCTGAAATCTGTCATCGCATCCAGTGAGACTGGGACACTCGGGTTCTAATAATCCTAATAATAGATCAGAATTGACATCTTTTTAAAATATCCCTTTTCTTTACCCGGTTAATAGCCATCTATTGTGGGAACATTAGGGCCATTCTTAGTCATGTGTGTGGCCATAAATGTGAAAAATTGTGGAATACATCGCTGATAACTCTGAAAGCATTACAGGTATATTGTTTTGTACTGTATATATGACTTACAAATGTCGAAGTTTATCAAGTGAAATTTTTATATGTTATGCTGACAATGTTTGTTTAGGGTCAGAGGTCAAATATGACTGGTCACGTGTGTGACCTCACATGGTCATTAACTGCTTTGGCAACCAATTGTTAAAACGCACCTAGGCCTTGAGTGTTCATTAAAGCTGATTTCTTATGCAGGCTATAATTCTTCAGAGAACGGTAAATTTAAAATGGATTATCTAAATGTCCCTTCAGGTGCATATTGATGATACCTTCGTAGGCCAGACAGTCAATTAATAGTGTTTAGATAGTAGAAACAAGTCTCTGGCAAATGAGTTAAGAGTTGGCAAGTATTTTCTCTTCTTCTACTTTGCATAAATCTGTATGGCCAGTGAATTTGTATGGCCAGTAAATCTGTTTGGGCAATAAATCTGAATTACCTGACAACAGATCATTGTGGATTGTTGGGGAACTGCTGCTTCATCTTGCGGCAGATTCTAACAAGCCAAAACATTTATTTTTCATATACATTTACATGTCTGCACAGGACCAGATGCAGATTCTTTATGATGTCAGTAGTCTGTAGCAACTCTGCCTTTTAGTCAATAAACAGATTTTTTGACTGATTTTTAATTAGTAAGAGTGTCAGGGGTTATGGGGTGAAGACAGGAGAATGGAGATAAGAGTGAAAGATAGATCAGCCATGATTGAATGACGGAGTAGACTTGATGGGCTGAATGGCCTTATTCTGCTCCAAGAACTTATGAGCTTATAAAGTTTTTTTTAAATTAAAAAGTGGCAGACCATCCAGATATGTTTAGTTGTTGTTGAGCCCAAGATCTGGACATATTATCGGAGCCAGTGGGTCTTTTCAGAAAAAGATTTGTTCCTACTTTGGAAAAGCGTTCTCTAGATGACATGCCTTTTTAATCATGGAGCTGTTTTGCAAACTGATCTTCCCCAATGCCTCTGTCTATGATTAACAAAATCAAAAGCCTGGGAAGTCCATGACATCAGTTATTATTAAAAACAAGCTGAACAAAACCCAGCCCTCACAAACATTCTTCACACAGCATAACATATTTCTCCATTGTAAATACTGGACAATTTTATCTGTACCTGTCCATTTGGCCCATCAAGTTTACTCCATCATTCAATCATGGCTGATCTACATCTCCCCCCTCACCCCATTCTCCTGCCTTCTCCCCATAACCACTGTCACCCGTACTCTGTAGCTTTCATATGACATCTTTGCAGCCTTTTTTCCCACCTGCTTTTGTGCATTCTGAAAATTTAGCAGTCATTTCTTAGTGTTTTCATCAATGTATTATTACCTGATGTTAAATACAACATACACATTTGGTGGATACTTATGGTCAATATGAGAGCTATCTTCAAATTTTCAGGTCATCCCTGAATACGAATACAGTATCACCCAATGTGCAATGTCATATGATATGTATGACACCTACTGCATAAAACAAGTCTGTTGGCAAGGTTATTTTAGTGGCCTTCCAGAATACCATTTTCAACATTCTTTATTACCATCTCTTGTGGATAATATGTATATCATCCAATCTAACCATTAGATCTTGTTGGCAGACTGTCTAATTTCCCTCTGAAGGAGGATGCAGGAGTTACAACTTCAGCCATCATCTTTACATCCACTTAATAAAACAGCATTCCCAATGTATTTGCAATCAAACAGTTGTTTTCTTGTACATTCCTGAAAGATAAAGGAGGCAACAAGGCCATTGGGTCTCAACCACCTTCTCTCTTTTGGCAACATTAACTCCTGAAACCCAATCACCTACATCCGGATTAATTTATTGTAACAATTAACCTACCAATCAGTATATCTCTGGGATGTGGGAATAAAAGAAGCAGCCAGTGGAAAGCTGTAAGGCCACTAGATTCCACAGGCAACACTGGCAATTCCCACTGAACGCGCACCTGCTGTGCCTCTACTCATCTCTGCTCCACGAAATTAGTTCATACTAGACGACCGTTTACCCGTTAGATCCAAACCTCTCCTGCATTGATAAACTTGTAAACATAACTTTATTTACCCCAAAAGCAGTCAGCAAGATCCCAGGGTCGAGGGCCACCACCAGGCCTGGCAAGCTTCCCCCAACTGCGCACGCACGGATACCGGGCCCGGCAAACCTCCCACAACTGACAACCCATGGACCCATTGCCAGCTGCGGAGTCTCCCCCGGGGCCGGGGGCGGGCGAGGAAAGGGGAGAGGGAGCCACTCACCCCAGGCCTGGGCAGCCATCGCAGCGGCCAGCAGTAGGAGAGCGGCTGCAAGGTGCTGCCACATGTTCGTCCTGCCGGACGGAGGCCATCTTCTTTGACTCTCTGCTGCCGTGCTGCACCATGGGAGGAATGTCAGGCATGCCGGGACATGGGGTGGGGGGAGCACATTTATTAAAGTTTTTAAAGTTAATTACTTTTAAAATGTAACAAAACTTGATAAATGCACACTGCAGGCTAATGGTGAGTAAGGTGGGCCTAAAATTGTTGTGCTATCGTGTACCGCTTTGGCTGAATTTCGGATACATACATACATACATACATACATACATACATACATACATACATACATACATACATACATACATACATACATACATACATACATACATACATACAAACAAGATGAGAGTTTTGTTATATTTACTAGACCAAATGGACTCGTTGGGCCCATTCCTCGTAGAGGGAGAATAGGGAAGGGGAGAGGGTGCCACTCACCTTGGTGGGCCCATTCCTTGTAGGGTTTCCATTGTGACCTGGGAAAATTGTGTTTCTTCTTTAAAATAAATTGCTTTTTTACAAAAATAAAATGAATCTCAATGAATTAAAGATCCTATGTAAAATAAAGAGGCCAAGATGGATCCGAGGTCTTTTTCAAAAATGGGCGGCCAGGCGGGGAGTGTCTCCCAGGGCCGTGGGCGGGCGAGGGGGGCCAGGGAAGGGTATTGGGCGTCGAGTGGGAGGTCGGAACCAATCATTCTACCCGACGTGCGGATGCGGGCCAATTGCGTGTCAAGTGGGTGTTCTTAGCCAATCAATGGACCCCACGTGGGGATGAGCGGCAGGAGCAAATCAGGTCTTGCCGGCGACCAATCAGAGCGGGGAATGCCGGCACCCCCCCCCCCCCCCCCCCCACGTGGAACCCGGACCAAACGGGCGTCGAGCGTGTGGTCGGAGCAGAAAACAAAATGGCAACCCTCCCCCAACCACGCACACGCCGGAGATGAAGACATCGCAATCCCCCCCAACTGAGCACGCCCGGAGTTCACCCACTCCATCTCCCACCCACCCCACGCACCCCACTCCCTCCCTCCTCCCTCCTCCACCCCTCACCCACTCCATGCCCTGTTCACCCACTCCATCCCCCCTCCTCCTCCCCCACCTCCCATCCTCCCCCTCCCCTGATGCTCTTGTCATCCCCTCCACCCCCACTCACACACTCAACCCCCCTCCCCAACCACCATTCCCCCTCCCCACTCCATCCCCCTCCCCCTCACCCACTCCATCCCCTCCCCCTCACCCACTCCATCCCCCCTCCACATCCCCTCCCCCCACTCACCCACTCCACCCCCCACCCACTTCATTCCCCCTCCCACCTCCATCGCCCCTCTCCCCACTCACCCACTCCACACCCCCTCACCCCCACTCACCCATTCCACCCCCCTCTCTCCCCCCCACCGAACCACTCCATCCCTCCTTCCCCCATTCTCCCATACTCACCCACTCCACTCCTGCTCCCTCTCCCACTCCACCCCTCCCACCCCCACTCCAGCCCCCCCACTCCATGACCCCCTCCCTCCCCACTCCATCACCCCCTCCCTCCACCCCCCACTCACCAACTCCACCCATCCCTCCATCACCCACTCCATGCCCCCTCCCCCCGCTCACCCACTCCAGCCCCCTCCCTCCCCCTCTCACCCCCTCTCACCCACTTCATCCCCCCACTCAATGCCTCCCACCCTCTCTCCCTCCCCCCTCACCCACTCCATCCCCCCTCCTCCACCCCCTCACCCCCCCCCAGCTCCCATTCCAATCCTCAACTCACTTACTCCCCCTCTCCTCCCTCCTCCTCCCTCCCTCCCTTGACGCTCTCCTCACCTCCCCCCCTCATTGGCCGCCACTCCCATCACTCGGGCGGGTCCCGCTTCCCCCCTCCCCCCCCCCCCCCGAGCTATGCACGGGTCTTTTCAACATTTAAAAAAAATGGAAATGTCTCCGAGCTGCTCAGGGGTCTATTAAACGTTTTTTTTTAATGGAAATGTCTTTTCTTCGGGTTTGTTAACTTTTTTTAACATTTAAAAATAAAAGTCTAATCTGTGAAGCAAATGGGTATTTTAAACATTTGTTTTAAATGGATTTTTTCCCCCACTCACCCACCCCATCCCCTCTCAACAACTGCGGAGGCGCGGAACCATTGGCGATCCGCCAGCTCGCGGGCTCGGGCCCATCAATCCTACCGATGCGTGCACCCGTTTGCAGGTAGGGAGCATCCCTCGGGTCCTGGCCGTGCGTTGAGCGCTGTTCGTCAGCGAGCAGCGGGGAACGACGGAGAGCAGAGAGGCAGCGCTCTTCGGTGGCGGGGAACGGTGGCGACGGCCATCTTGTTAGACCTTCTGGCGCCATGCTGTACCACGGGAGGAAGGTCAGGCACGACGCATGCTGGGACGGGTGGCGGTCCTCCCGCTGGTCCTCCGGGGGGTGCGGGGAGCGCATTTGTTAAAGTCGTGCGGGTTCCATTGTGACATCACATGCTGAAGACCTTTAAGAAATCGGTTTGAAAGGTAATTTTTAAACTTTAAATTCTCGCTAACTTAAAAAATATAAGACCAATTTAAATGAAACTTTTCATTAACAATCTCCAGGACAATGGTGATTAAAGTGGTGCTAGAATTGTGGCGCTATCGTTTATCGTTAGATAGATAGATATACACTTGTTAATGTGTCAGTCATTAGCTACTCTCTACCCTGGACAACCCATTAAAAAGGTAAAAGGAAATATTGTTTTAAACCTTTTCTGAGGCTGATAATTTACTTTACTTCTTTTTCTATGGAATCACTGATCTTCAAATGATTGTGTTTATTCAGTAAATGTCCATCTTCCCTTGAGGTGGTGGATCATGATGAGTAAAACACATTAGCTCTTGACATTGTGCAAAAGTTTATCAGCGATTTCTCACCCCAGTTCACTTTAAATTCAAGAGAGATGCTGACAATAGCCCTTTGCCTCCTCCCCTCCTCCATCTCCCCCTCTCCTCACCCCACCATGATCAATCTCATATTCAGCTATTCCCTCATGCCACTGGTAATCAATTTAGTTATTAAAACTGAATCCTTCCCTGTGAGCTTACCCAAGTAGAAGGTTTGTGAAAGATAATGCAGGCAGCTTTTAATTTTCCAAATTATGTTAACTTCTATGAAAACTCCCCTGAGTCATTTCTACCATTCCAATTTGACTCCCATTAACCTCCCTGTCTTTCAATTTCTTTCAATGTGAAACATTTTACAAGAGTTCACATTAATGAACAGAATTTGTTGAGGAACATCTTTTAAAGACAGTCTCAGTTACACCGTTTTTAATTTAAAAGTTCCCAACCAATTGCCTTAAACTGTCTTTCTTCCAACCAACAGTAATTCGTCAGCTTCTCTAATGAACTTGACTGTGTAGTATCTGAAACTTGAAGAATTTAGATTTAGATATTTAGATAAAGGCAGAAAAAGAGCAACATGAAGATTACAAAAAAGAGAAAATGTTGGAAACCATCATCCGGTCAGGCAGCATCTGTGTAAAAAGAAACTGTTAATGTGTTAGAGGTACTAGAGCCTTCATTAAAAATGGCAAAGAACATGAACAAGTTAGTTTCCAGTCACAAAAAAGGTGGGTGGGGTATGGGGGGGGGGGGTGGGGGGGGGGGGGTGGGGGGGGGGGGGTGGGGGGGGGAAGGGGACTGGTGAGGTGGGATAGAACAAAATAAATCTCCCTGATAAGCGAGATATAATGTCTTAAAGCAATAATGTCACATTACCATTCATCCGCCCATCTGCCTCTATCAAGATTCCATACCAATCTCCCAGTTCCTGCATCACTGTATTTACTACAGTGATGAGGCATTTTGATAGAAATAATACTTTCTTTCTTCCTTAACAATGGCTCTCCTTTGACTCCTTTCATCTTTTACAGTCCTTGTTCCAAACATACCCCAGCACCATTCCACGACTCTTTCTCTGCTACATCAATGAGTGCATCGGGGCTGTCTCCTACATCTATACTGAACTCATTGATGATCATCTTTACTGCTAACTTCCACCCTACCTTTAGATTCACTTGGACTATCCCTGACACCTCTCGCCCCTTCACGACCTCTCTGCCTCCATCACAAGGGATAGACTATCGACTGATGTCTACTACTCCCCTGACTCCCATTGTTAATTTAATCACATCTCCCCTCTCTGTCTCTTGCAAGAACGCCATACCTTACTCTCTATTTCTCTGCCTCCATTGTATCTGCTTCTACTTGGGGATATCTTCTTTCTTCAGTAAACATGGTTCCCCTCTGCTGTTGTGCCACTGCTTTCCTGCCTCCTACTTCATCCTATCTTTGTCCTGCCCCCTCCCCTGACATCAGTCTGAAGACGTCACCCATTCCTTCTCTCCTGAGATGCTGCCTGACGTGCTGAGTTACTCCAGCATTTCGTGTCTACTTTCGATTTGAACCAGCATCTGCAGTTATTTTCCAACAGGAATAAACCTAAGTAATCCACTCCATTTCCTATCCCAATCTACCCAGTCCAGGCCTGTAAATCATGTTTGGACTCATTGAAGATGTCACTAATTAATTCCGGCTATTCAGAAGCATATTCAGCTAGTGGGCTTAGGCCCACTTGCATCCTAAAGTTCATTCTATCTCATGGGGCCCTGCTCGGGTATAAAGGAGTAGTAGGCTGGTTGTTCTCATGTACTCAGCATTAGTTAGCAAGGGCAGTGATTTCAATCAGTGGTGTGGTTTCAAGTCAAGCCAACCTCATAATTTAGAAACTAGTTAACTTGTTCGATTTCTAACCATGTGGTTGATTTCATGTGAATTGTCTTTTGTTTGGAATGCCTGTCAACCAAGTTATCTTGCATGAAGGTTTGGGAGAAGTATTCCATCAGAGCATATATTATTTTGTGTTTGCACTTACTTTCAAAGCCATTAATCAGCATCTGTAAAGTGAAAAGACAGGTAAGTGACCCTTTATCAGAATAGAAGGCAGGAAAATAGATGGGGATTTTTTAAGGTAGGAAAATGAAAGGAAAGGACAAAGTGATAAAATCTAAACTTATGCTATTCAGGGAGAGAGTAATGAATAATCTGTAAACTGTTAATAGAAAGTGTCAAAAGAAATAAAGTGAAAGATTAGAGTAATATTAAAGAGGGGGAAAGTGAGAAGACAGAGGAAACAGATGAACAATTGACAAACAGCAATGCATCAGGTCTAAAATTGAAAATGAAAAATATATATTTTCCATAAGTCAGAAGTAAAAATAGGATAACACCATCACAATAAGATCACTCCTAGACCATGCTTCAATACATGGCTTCCATGCAAAATGCTAATCTTCATTTGTTTCAACTTTTTCTAAAAGTCTGTTTACCTTATAATAATTTTCATTTCCTACAAGGGTCAAACTCCTGAAATATCAATGACCCGTCTTTCCTTTACACAGCGGGTGACTGATCTCCTATGTATTTCCAACATTTTCTGTTTTATGCTTGAAATCAGCTTTGGCATCTATGGTCTATCAAAGACCAAAATTGCCATTTATTTTTTGTTCTTTTAAAGGAACAAATGGCAGCCAAATCAATCAATTTTCACCTTCTATTTGCTACTATAATGGAATATAAATATCTCAGCTCCTGTAAAGTGGACTTTTATCACAGAAGCCAATTACTGCAGAATTTAGCTCAGTGACCCATATAAATCCATGTTTAGCTTTACACAATCTGCACTTCAAGCTACATTAATTTGTTTTTAGATTGAAATATACGGCTGCCTAGAATGGGATTAATCTGGATTTAAATTAATATTATCCACATTTCAAACAGCATTAACCTAAATTAACCCTTTAAATGGAACAAATTATTTAATTATCTGCACTATTGTTTATTTTGTATCAGTGTAGAAAGCTTTCATGTTTTTATCACAAATATCAGATTCGTTGAAAGAAATCTTAAAAATCCACAGAAAAACAAACCAGTATTTCATCTGACTTTATATTATAACAAATTGGCACTGAAAACAAAATGTTCAAATGTTCATTTTGGGTGGAAAATTTATGATTTGTCTGACTCAGAAAAAGATGAAGCATCAAAAATAATGCAATCACAATAAAGTTACTGGAAAATGCAGATGTTGGAATCTAGAAGTAAAAACTAAGTGCTGGAGGAGCTCAGTGTGGTCTCACAACACAATGCTGCTTTCTACACCAAGTAAACAACTTTAAATAATGGGGTAATATGAGTGACCATGCAGGTTAAGGACTATCACTTGACTACCAATCTATTTTATACTTTGATTTGCACTACCACATCTCAGGATATGCTCATTTCTATGTGAACTATTCCTAATGCATTGTAAATAAATTCCTCTTGCATCTTGTTACAAATACCTGGTTCAAGCTTCTAGACTCTAACTGTATCTGTCATATTAGATTAATTGATGATTGTTTAAAAAGGCAGAAGACCAAGGAATCACTGAAAAATCTATCAGTCTCTATTTTTTTCTCTTTCTCAAATACGACAGCTGCATCCCCTTGAACTGTTAACCTTTATGTAAATCAATTAAACTCATTTTGATTCTGGTGTATCATGTCATTTAGCTAATTGTTTGAGAAATATGCATGTCCTTGGCTCTGAAACCTTTCAGTTTGCCTCACACTGTGGTTTGACAGTCATTTACTCGGATGATTTATGGAACTTCCTCAAAATACAAGCTACTTCTAATTTGCTACTAATCAATCAAATTTGAAGTCCTTCTTTATAAATTTGAGGTTTCACTTCTCAACTGCAACAGAGAACAACTTCCTTTTTGTCAGTCGACGTTTATTTGACGTGTTGCTGGTAATGTATGTTCCATAAAGTATTACTTTGTTTTCTTCAATTTCCAGTAAAGTTTGAATTATTCATTATTTTTATGTGTGTTCATTTACTATCTTGACCAAGCAAAACTACATATTTTCTGTATGTAATATAGATGTGTGCTAATATCCAAAAAGCCCTATAATCGACAACTAACGCAATTAAATTCCAAAGTACTCATCCAAAATCAAATATTTTATTTAATAATCGATTGAATGTGCTTTATGGATTCTTTCTGTAATCTTGAAATCATTTAAATTCACAGTTAATTTATGATCAAAGTAAATAATCATATTACAATAATAAACATCGAATGACCTTCGTTTTCCAATGTCTATCCCAGCCACAAAAAACGACTTTGATCACATGCTTCCTTTGGTCCCCTGCCCAAAAGCAACAGCTTGTCTGATCCATTTTCTATAACCGTCAGTCTCTCTGGTCTCATTTCCCCACCCACCCATCAGTCAACCAATGCCATAATTAATTGTGTCTAGGCTTTTCTTTTTTTTTTGCCCCAACAGATGTTGGAATGGTGAAGATACAAATAAGTAGCAAATCCAAGGAACCCTTCCCAACCAAACCCATCCCATTAACAAGCTCAGCCACAGGTGAGATTGGAGAGTGGCATCCTCCTGATCCCACCCTTGAAAAGGATGACTGGTTTGTTAACTTTGGATTTGCACCACCTTCTCATGGATAGCTGGGGATGGGATGCTACAATATAAAAAGAAGAATAATTTTTTTTTAAAATTACATAAATGTAGAACAGATGGTTACTTGTGATCAAGACATCATAAATGTGTTATGGCTCATTGATGGGGGTGAGTAGGTGTGGTGGACATGGCACAGAAGACAATGGCTGAAATGGTCATAATTCCAAAACACTACTTTTGTCTATAATCTGGAAATATTTAACTTTCTGTACAATTGATTAGAAAATACCTGTTTTAAATTCAACAAATTTAGGAGGCTTCTTTATGTGGGGTGGTATCTTTATCAATATAAAAGCTACATTTTTTTCTGTAACTAAAAAACTTTCTTTGGAAGAATTCTAAGGTTTAAAAAAAACTGTAAGGATATGTAGCAAGGGGAATAAAGCACCTTCGTTTTAAATCTCGATAAGGAAAGCTAGCAACACGCATAATCTCAAACAGGAGAATAAATAGTTCTGATCGTGTAATCCTGCCATAAATTTGGTTCAGAAGCTTCCACAGGGAATCAACATGACAGCATTCCCCATTATTTTGCATCCATTCCAAACAAATTGTGGGAGCATCCCAATGTTTTCTTGATATGTACTCTCAGTGAGTGAACAAAATATGTAGGAAGGAACTGCAGATGCTGGTTTAAACTGAAGATAGACACAAAATGCTGGAGTAACTCAGCCAGACTGGCAGCATCTCTGAGGAGAATGAATAGGTGATGTATAAGAAAATAACTGCAGATGCTGGTACAAATCGATTTATTCACAAAATGCTGGAGTAACTCAGCAGGTCAGGCAGCATCTCGGGAGAGAAGGAATGGGTGACGTTTCGGGTCGAGACCCTTCTTCAGTCTGAAGAAGGGTCTCGACCCGAAACGTCACCCATTCCTTCTCTCCCGAGATGCTGCCTGACCCGCTGAGTTACTCCAGCATTTTGTGAATAATGAATGGGTAATGTCTTGGGTCGAAACCCTTCTTCAGACTGAGAGTCGGGGGAAAGGAAAGGAGAGATATAGATGTTAATGTAGAGAGATATAGAACAAATGGATGAAAAATATGCAAAAAAGTAATGATGATTAAGGAAACAGGCCATTGTTAGCAGTTTGCTAGGTGAGAACGAGAAGCTGGTGTGACTTGGGTGGGGAGAGATGGAGAGACAGGGAATGCAAAGGTTACTTGAAGTTAGAAAAATCAATAGCATTACCATTGGGCTGTAAGCTGCCCAAGCAAAATATGAGATGCTGTTCCTCCAATTTGCATTTAGCCTCACCGTAACAATGGAGGAGGCCTAGGACAGAAAGTTCAGTGTGAAAATGGGAAGGGGAATTAAAGTGTTTGGCAACGATTGCCCAGTTTATGCTTGGTCTTGCCAAAGAGTCCACATAAGAGTCCACATCTTGATCAATGGATACAGTAATTTAGGTTGGAGGAGGTGCACGTCAACCTCTGCCTAACCTGAAAGGACTGTAGGGGTCCCCGGACAGAGTCGAGGGATGAGGTATAGGGACTGCTGTTGCATATCATGCAGTTGCAGTGGAAAGTAACTGGGGAGGGGGTGGTTTGGATGGGAAGGGACGAGTTAACCAGGGAGTTATGGAGGGAATGGTCTCTGCGGAAAGCAGAAATGGGTGGAGATAGGAAGATGTGACTAGTGGTGGGATGCCATTGGAGGTGGCAAAAATGTCGGAGAATTATGTGTTGTACGCAACGGCTGATGGGGTGAAAGGTAAAGACTAGGGGTATTCTGTCCCTGTTTCGACTAGGGGGAGGGGCAGCAAGGGAAAAACTGTGGGGTACCGAGGAGACATGTGTGAAGGCTTCATCTATGATGGAAGAGGGGAACCCCCATTCCCTAAAGAATGAGGACATCTCAGATGTCCTGGTATGGAACACCTCATCCTGGGCGCAGATGCTGTGTAGACAGAGGAATTGGGAGTAGGTGATAGAGTCTTTGCAGGAAGCAGGGTGGGAAGAAGTACAGTCAAGATAGTTGTGGGAGCCAGTAGTTTTGTAATAGACGTCAGTTGATAGTCTATCTCCTGTGATGGTGAGATCAAGGAAGTGGAAGGAGGTGTCGGAGAAAGGGTCTAAGTGAATTTAAGTGTAGGTTGGAAATTGGTGGTGAAATTAATGAAGTGGGTGCTGCTGGATTGGAAAAAATAACTCTATTGATGAAGGACTGACATTAACTATTTTACCTCAAATATTTCAATGACTTTGCAAGCAATTTGGATGATTTAGTGATGCACAAATCATGATCGCAATTCTCAGAACTTTATAATTCTGCCAGTTTTTTCACACCTACCTTTCTTAAATCTTTATTCACAAATTGCTGGAGTAACTCAGCAGGTCAGGCAGCATCTCAGGAGAGAAGAAATGGGTGACGTTTCGGGTCGAGACCCTTCTTCAGTCTGAAGAAGGGTCTCGACCCGAAACGTCACCCATTCCTTCTCCCCAGAGATGCTGCCTGACCTGCTGAGTTACTCCAGCAATTTGTGAATAAATACCTTCGATTTGTACCAGCATCTGCAGTTATTTTCTTACACTTTCTTAAATCTTTAATATTTAAAATTGTGGTGTCTTCTGTATTTAATCTCCGATGCTTGGTTGCAAATTGTAAGAAAATGTTTCTCCTCAGTAGTTTTATTTGGGGCGACAACTTTGTTCATAAAAATTACAAAGGGATTTCATACAAAACCACAAATAAACAAAGTCATTATTGCTCAGAGGAATTTCATCTTTCCTATTTTGAAATGTGATAGGATTGGTTTGAATTATGCAATATTATGCACTCCCATTAAATATTTTTAATGAGAACATATGACATTCTAAAGTGCTGTCTGATTTCACCCGTTCAAGGAAGTTTTTGCAATATGGAAATTGACAGGAGATGCGAGCAAATATTTTAACTTAGAAAACTAATTTGCTTTATAGCATAATTTGTGTCCAGAATGCCAATAGTGTCCAAACAGAATCATTAACCCAATATAGTTAGACTCCATTTTGAAAATTCTTCAGAAGAGTTCCCATGTTTTTGTAAACGAAAATATTGCAGGAATGAGATCATAAAAAGTAGAGAATTTTCAGTATATAAGCCATAGACATTCACAATGATTGTATTGATGTGGATGGAGTAGATGCCATGAACATTAATCTCTCTACAATCTTTCATCCTGGTATATTCACACCTTAAAAATGGTTGTTCAAAAGTCACATTGAGGAAATGTTATGAGTTACATTACACCAAAAAATCAAAATAAATCTGACAAATGTTTGGAGATACAAAGCTATTGTTAATTATGCTTATGCCATATATATTACATTTTCATTTTCTGTTTGTGATGTATGGTACTGAATGTCTATTGCTTTAAATTTTCGGGTATTTGTACTATAACAAATAGCACTGCTCAGTAATAAACTAAATCACATGTTGAATGAATCCCAAAGCATATGAATTTGTGTTTCATATGTCACTTATTGAAAAACCTATGAAGAAAGCAACATAGAAACATAGAAAATAGATACAGGAGGCCAATTGTCCCTTCGATTCATTGTGATCATGGCTGATCATCCACATTCAGTAACCCATGCCTGCCTTCGCCCCATATCCCTTGATTCTGCTAACCCCTAGAGCTCTATCTAACTCTCTTTTAAATTCATCCAGTGAATTGGCCTCTACTGCTTTTGTGTATAATATAAATTTGTGTTTCATATGTCACTTATTGAAAACCTATGAAGAAAGCAACATAGAAACATAGAAAATAGATACAGGAGGCCAATTGTCCCTTTGATTCATTGTGATCATGGCTGATCATCCACATTCAGTAACCCATGCCTGCCTTCTCCCCATATCCCTTGATTCTGCTAACCCCTAGAGCTCTATCTAACTCTCTTTTAAATTCATCCAGTGAATTGGCCTCTACTGCCTTCTTGGCAAAGAATTCCACAAATTCACAACTCTTTGGGTGAAAAAGTTTTTTCTCATCTCAGTTTTAAATGGCCTTCCCTTTATTCTTATACTGTGGCCCCTGGTTCTGGACTCCCCCAACATTGGGAACATTTTTCCTGCAGCTAGCTTGTCCAGTCCTTTCATCATTTTATATGTTTCTATAAGATCCCCTCTCATCCTTTTAAATTCCAGTGAATACAAGCCCAGAATTTCCAATCTTTCCTCATAGTCCCGCCATTCCGGGGATTAACCTTGTGAACCTATGCTGAACTGTCTCAATAGCAAGGATGTCCTTCGTCAAATTGGGTGACCAAAACTGAACACAATACTCCAGATGTGGTCTCACCAGGGCCCTGTACAACTGCAGAAAGACCTCTTTACTCCTATACTCAAATCCTTGTTATGAATATTTGAATGGACAAGGAGAATCAAACATAGATCACTCGATTATGAGTGATGGTCAGGCTTAAAGCTTGATTTATATTTAAGTTTTCTTTTGAATTTGAAGATGTTATCAGACCAGAACCAGAACATAAACGTCAACAAAGAAAAATATTGAAACCTCCTTACAAGAATGTGCAGGATAATGGTGAATGAGCCACAAGAGGGCTGGTTTCCGAAAGGCAGCATCCTGTCATTTAAATGCTACATAGTGGACTTTGTTCTATGTCTACATTGTGCATGCTGATTCAGCTGAATCTTCCAGGGTCAGACAAATTACATGTCTATCAACTGCTCATGAATGGAATGGACTTCTCTACCTGACATGCTTTCACAATGGAGAGATAAAATTTGATGTGGTAGCAGATGGTAAAGGTTACGCTGTCCCATTGTTCAATATATTCAAAATCCAGATAATTACACACATTCAAACACTGTGTGATCAACATTATAAAATGTGTTCCATGGCACTCTCAGCAGAACCAACTCAAATTGAATAGAGCTGGGTGGATTTTAATCCCTGAGGACGATTGTTCAATGAACAGGGATAAGACATGGTAAAATTGGACATATGATATTAACCAATGTACATCAAGCAAATATGACAATTATTCATTAGGACAGATCAATAGCAGTTTTTACATTAAGCTTCGACTCTGGGGTTTTCTGAGCCTCAATTTGCCAGTGGAAATGTGATTGGGGCAGAACGGTCCAGGATGGGGAATGAGAATAAGCAATCTATATGACCATAATTACCTTATTTTCACAGCTATTGTGCTGCCTGATTTTGTGAAGAATTCCTTCAAGGCATTCCTTTCCTCGTCAAACTTGAGAACAGTTTTTTTGAAAATTAATGTGCACATCAGTTTTGTGGTTCAATTGCAATAAATTCTGGGCCTGCCTTTACATTCAATTCTATTTATTTCCATGGATGAAGACATCTTCATAAAAGGCTCCCACATTCAAGATAGATGCATTCAAATTTGGAAGGGTGCATTGCGAGGCTACGATGCCTTCCTGCACCTCACACACTCTATGTTGCTGTCCTAGAAGTGTTCTTTCATGCAATGGCTCCTGAAGCTCTCCCATCATCTTCTGGTTGAGCAAGTTTTGTTGATCCTGCACCGTCTATATGAATATACCATCAAACTATCTGTCTCAACTATCTACTCCTGCAGTGTGTAAAAAGCTATGTACAAACTAAATGTAACAGACCAACTGAGTATCTGAGCTGGTGGAGGAAAGGCATGAGTAAAAATGACAGGACATCCAAAGAGAGAGTGATCTTCTCAATGAAGACATCATTGTCACCAAAATAAGTTAAAAGAAACCTATCAGTAAATAAGAGGGCCTCACTGATGTCCATTTGTAAAAACTTTACTCGCCATTGTGGAGCCATATAAAATAAAGCAAACCTCCTGAAGTCTTCCCTCATATAATGTAACCAAGAGGAAGTGTCAAATGTAGATGGCATCCAAAAGCAAAATACCTTTAAAGAGCTAAATTATTTGCAGTTAGCGTAACTACATGCACAATGTCTACTTCTAAAGATGAATAATAGTATAGTTTTTGATGAGAGGAAGGTTGCCATGTTGCTGATTTAATTAGGATACAAAGTGATTTGGAATGTTATAGCATTGTTCTACAACATTCCAGCATGTAGCTGGACCTGTTCACAAACTCACTGGTTGTTTTGTAAGTCCCAACAAAGAAATTAAACTGACAGTTGGAATTTCTTTTCAACAGCAATACTGTTATGATCAAAGTCAATGCATTGTTTTGCCCTTGCCTGAAGACATCCTTCCCCATCGGTAGCTTCTGTTGATAGGGTTGTGTAGTATGATACAGACAATGATGATCTTGAAAGATTGGGGCAGGTGTACCCTATAAGGCAGCTTTCTAATCTGCTAAGCACCTGCAAAGTTACTTGTAAAATATACTCGATATTGACGTTGAGGATTGCGTTTACCTGATACTTACAACTGGTATAAAAGTGTCTCAAATCAAAGCTGAAGGAAATAACCTTGGCATTTCAGGACCCATCATTCAATAACCTGGACAGAAAATGTGTCTGAAAATAAAAGATTCATCATTACTGTCTGTGGCATGATCCCTAACTCCAAGAGAATAAGAGTAAAATTACATGGAATTCACAAACAACATAGCATAATGATTGGGTACTTGCATTCCTCAAGAGTGTCCCAACAACACTCTGGAAATGAACTCATGCGATTATTACAACCTAGTAAAATCTGTGCCCTTAAAGCTGTGTAACATCAACACCATTGTAACAAATTAGCACATATTAGGTATGATCTGGTATAACATAACTGATTCCATGGAAAAAACAAAATCACTTTAGAAATCTGGAAACAAACTTCCCCTGAGATTAGTCTGTTCTGCTCTTTCTGTACCCATGACTGTGTAGCCAGACACAGCTTCAAAGCCATTTTTAAATTTATCGATGATACCACTGTTATTGAATGAATAATGGGTAACGATGAGTCAGAGTACAGGGGGAGATTGATAGTCAAATTGAATGGTACCAGAACGACAATCTTTCGCACGAGCAAGGAGCTCATTGTTGTCTTCAGGAGGGAAAAGCCAGGGTTCCGTGAACGCCGCGGTCTCGATGCCTAGATCATAATAGTACAAAACCAAAAATTCTATTGCAACCAAAACATAGACCACAATCGATTATAGTTGATGAGATAGTGGTCAGTGTTGTGCATGTTCAAGAGTCTGATGGTTCCTAGGAAGTAGCTGTTCTTGAAGCTGGAGGTCGCAGTTTTCAGGCTCCTATCTCCTTTCCAATGATAGTCATGAGATGAGAGCGTGGGCAGGGTAACGTGGACATTTAATGAAACTAGCTGCCTTTTTAAGTGAATCTTAAAGATCCCTTTGATGGTGAGGACGTCTGTATCCGTGATAGATTGGACAAGCCTTCTTCATTCCTGGGCAATTGATTTATTGAAACCTGTCTATGATGCAACCAATCAATATGCTCTCTACCATACACCTGTAGAGGTTGGATAGAATATTCTGCACCATACAAAATCTCCAAGGAAGTAGAGGCTTTGATTAATTATCTTTATGATTGCATGGATGTGCTGGGCCAGGACAGATCTTCAGAGATATGCATGCCCAGGAACTTGAAGATAATGACTTTCTGCACTGCCATACTTTCGCTGATTGGAATGGAATGGAATACTTTATTGTCACCTGTGACAAGGCACAGTGAAATTATTTGTCGCTCACCCAACGTGTACAAATAGCAGCCACTTACGGCGCTGACAAAGTTACGAAGCACGCTGGCTCCTCATTTTGTCCCCCCCCAGTGATTTCCCCACACCGCGTCCCCATTGTCCCTTGTCCTCGCCCCTCCCCCATTATCCACTGTTCACCCCCCACCTCCCTCACGGCGGTCCTCAAAACGCTGGGTCCTCCATTGTTCTTCCACTCCTCCCTCACGGTGGTCCTCCGCGAGGCATCGCCGCCGCAAGGCTTCACCACTGCTGAGGCCCCATCGTCACGAGGCTTCACTGCTGCCGGGGTCTCATCACTGTCGACGCCCAACCACGCCTCCGTGGTGCTGACCTGGGCCCCAGCTGTGGACAATCGATTTTGTTTTTCAAGGTTTTGATGGCTTCCTTGATTTCTTCAACTGATGGTATTCTGCTTAGGGAGTTGTCAGCGGGTTGCTTTGGAATGTTATAATAATAATATTAATAATAAACATTTAATTTTTATAGCGCTTTTCCAAATGCTCAAAGACGCTTTACAAAAACAGTCATGACATAAAAAGAAACAGACGAACTATCCTGATGGAGAAGCGGCGAACAAATAGCGCCAGCGTCCTCTCACGTCAGGGTCCGGCAGTAAACAATAAAGAACACAAGACACACAATTACAATTTTTAACACAAACAGCCATCACAGTGATTGCTCCAGGCACACCCTCACTGTGATGGAAGGCAAAGAAAAGTCTTATCTCCTCCTCATTCTTCTCCCGTGGTGCCACGAGGCGATCGAGGCTCCCGACTTTTGAAGCCCCCACCGGGCGATGGAAAGTCCCAGGGCCGAGCCGAGCAGGCCGATAAAGGTCCTGAGCCCCCACCGGGCGATGGAAAGTGCCGCGGCCAGGCTATGCAGGGCGATGAAGGGCCTGCGAGCGGGTCGATCAAACCTCGGGCTCCCGGGCGGTCGAAACTGCTACGGCTGGAGCTCCCGAAAGCCGGTCGCCAGCTAGGGACCTGCGAACTCCCGATGTTGCGGTCTGCAGGGCCCACGGCCGAAGCCTCCGAGATGGTAAGTCCAGGCCCTGTGACCGGAGTCTTCAAGGTCGATCCCAGTTGGAGGCCTACGGTGTTAGGCCGTAGCGCGAACGGAGATACGACACGATAAAGGTCGCATCTCCATTGAGGAGGAGATTAGAAAAAAAGGTTTCCCCCACCCCCCCACCACCCCCCACATAAACAGAGTTAAAAATAGATCAAAACGTACATTTAAACGATGACAATAGACAAAACAAAACAAAAGACAGAGAGACTGCCGGTGAGCCGCAGCTGTAGAATGCAGCCACGCCCCCTACGATGTTGTTGATCGCATTCCTGTCAAATGAGGCGGTTTGATTTGATGATCTTCAAAGTGCTCCCTCCACCTAGAATTGATGTCAGCATTGCTCTTCAGGATGGTGGTCCCATCTTTGATTTTGAAAGGGCTTGACCATGGATGGTTGGGCCAAAAATAGCTTTAGTTGCATTGAAAAAGCCTCGAGTGTCATTGGCGTCTGCTAGCCGTTGGATTTCTACATACTGATTTTGCTTTATAATGCAATTGCGAATCACTTTTTTGTCCTGGATTGCAATAAAACAGCTTCCTTTTCTGGATCATGTTACAACAGTGCAGACATTTGACCATGTACTGTATCTCCTCCATGCCTGAGCCACCCTTACACTCTGATGTGAGTCATGATTACATTGGGGTAATATGTCTCTCTCCTCTTTGAGCACCATTGAGAATCTTGGACTGCATCAATAACTATGTCAAGAACAATTTGGCATTATTCCCATATCAATAAACTGGGACAACTGTCAGGTAATCCCATTGCTTAACATTCATCTTGTAGCTTCTTAGAACTCCTTCGACAGTCTTCTTCAAAATCCTTTTTAATCCATTAAAAGTTTGTGTTAATGTTCTCTGCTTTGTTTTATGTGGGAGGTGAGGAAGGGGATCGGGGGAAACTTTTTTTCAATCTCTCACCTTGCCGGAGATGCAATTGTTTTCCGGATCGTATCTCCGATCGTTCTGCGGCCTAACATCATGGAGCTGGTGGCCTTGCTTGGGACTGACTTTGAGCCCCACCGCAGGGCCGTGGACTTACCATCATAGTGTACGATCCCTTGCCTGGGATCGACGCTCCAACCACGGCCTGCAGACTTCAACATCAAGGAGCTCGCAGTCTCGGGTTGAGACCAGTGTCGAGAAGCTCCAGCTGCAGAAGGTTTCGACTAGCCCCGACCCACGGTAGATCGCCGGCACGGGGAAACTGATGCAGGAGCTTGATCGCCCCGATGCGGAGGGCCCAAATGCCAGCAGCTACGGAGGTCAAGATCATCCCGTCAACGGAAGGCTCGAGACCCCCAACCGTGGGAGAACAAAGAAGGGAAGAGATTGAACTTTATTTTCGCCTTCCATCATAGCGAGGAATGTGGAGGAGTCACTGTGGTGGATGTTTCTGCTAAAATGTATTTTGTGTGTTCTGTTGCTTTTAATTGGTATGACTGGCAAAACAAATTCCTCGTATGTTGCAAAACATACTTCACTAATAAAATATGATTATGATTATGATTATGATTATACCAAAATTAGACTTCTGCATTTTTCATTGGTCCAGGTCTCATGTTAACCTCAAGTTTCTACCTGATATAGAGAGGTTTATTTTTAATGGGCCAACTCTTCTCTGACCTTGAGTATTCTTTTCTCACATCCTCATTGCTTTCTACCATTTATCTTTTGAGAAGCATTCCAGAAATAGCTTTGAGGAATCTGTTTAACATGCAGCCTATTTAAGGGAAACATTTGTGCCAAGGCAAGCAATGACAAAAGGAATTGAGTGATAATAGACTCCATGTACTCATTAAAAATGAACTAACATACAGAAAACATTAACTGGATTGTATGGAAATATAGTCCATGGTAATGTTCAAAGTACAGCAACAAGTAAAAAACTTGATAACCAGTTTTGGTGTTGTTTACTGAGTGTTGGCCAAACAACTTGGAGGATTCCCCCATCTATACACAGGTCCATAGATATAGTCCATATGGAGTTAGATAGAGCTCTAGAGGCTAGTGGAATCTAGGGATATGGGGAGAAGGCAGGCACGGATTACTTATTGTGGATGATCAGCCATGATCACAATGAATGGTGGTGTTGGCTCGAAGGGTCAAATGGCCTCCTCCTGCACCTATTTTCTATGTTTCTATGTTTCTATGGACTTCAGCAAGGCCTTTGATTAGGTTCCTTATGGTCGGTTGCTCTGGAAGGTGAGATCGCTTGGGATCCAGGGAGAGGTAGCTAACTGAATAGAGAGAAGCTCATCCGGTCAGTCAGCATTTGATTGAGTGATAGGATTGATGACAGTTCAAGTCAGGACACTTCTGAAGACTGGTGACTTTCAGACTATATGTTTGGAAACCCACATCATCTACTAGCCCCTCATTTTAGCTAGCATGAATGCTTGTCTCCAAACCTTGGTTGCACTTCTGATTTGTGAATTCCAATATAGTCCACATCATCTCCTCTTTACAATCCACTGTACTAATTTGCATTTTAGCAACTGTTATAAATCAAGGGTCATGCTGACATATTAGTTTCTATTACTGAATGGTTTAATCTAAACATGGTCATTGTAGTTTTCATATCCTTCTGTGGTTTCACAGCTCTCTTTCTCTATTATGTCAGCTGTATAACCGTACATGACATCTGGGCTTATCTTCAATACCCTATTTTTGATCATTTCTTGAGGTTTAAAATAAGATGAATTTTGGTAAGAACCTGAGTTGCATCTTTTTCAAACGGAGGGTGGTATGTGCATGGAACAAGCTGCCAAAGGAAGTAGTTGAGGTAGGTACAATAACAATATTTAAAAGTCATTTGGACAGGTCCATGGATAGGAAAGTTTGACAAGGATATGGCTAAATGCAAGCAAATGGGAGTAACTTTGATGGGGCATCTTGGTCCAAAAGGTCTATTTCCATGCTGTATGACTCTTTGACTCTGAATGAATGAATGAATGAATGAATGAATGAATGAATGAATGAATGAAAGAATGAATGAATGAATGAATGAATGTATGTATGAATTAATATGTTTATTGGCCAAGTATGTACACATACTACGAATGTACATATACTAGGAACTTACTAGGAACACATACTAGGAACATACCTGTAAAAGGGACCACATCACCCAGATTCTGGCCTCTCTCCACTGGCTCCCAGTACGGTACAGAATCAATTTCAAGCTCCTCCTATTCACATACAAAGCCCTAAACGGGCTTGCCCCCCCATATCAAAAATCTTCTAACCCACCACTCTATCTCCAGGTCCCTCAGGTCGGCCGATTTGGGGCTACTCACTATCCCGCGGTCTAGGCTTAAGCTCAGGGGTGACTGCACTTTTGCGGTTGCAGCTCCGCGACTGTGGAACAGCATCCCTCTCCCCATCAGAACTGCCCACTCCATCGACTCCTTTAAGTTCAGTCTCAAAACCTATTTCTACTCCCTAGCGTTTGAGGCCCTCTGAGGGGGCGCTGTGAAACTGTTTATGTATGTGTTGTTATGTTTGTGTGCTATTGTATGTTCGTTTCTTAGTACCTGAACTGATGTACAGCACTTTGGTCAACGTGGGTTGTTTTAAAATGTGCTATACAAATAAAATTGACTTGACTTGACTTGACTTGAGGAATGTGCCTTGGTGCTTCGCTCACAAGTAACAACACAAACATACAGTAAACAATTAAGAATAAGCATAAAACAGTTAAACATTAAGAATACATCATTACGGTTTAAACATGTGAGTGAAATAAACCACAGCAAACAGAGACAGCATACTTTTGGTTATTGAGTAGATCTACTACTCGCGGGGAAAAAAAGCTGTTTTTATGTCTGGCTGTGGCTGCTTTGACAGTCTGGAGTCGTCTTCATCCAAAAACATGTTTTTGGATGACAATAAAGGTTATTCTATTCTGTTCTATTCCAGAGGGAAGTGCTTCAAAGAGTTTGTGGCCAGGGTGAGAGGGGTCAGAGATGATCTTGCTCGCTCGTTTCCTGACCCTTGCAGTGTGTAGTTCGTCAATGGGGGGAAGGTTGCAGTCAACTACCTTCTCAGCTGATCGAATGATTTGTTGCAGCCTCCGGATGTTGTGCTTAGTGGCTGAGGCAAACCAGACCATGATGGAGAAGGTGAGTACGGACTCAGTGATAGCAGTATAGAATTGGACCATCATTGCCTGTGGCAGATTGTGTTTCCTCAGCTGCCGCAGAAAGTACATCCTCTGTTGGGCCTTTTTGACTGTGAAGTCGATGGTCGCCCCCCATTTAAGGTCCTCGGAGATAATGGTTCCAAGGAACTTAAATGACTCCACAGATGTGAATGTGGTGTTGTTGATGGTGAGTGGGGGGAGGGGAGGGGAGGGGAAGCTCTCCTAAAGTCTATAATCAGTTTAAAAGCTCTATAAGTACATTTTGAGATATTTTCCATCCAAACCTGAAATTGCAGAAAGATTAAGCATCCCATGTGAAAGAAAGGACAATATACTTTTTCTGTGCGTTAGGATGTCTGAATAGAATGTTCTGGGGTCAGACCCAAAGTAATGGATTGAATGACAAGAGAGTTGCTACTGGGGAGTAATTGTGGCTTTATTTATTGCTTACAAATAAATCTCGTTATTATACAATAGGTATTAGGATAATTCAATATTTGGAAGAATCATTATTCACCTCACATAGTGCTCATTTTAATGTTGATTTTTTACAATCAATTGCTGTTATTGAACACAATCAGCTGCATCTTGTTTGTAAATGATTAACTAAAAAGCATGTCCATTATTTGCACTACGGGAATGCTGGGGGCAATGTACATTGGAAGGAAACAAAAAGAGTAACATTACTTCAGCTTCAACTATTTCATTGTGTAGGAAAGAACTGCAGATGCTGGTTTAAATCGAGGGTAGACACAAAATGCTGGAGTAACTCAACGGGACAGGCAGCATCTCTGGAGAGAAGGAATGGGTGACGTTTCGGGTCGAGACCTTTCTTTAGACCCGAAACGTCACCCATTCCTTCTCTCCAGAGATGCTGCCTGTCCCACTGAGTTACTCCAGCATCTTGTGTCTTCCTTCAACTATTTCATTATTCTCTTTACTTTGGAAAAGTGAACAATAAGAGGATTGCAAAAGATGGAGATTAGATCACTGTCTAATCAGTGGATATCAGGTAAATTGTGAAAGTGACCTGGAGTTGCTGCACTTTAGAGGTGTTCTGACTACAACTCATACTGAAACAAAGGAGATCTCTGGTTCTTCCAGCATAAAAATAATAATATACAAAGAAATATTCTTCACTGCTATTGTGATTAATTATTGCAGTATCCCCTTCAATAGGTATTTAGTCTCTAATTTATATTTTGGGGCATTTGAGAGCAGTTTTAAATACTCTGCTTCCCAATAAATACTATTTATATTCACACACCCATGTCTTTCATTCTCTGATTTGCCTCAGCACAGGAGTCGCATGAAGGTCCAAAACACACAAAAAAGTTGAAATCTGGAGCTAAAACAGAAGTTGCAGAAAACAATCTTCAGGTCAGGCAGTAATTGTGGAGAGAGAAACGGAGTTTCATTTCCAAGTCAGCGACCTTTCATTTGGAGCACACTTTCCTGCACAAACAATCATTTCTTACTAATGAAGGATCATTGTACCTAAAGGTTAGCTCTGTTTCTGTAGGTGCTGCCTGATCTACTAAGAGGTCATACCATTTCTTTTAAAATTTACAACCAGCTTGATGTCTTCATGTAGCATAAATTGTCACTGGTGAGTAGTCATTGTGCTCATTAAATAGAGAGATTTCCTTTGTGAGCAGATTGCTGCTTTCAGCGGACACAGTTTTGCAACCCATGAACAGATCGTTGTTCCTCAGGGTCAAGGAGATGCTGCAAGTCAGCAGCTAGCCCAAAGACATGCTATGCATCATCAAGCTGTTGTTCTGTGTGACTGCATTACCACTTGAGAACAGGTTATTTTACATGAACAAAGATAGAACAATCTGCAGCTAATCCATCTTCTGCAGGAACAGTGACACCTCACTCACAGACCTCTCCTTGTGAATAGAGTCCTGCTTAGATGATACAGAGAACCTGCTCCAAGAAAGGCAGGTTAATTCACTGAAAGGTTTTCCTTTAAAGATTTACCACCAGTAAGGGTGGTATAAAAATACATAAGGGTTGCTTACTTTTATTAGCCAGGCCAAGAACAAGGAAATACAATACAGCTTTATAAGCCACATTTAGATATACTGAGAGGAGATGATTGCTCTGCAGAGGATACCAAAGAGATTCACCAGGATAGATACAAAATGCTAGAGTAACTCAGCGGGACAGGCAGCACCTTTGGAAAGAAGGAATGGGTGACATTTCAGGTCGAGAGGGTCTCACCCGAAACGTCACCCATTCCTTCTATCCAGAGATGCTGCCTGTCCCGCTGAGTTTCTCCAGCATTTTGTGCCTATTTTCGGTGTAAACCAGCATCTGCAGTTCCTACAGATCAACCTGGATGCTGCTTGGGATAGAGGGCAGTTATGAAGAAAATTATTTTAACATCAAACGTAAGTAGTAGCTTCAGCTGCCTTGTTCACTATTCCTTTAATATTGAGCAAGATTGGGGACACAAGGTCCTACACCTTTGAAATATTTGAATGATACCACCATGTCAAATTGAATGCTTCACATGACTCAGATAGGTTCCTGTCTCTGTCTTTTGAGAGTGAGTCATTCTCCTTTTGGTGATGGATCATTGTTTTTGGATCCGGTTTTCAAGTCAGCAATGGAACTTTCGTTTTTAAGACTGACCGTAATGGACTTCCTTTGATTCATCTTCTTGGATTACCAATTTTATGCCATGTATCTATTGTAATAATTGAGGATGAATGTCTTTGGGGCCCAGGAATAGAGTGACTTTTGGTAATTAGTGGATGGTTATTAGAGAGAATTATTCAGTAATTCATTCTGGACAAAATGACCTGTAAAAAGATCACACAGAATTAGAATAATAATCAAAGGAAAATTAAAACAGGTAAAGTAATCAGCGAATGAGATCATTGAGTAAGAGATAGTTAGGAAGATGTTTGAATTCTCCTTAGGGGTTTGGTAGAAGGAAAATTGTTGCTTCTTGTCTCCAACAAGAATGTTTTACAGAGTTAGTAAATAAGTATTTTTTTTCTGTATCTCTATTTGAACTGAAGAATCTTATTGAAACAAATTCTACTACTAGGCTAAAATTACAATTTTAGACTCATAAAGGCCAAGTCTGATTTTATGTCTCAAATCTGATGTGGTGTCTCAAGTTCGAAATATAGTCATGATCTGAATTTATATCTGTGTGAGGCGTTTCTACTTTGAATCCTTCTTGATCAGGTGAAATGGAATATGTTGGAGAAATTCTGACATATAAAAGACAATGAAAAGAATCGAAACAATTTCCTTCAGGCCTAAATCAAAATTATTTGGGAGAAACACAGGCGAGTTGCAGATGAGGATCAGCAGAAAGGGATTCCTATCAAACAATAAGTTGAAATGTATTGCCTTGGGCTGGCATTGGTACTGATACCTCTGACATCTCACTTTGCTGCTGGACTTGCCACAGAGTCCAATGGTACAGCACAATCATCTGGAGCTGAGGAGCTGATTACCTGAAGTGGTCAAGTATATAAGTACTGGTAGTTTGTTTCATTTCTTTTATCTTAGTTTATCTTTATTCTTTAAATAATCTGCAGCAATTTGAAGCTTTAAAAAAAATATATATATTACAGTATATAGATCAATATGAACTATTCGCAAATATCTCAGATTCTTAAAGGCTTTAAAAAAACTCTAAGAGTAATCCTTTATCAAAAAACCCATCATGGTATTTCAGAATTGAACCACGGGTCCACAACCTGAGGTCCAGTCTCCATTTGTGGCCCATTCCATTACTTTGGACAGCCAAGGCTTGATGGATATTACTGAACCAATCCAGATGGCTGAATAAGTGCAGCCATCTAGATAGCAGGTTGGATCAAACTTGCTGTTGAGATCTCTGAAGAGAAGAGCAAAACCTGCTGGTGTACTGACAGAATGCTAACAACACAAAACAATAAGAAGCAGAAAGCAGAAAGCTCACCAAAATGGGTTCAAAGTATTCAATAAAAATGATAGCTCTGAGTGGGAGTTAAATGAAAAAACAGGAAATAAAAATATATTTTGGATGATGTTGATTATTGTAGCTGCAATGATGCAGGTTGCTACAACATATACAACATATTCTATGATGTCTTAATTTGTGCCTGGAGCTGATGCAAAGGCCTTGTGAAGCAAGGAGGTGAGTAAATAATTAACTGTAGAATCCATTAACTTTGAAGGTACAGCATTCGGATGACTAGTCCAATTAACATTTGGTTTTGGATCACCCCAGGATGTTGACCCTCTAACGTTTTGTAATGGTAATGCCAAGGAATGCTGGAATAGCTGGATAAATCATTTTGAGAATAGAGAGCATGTTGATTTTTTTGCCACTCACCATCTCACCATCAATTCTCATCATAGTTCGGGTAAGCTTGCTGATCAATTACGGAAATTGATCAATAATGACCTCGCAGTAGTGAATGGTAAGGAGTATATAGAAGCAATAGGAAATAGTCCAATATTTTAAATAGAAAAAGAGAAAATAAATAAACTAAAGGATTGCAATTAAAAATTGATTAAAAGAAAAAATATATATATTTCTGATAAAAAATAAAAGGTGATGGAACCTATGACCTCTGTCCAATCATTTTGCTGAACACCTTGGCCTGCGCAATCTCCCAGTTGCCAAACATTTTAACTCCTCAGCTGTCCACAATTGCAATCTGATCAATGCATTGACACACTTTTCTGTACAAACAATCATTTAACTAACCTAATTAGGCTTTCATTGCCTCATTGCCTTTCTCAATCCCCTGCATAAAAAGGCTCAGAGAGAATGGACATTGTTGTCCATGTGTTTTATCTCAGCCACCATCAGATTTTTCTGCCTCCAGCATGAATCCCTGCCATTGACATGATAATTCAGAGCAAAATAGGCAGAATAAAATAATTGCATCTAGTAGTCATTTTTGGATTGGGAGTTTTGATGCGTTATTGTCCAGAACAGTATGTGGACTGGCATGAGTCAAAATACTTCACAATCGTGTGGTCCACATGTGGTCCGCTGCATTGAGGCTACAATTAATACAGGAAAAGCATCACTCAATATCTAGCCACAATCAATGTTTAAGTTTGAGCATCTTTAACTAAAACAATTGATCTTCACAACCTTCCTTAGCAAGGCAAGACAAATTATGTAGTAATGACAGGAACTGTCACACCAGTAAGTTATTTCTGCAAAATTAAGCATGTTATTGGCACAAAATGAGAATGGATTTCAACAGTGTTACTCGCTTGAGAATATTTTATAACAATGTCAAATCAATGAATACATTAATGGTCATAGAGTCTTACACCCTTTTACCTATCCAGTCTATGCTGACCATAAAGTACACATCTGTACTAATCCCATTTAATGATCTTAATCCATACCTTTATAGACCTCAGTGATTCCATTGCTCATCTACAATAAATACTTCTTTAACATTGTGAGATTCTCTGCATCCATCATCCACTGGGCATTAGACTTCTAACCACCCTCACGTTCAGTGAAAAACAAAAACTTCCTAATATATCCCTGGCAAATCCTTTACTACTTACTTAAATCTATGCACTCTGGTTATGAGGCCCTGCAGAGTGAACGTAGGGAGTTGGACAAAAGATTAAAAGATTAAAAATCAGGACTCTGAGGGTAGTTATTGCTGGATTATTTCTGGTGCCACGTATTAGTGAGGATAGCATGAGGAAGATAGGGCAGATGATTGTGTGGGTCAGGAGTTGGTGCAGGGGGAAGGGATTTGGGTTTTAAGACCATTGGGATCTCACTGGGCAGAGTTGGCCTGTACAAGAGGGACAGATTGCTTCTGAACTGAAGGAGGATCAATATTCTTGCAGGGAGATTTGTTAGTGCTACTTGGGAGAGTTTAAACAAGAGAGGCCGGAAAGTGAGGACCATACTAATAGGCCAGAAATTGGTAGGAACGATGGGAAGATAGAGGTTAGGGCCAATAAGTCTCAAAGGAAGGGCAGGCAGAGAGAGGTGAAGGAATATGGGGATGCTGTTGGGCTGAAGTGTGTTTATTTCAATGCAAGGAGTATTGTGAGGAAAGCAGATGAAATTAGAACCTGGATCGATGCATGGGAGTATGATGTTGCGGCCATTGCAGGAATGTAGCGAGAGGGACACAACTGTCAGCTCAATGTTCTGTGAGTTTGATATTTCAGACATGAACGAGAGGGGGGGGGAAAGAGGTGGAGGAGTTGGCACTCAGGGAGAAGTTACTGGAGAATGGTAGGCTGAGGCAATGTGGCTACAGCTTACTAATAAGAATGGATTTGGATCACTGTTTGGATTGTACTATTGGCCCCTAACAGCAAGTGGGAGATAGCAGAACAGATATGTAAACAAATTACTGAAAGATGTCAAAGCAACAGGGCAGCTTTAGTGGGCAACTTTAGCTGCACCAATGTTATAGACAATAGACAATAGACAATAGACAATAGGTGCTGGAGTAGACCATTCGGCCCTTCGAGCAAGCACCGCAATTCAGCGTGATCATGGCGGATCATCCACAATTAGTACCCCGTTCCTGCCTTCTCCCCATATCACTTGGCTCTGCTATCATTAACAGCTCTATCTAACTCTCTCTTGAAAGAATCCAGGGAATTGGCCTCCACTGCCTTCTGAAGCAGAGAGTTCACAGCTTCACAACTCTCTGAATGAAAAAGTATTTCTTCATCTCCGTTCTAAATGGCCTACCCCTTATTCTTAAACTGTGGCCCTTGGTTCGGGACTCCCCCAACATCGGGAACATGTTTCCTGCCTCTAGCATGTCCAATCCCTTAATAATCCTATATGTTTCAATAAGATCCCCTGTCATCCTTCTAAATTCCAGGGTATACAAGCCCAGTTATTCCAGTCTTTCAACGTACGACAGTCCCGCCATTCCGGGAATTAATCTCGTGAACCTACGCTGCACTCCCTCAATAGTAAGAATGTCCTTCCTCAAATTTGGAGACGTTTGATTGGGAACTATTGATTGGGACTTGCTCAGTGCCAAAGGCTTAGATGGGCAGAATTTGTTGAGTATACCCAAGAGGGTTTCTTGAAACAGTTTGTGGATAATCCAAGCCATGAGGAGAATAGACTGGACCTTATGTTGGGAAATGAGCCTGGTCTGGTGACTGGTTATACCATGGAAGAGCATTTTTGGGGTAGTGATTACATCTCCTTATGTTTTTATGATTGCTTTGAGTAGGCAGAAGACACTAAGTTGGAGTAAGGCAAAGTAAAACATTATAAGGGAGGAGCTCGGGAAGATACACTGGGAGCAGTTGTTATCGGGTAAGTTTACATTGGGAGTTGTATAAAGGCCGGTTGATTGAACTTCAGTACTGGCATATTCCAGTAAGAAGGACAAATAAGGATGGTAAAGTAAGGGAACCCAGGGTGACTAAAGAAGTTGTAAACTTGGTCAAAAAGAAAAAGGAAGCTCATGTGAGGTTTAAGAGGATGAAATCAGACCGGGTCTTTGAGGGTGCAATTCAGAATTCTACTGTGCAGTTTTATGCTCCAATTGTCCCATCAAACATCAGCAGGAAGCTTTGCCACAGATCAGAATTGTAGAATTAAGATCCCTTCCCCTACCACTCAAACATACCTCCTACCATCCAAACTCAGTAGTCATTTAATGCAGCAAAGAAGTCCCTTGATACTATCTTGATGAGACACACCAGTTGATGTAAAGATGACTTTAGAAAAAAACCTCAGCCATCGTCAGGCATTCCCAAGTGAGCTATGGGCTAGCTCTGTGTATGTGTTAAACTCTGTTGAATTTGCTGCATCAAAGGCCAAGCCTCATGGGATCAGTTAAATAAGCTTCCATTTGCTGAATCTGTAATAGCAACTTCAAATTGTTGTTTAAACTCTCACCTCGTCAAAATCCTGGGCTGAAGTGAATTTAAATTAGGTTCCTGGTGTTTACATTGATTTCTGCAACTTTTTGTTTTTTCATAGCATTGAATATGAAGAAACAGAAATCTTGTGTAAACCTTGAGATCTTTTGTCCCAGTTAGTGCTCAGACAAGTTATCTATTTTCACCTTCCAAACTATTGATTACCAAAAAAAATTGTGACATGATTTTGATTAAGATTAATTCTAGAACCTGCTTTAGAGTATGTTTACATGATATTTAGTAACATTATTTATTTTGTTATTAAATTGTTCTTTTTCAATTTCCTCATTTTCATGAGGAATTTCATTTTCCACTGCCACTCTTCTCACAATAAAACTTATCTAAGAGTCTCTTCTCCCTTTCTTTGGAAGCAATACGAAGGACATGAGGGATCAGGAGGAGAAACTATAATGAATAATAATGAAGAAAGCTACCATCATGATTGTCCCTTGAAGCACTTCCAGTTCATGGATGGCATGAATCTGAAACAACGTCCACTCAATTACATCCTAAATGTATACATTGGGGAACTGTGCAGGGTGAGTTAAATACTCCCGGGATGCACCACACAACGGCAGAAGACTCTTAGGATGTGCCACATATTGGCTGAAGACTCCTGGGACGTGCAACAGAGTTGAACAGTGAACGGGCCACTGAGAACATAGAATTTACCCAGCAGGAGGTCACTGAGAACAGAGGTATCCAGTGGGAGGCCGCCAAGAACAAAGAGGTACCTGGTGGGGGCAGCTGAGCGTAACCCAGCGGGTGGGACCGTGGGAACTAAGAGGGACCCAGTGGGCCACCTGCAGCCATGTGCGGTGAAAGCCTGGTTTGCCGCTGCGAGATAATACCGTACTAAGAACTTTTGAAACTTTTAATGTACTGCCAAGGTGTTTAAAAACTGTATGAACGTATACAGTTACAGTTACTCTATGCAAAAACAAAGAATTTCACTGTACCTAGAAATATCTACTTCCAACAAAAACAAAGAACACTGAAAATTTTCAGCAGGAAAATTTCTGTGGAAAGAGAAATTATTATGTTTCATTTCAAGTCCCCTTCATCAGAAATGAAAGAGGGAAAGATAATGCCTGATTTTTTTGTGGATTAGTTCAGACTTCCAGGAACTGTTTATTTTCTGATTTTCATTGTCCTATTCCAATAAGGTTTCATTGAATCTTTGAATCTTTGAATCATTCAAGCATTGCATCATTGAACCATGTACATATCTCTCTATAATCAATACATCAGATCATATACTGCATGTGTTAAATGCTGCGTACAGCTTCTTTAACACTGTGAGAGGAAGTGCACCAGCCACAGTACTCCCTCTAATCATTTGTGGACACAGTTTTACCTTGATCCAATCAGATGTGCATTCTGAATCCAAATATCTGCTTCCAACAAAAACAAAGAACGCTGAAAATTTTCAGCAGGAAAATTTCTGTGGAAAGAGAAATTATTATGTTTCATTTCAAGTCCCCTTCATCAGAAATGAAAGAGGGAAAGATAATGCCTGATTTTTTTGTGGATTAGTTCAGACTTCCAGGAACTGTTTATTTTCTGATTTTCATTGTCCTATTCCAGTCCCAGTCAGCACAAGCTCTCCCTTTCTACCAAATGAGATTCTGCATACTTCATCTTTTGACATCTGTAGCTAGAATTTGAACATTTTTAATTATATTTATTTAATTTATATTTATATTTGTTTAAGAGTATTAAAACAATTTTATACTAAATGAAATGTGGTTGAATTATTACCTTTAATTTTTAATATTTCATTCAACATCAATTGGACCAAAGTATCACTCACCAGTTCTCTCCAGATTCTGGGAAAATAAATTATATTAATGGTAAGCCTGACACGTAACTGTTTTACCGGGTGACCACACAAAGGAGCTAGAGGCCTTTCAGTCTCCCCAGCTTCTCCCGTTCGAGTGTTTGTATGATCATTTGGTCAGTTTTAGTGAAGTTGTGCAGTCAAGAAGGTGAGAGCATGCATTATGTAATTAGGTCTAAGTTTCTGCAACTCTGAATTGAGAGCTGAGACTCACAAAGTCATCACATATAAATTCCCTCTTCTGTCCTCCAACTATGATATTCCAAGGTTCAGTGTATAACTTGTTCAGTTTAGTTTAATTTAGTTTAGAGAAACAGCACAGAAACAGACCCTTCGGCCCACCCAGTCCCCACCGACCAATGATCCCCGCACATTAACACTATCCTACACACACCGGGAACAATTTACACTTATAACAACACAATTAACCTGTAAACCTGTACGCTTTGGAGTGTGGGAGGAAACCGAAGATCTTGAAGATAACCCATGCAGTCATGGGGAGAATGTACGATCTCCATACAGACAGCACCCGTAATCGGGATTGAACCCGGGTCTCTAGTGCTGCATGCGCTGTAAGGCAGCAAATCTATGGCTGCGCCACCATGCACCACCATGTCTGTCTTTTGTTTTATGCATCAGAAAGTCTTTCCTCAATGTTAGGTAGTTTGGCTCCTACTCTGTCAATGACATGCAGTTTGAATGAATGATGTGTGAGAGATTGCAATTTACTTTGTGCCCTAAAATAATTTAATATGTTACAAAGGCTGATATTGCAGTGCCAATGTGCAGGGTTCATCAAGGGGATCAAGAAGTGAAATAAACTTAACATTAATTGGAAGTGCAATCATGAGCAAAACTAAGGTAACACTGAATACAGCTCCATCTCCATTTAATGTATACAGTAAAAGGCACAGAATAAATCAGATGTAGATTAAAATCTTGTCTCAAATTTGCAACAAATGTGTACAAGCAGGGTGTAACATTTGTTAGGGACTGTGTAAAGTCCAAATAAATTGTTTCTTCGAGCACAGCCAATTCAAAGATGCATGAAATGTTTAATTCAGTGAACATACAAACTCTGATAAAACATGAAGCTTACCAACTCAGTAACATTTAGCCCTGTTAACATACAGGAAATAAATTGAGGTCATGCCATCTTATAGCAACATCTCAGCTACATCTTTCAGTAGATGGTTTGTTGTTCAATTCATCATAATCCACAGGTAAAAGGATTGTCAATACATTTCCTCACTTTTCTAATCATTTAACTACTTTTTATTTTTCCTAAACAGTTTATAGAGTCATAGAGTCATAGAGTCATAGAGTGATACAGTGTGGAAACAGGCCCTTCGGCCCAACTCGCCTACACCGCCAACAATGTCCCAGCTCCACTAGTCCCACTTGCCTGCGCTTGGTCCATATCCCTCCAAACCTGTCCTATCCATGTACCTGTCTAACTGTTGTTTTTAAACGATGGGATAGTCCCAGCCTCAACTACCTCCTCTGGCAGCTTGTTCCATACACCTACCACCCTTTGTGTGAAAAAGTTACCCCTCGGATTCCTATTAAATCTTTCCTATTAAATCTTTTATAATTTTCTATCTAACGCATGCTTCAAAAACATAACAAAACTGGTATGATTATAATTCTACCTTTCCTTCTAAACCTTCCAGAGGCAAGGTTCATTTCAAACACCTTTTAATATTAAAAAAAATATCAACAATAATCTTAGAATCAATCACGAATAAAGTGGGATTATTTTGTTAAATATGAATGTGTAATTAATTACTTTTACATGAAATTGCTCTTTTCTTGACTTTGCCCAAATTTTATGGATTAAAATCATGGTCACTGTCAGATGCCTCTTCAACGTCTACTGCAGTAATTCCACATAAATCTGTCCACAAGTGAAATCACTGAGAGCCAGGATCCAATTGTAGAGCAACGTCGATTGATCTCGCAAAGCACCAACCTATATGCTGACATACGCACATACAGGAAACCATACATATGTAGGCATACATAAACACCAGCACAAAGATAGCTGCACACAAAGACATGCACACAAACACAATGTAGAGAAGACACATCACATAAGGTCATAAGGTCATAAGTAATAGGAGTAGAATTTGGACATTCAGCCCATCAAGTCTAGACCACTATTCAATCATGGCTAATCTATCTTTCGTTCCTAACCCCATTCTCCTGCCTTCTCCACATAACTCCTGACGCCCATACTAATTAAAAATCTATCTCTGCCTTAAACATATCAATTGACTTAGCCTCTGTGGCAAAGTATTCCACAGATTCATCACCCTCTGACAAAAGACATTTCTTCTAATCTCCTTCCAAAATGAATATCCTTTAATTCTGAGGCTATGACCTTTATTCCTAGGCTCTCTCATTAGTGAAAACATTCTCTCCACATCCACTCTATCCAAGCCATTCAATATTGGTACATTTCAATGAGGTCCCCCCTCATTCTTCTAAACTCCAGCAAGTACAGGCCCAGGACCAGTGCCGTGAAACATCAACAAACAACACAGACATAACACACCCACATGAAGTTCATATTTGTACAAAGCACAATACACATGTAACCCACACAACATACACACACACACACACACACACACACACACACACACACACACACACACACACACACACACACACACACACACACACACACACACACACACACACACACACACACACGCACGCGCACGCACACACACACACACATATATATAATGTTCACTGTGACACAAATGTACAGTGCACCTACATAAACAACACACACATACAGCCATTTGTGGTCAAAAGGTAGTTTCTGTTCCTGGTCTTGGCAGCAGCTTTATAATCAATCCTGCCCCCAACACTACTCTCATCCATGGGATGTTCCAAGCAGGAAAGATGCCCCAAATATCTCCCCCCACCCCATCATCTAACAGATCCCAATTATTATTATTATCACCATTTACATCAGTGTGTTTTACGTCAAAAGATCACCACTGTCCTTGTACCAGGAAGTTTGTCTCCCTCCTGTACTGATAATGAAAGGATGGTTGGGAGAACAATATCTGAAGGGGGGCAGGGATATTACTGCACTGACATTTTTCAATGAACGAATGCAAACATTGGCATCATAGACAATAAGTGCAGAATCAAGTGGAGGGATTATTGGAGCATATATTGGAGGTTACATCATAATGTACACAGCACAACTTTCTCTTCAAAAATGCTGGGGTCATATACATCATAGATTAGAAACTGAGTACATGCCTCTGCTCCATGTACCATTGGCAGCACTCATTGGATAGAGTGTAAATGTCTTTCTGGTTCACCGCGGATGGACAACTCAGATACAGCAGGTGTTAAATACAATAAGAGTTCCCATGGCACCATCAAATGAAATATCTCAGTTCAGGTCTGGCATGAGTTCAGAATAATAACCTCTCTACATATGTCAAAACCCCCAGGTGATTTAGCTCCGATTTAAGATCCAGTCAAATTATAAACATATCCCGTACAGTAGATCCTAATGGTTTGTCATTCTTGACCACAGCAAGATCATACTCTGACACCAATCTCAGTAAAGTTCACCTTTATGAAGGTTTCACCTTATTCTTTGAATTTATGACTTTGGTCCAACCCGTTGTGCTCAACGAGTCCGAGCTTCCGCTGGTCCCAGCTAACATGACAATATTTAGACCTCTCTTTAACCTCCTGTTCTCTTCAAAATTCTTCTATAAAAACAAAGAAACACAGAAACATAGAAAATAGGTGCAGGAGTAGCCCATTCGACTCTTCGAGCCAGCACCACCATTCAACATGATCATGGCTGATCATCCAAAATCAGTACCCCGTTCCTGCTTTCTCCCAATATCCTTTGTTTCCATTAGCCCGAAGAGCAATATCTAACTCTCTCTTGAAAACATCCAGTGAATTGGCCTCCACTGCCTCTGCAGCAGAGAATTTCACAACTCTGGGTGAAAAGGTTTTTCCTCATCTCAGTCCTAAATGGCCTACTCCTTATTCTTAAACTGTGAGCTGTGGTTCTGGAGTCCCCCACATGGGGAACATTTTTCCTGCATCTAGCCTGTCCAATTCCTTAAGAATTTTATATGTTTCTATAAGATCCTCTCTCATCCTTCTAAATTCCAGTGAATGTAAGGCTTCTATATAAATTAATTCTGGAATCTGTGTTCAAAACAAAGTGAAAATGGCGTTATGATGATGATTATAATCAGTTTTAAGGTATTAACACTTAATTACATTTGACTGAATTACATTAATATTATCCTGTGGTGGCTCCCAAGGATCGGGCCATACCACTACCGACCCCTCGGCACGGGAATGGACTGGTCCAGGGGGGCGGCCCTTTGCTACGGTTATAAAGAACGAGGTTTTGGGCGCGATTTGACTATAGCAGACTTGACCAGTCTAGCAAAAGTATTAAAATCAAACCTCCCGAAATACCCGGCTCCTCGCCTTTATTTCGGGCCTTTTTCGACGCGCCACAATCCATTATTTTCCATTTCCCAATGTAGGACTAAGATCAGTCCCATTTTCTTTCCAGCACTATCCACATTAAACTCACTGTTTTTTTAACCAGGTATAAACCTATTTCTAGGTGAAAAATCAAGTGAGCCAGCAACCATGTCACAAAGCTGCCAAACCTCCTTACATTGTAGAATGACATGGCCATTCATTGCTGTCTATGCCTATCTATGACTCTCATAAGTTTGTATGATTCCATAAGGTATCTATAGTTTGAGGAAATAATCCAAGCTTAGCCAACCTCTCCTAATGCTCTCTGACTTATATTCTGTATAAATAATTTCGGAATAATACAATTATCATTGAATTCATTACTCTTACATTAAATTGTGCTTTTTTATTTCCCATCACTATAAAAATGTACTCCTCTTATGTAGGAAGGAACTGCAGATGCTAGTTTAAACAAAAGATAGACAGAAAATGCTGAAGTAACTCAGCGGGACAGGCAGCATCTCTGGAGAGAAGGAATGGGTGACGTTGTGGATTGAGACCCTTCTTCAGACTGAGTCAGGGGAAAAGGAGATAAGAGATATAGATGGTGATGTTTCGGCGACCTGCTATGACTTTGACAGTCGCCGGCGGTCGCCTAAAAAAACGTCTAAGTGGGACAGGCCCCTTAGATTGCAGACCTACCCAAGCCATTCCCATTCTAGGGATTATACCGGATGGTTGCAGGTGCAGAATCCCATTATTCACCAGATTGGTCCCTAGATCTTATCCTATGAATGTACCTGTCTGAAGTGAGAGAAATAGTTTTGTAAATTATCATAGAACATAGAACAGTGCAACAAAGGAACAGCCCCTTGAAGGGACAATGGAGATGCCAACTGTGATGTTAATTTAAACTGCACATCTGCCTGCATGGGGTTTATATTCCTCCATCTCTTGCATATTCATGTGAATGTCTAAATACCTCTTAAACATTGTTATCAGATCTGTTTCGACCACTTTCCCTGGAAGAGCTTTCCAAGCACCTACCATGCTTTGTGTAAAAAAAACTTGCCATATTAATCTCCTTTGAACTTCCTCTCTTGATCTGTCAGTGAAGGGCAAATTGAATGATGCTGCCTGGAATGAGCAAATGATTCAACAGTCTCCACTGTGTTCTGCAACCAGACAGTTTCCTGTAAAATGGGGAGCAGTCATATGCAACAACTGGGGAGATAATCAGGGACTTGAACGCTCTTACCAGTTTGTTAGTACTTGGTAGCACAATCACGCACAATAGTGAACACTTTTCTGTTCTGTCCCATCAAATGCATTTTTTACCGAAGCAAAGCTTTATCTACCTTGTCACATTGATCACAAGCAGAGCAGATTCAATGTGGTTTGTAATTAAATCTCCCTTGCAAATGTACCACAAGCACCCACAGATAAGTTAAAGCATGGGTCAGTTACAGTGGTAAATCTATGTCTAAATTATTTTTCCAAGTACAGCCAACCTCAATATGCAATTTGTTAAGTTCAGCATACATGGAAACTCTATGACATTATCTAATGAAGCACAGCAACTCAAATGCATTTTTGCATTATGCGGGCACAATAAGAGTGAGAAAGGGATTACATTTACACCTTGACAATGGGAAAGTTGACATTGCATAGGAGGATGAATCTTATAGCAACTGGCCCATACTTTCTAGCAGTTCATTAGCCTTTCAATTTGATCAAACCCGTATCTGAAAAGGGTCCCAGTAAAGTGCATTATCTTCACAATCATTGAAGTATGCTGTTCAGTCTTATCTTCAAAACTCAGTGTTTTGGTCCAACCAAATGTACCCTGCAAATTTTACATACCTCTCCTTTTCTATGTAGAAACAGTGAAACATAGAAAAAAATAGGTGCAGAATTAGGCCATTCGGCCCTTTGAGCCAGCACTGCTATTCAATATGATCATGGATGATCTTCCAAAGTCAGTACCCCGTCCCTGCTTTTTCCCCATATCCCTTGATTCCTTTAGCCCTAAGAGTTGCACTCCTATGTCATGAGGTGATTTGTTGAGTTTAATCTCTCCTTCCACCATTCCAAGGCACTGAATGTTTTAATAGAAACATAATACAAATTTATCCTAGAATGCAACAAAAATAATTTTGTCAATGACCTTGATTATACTCTATATTTTAATTGAGTACATTTTTAATTAACGCCATTTAATTGAATTGCCTATCTTAATATTATGTTTTCCTATCTACCCCTTAAATAAAATAAAGTCATTCCCTCTGTTATTAACTTTGAAGCTTATCTTACACTAAACATGTATAGCAAAGGTCTTTTATCTGTCTCGTGGTGACAACATACAGAGCTAGCAGGCAATGAGTAATCTGGATTTATGTGATATAGCAGTCACAACACTTTCCACATATATATCATGCTCTATCACATGTATTACATCTCATGGGGTACAGGTAATTATTATGTAGTCTTCAATTTTGTTCCAAGGTATGGGATTCCAAGCAGAAGGTACAGAGTCCCAAAACTACCTCTGATAAATGATTTATTTCATTTTACAAATATGAATTAATACTTTATTGTCACATGTGACAAGTCACAGTGAAATTCTTTGCTTGCATACCAAAGGTATGCAAATAGTCACCACATAAGGTGTGCTTACAAAGTTGGTAGCTTGCTCTTCAGTGATTGCCATAATCTGAGTCCAACGTCAGAGCCGGGCAACATTGGAACTAAACAGGTTTCAATGCAGTTTTGGTGGAATGGAGAGGAGAACAACTGAGAAGATTCACAAGAGCATGTGGGGGAAGGAGGGCGAGGGAAGGGTGATTGAAAGAGAGGGTGGTTATGGTCCAAATAAATAAACAAATGTCCAAAAGAAGATGTGGTAAAGGTAATAGAAGATGAGAAGGGGGATGGGTGGTCATCATGGAGGTCATGGTAGAATATTATGCTCCAATTGATGGGACAAATTGTCACATTGTATGTTGAACTCTGGGTTTGAAACATGTTTCTATAATGAATTTTAGAAGCAGCATATGATGCACACATTTCTTCTGCACTTCTTGTTACATACAGTGTAATTCAGTAAACTTCAGTTTCCCAAAAGAGAGAAAATTGATCCTAATAGATAATAAGCAGGACTGTGAGTATAAAACAATAGAGGATACTTTTACTATATTGCAACTCTAAAACTAAAATGAAATTATTGGAATCACTCACAGGTCAGTCTGTATCTATATAAACATATATCTTATATAAACTCAACAATTTTGCAATAATAAAATGTGTTGCCCTGAATTATTGTAGTGTCACTCTTCTTGAACAAATGTTTAACATAAATTCACCCTTTGAGTGTATAGATAAGATATTTATTTAATTACCACCAGCAAATGTATAAAGGGACATGGGATGATGCAGTTAGAACATTGATTTAACTCATTTGAAAGGAGTTTAAACTGATGAAAGTCTCTATCCGGTGGTTCCAAGAGTCAATTCAATGGCTTAAGTCTACAAAGTATGCCTGCAAATTATTCAGCGTTAAGTTGTATGCAAATGACTTAATCAAGGTTGGCATGAAGTACAGGTATCAGGGGTTATGGGGAGAAGGCAGGAGAATCGGGTTAGGGAGGAGATATAGATCAGCCATGATTGAATGGTGGAGTAGACTTGATGGGCTGAATGGCTTAATTCTGCTCCTATCACTAATTACCTGATGAGTATTGGAAGTGCACTGCAGTAGAATTTGATGCAAAGGCATGAAGAAGTTACTAAAAGTATTATAAGTTAAGCAATATTGGGGAATAGTGATTTGATTTTTTGAGATGTGTCATGTTCTAAGGACTGATATTTAATTTGTTTATGCTTCTGAATTTATTCAATTATTTACAGTATAATTCTGAATTTGAGTTTTTAAAATAAAACATTCATATCAAGATATGAAAAATACTGAAAGTAATTTGTTTAAGTGACACTAACTTTGAAGTTAACAATTGTATTTTCTCAAAGTGTTCATGCTGTACATGATAAGAAAATGACACGAGTAATGCATTATTAATAACTCAATACAATTTTATCAATACTAAAATAATTTCATGAACTTAATTTAGTTAATCAAGCTTTAAATAAAACATGACATCATCTCTATTCATTTCAGAAAACCTGCAGGTTTTCAATTTCTCTCAATCAAAGGAATAAACCAAATAAAAAGTAAAGTACCAGAATCAGAAATAGAATTATCTGATGTGAATGCAGAGTGGATGTGATTTAAGTACCTGTCAAAAAAAAGTCTGCTTATGGGTGTTGGTTCTTCTGAAATATTTCATCTCTGATTTAAATTTAATCAGTTGATATTTAACTGCTGAAAACGGCTACCCATTAAATAACATGCTCCTATGCAATGATATAACAGAACAAAATTCCAACATTTTGCAAAACCAACTACCAGACATGATGATGTCAAAATCTAAACTTTACGGAATCTTGATTTATTTGTTGTTTTATTTCAGATGTTGGGTTATGTTGGCAGCGTATCATTATTTTCTGACTTGCTTTGAGAAGTTGGCAGAAATCCACCAACCTCTCATGGTAACATTCATAGTGGCATGGAGCCATTGAGTCATAGAGCTGGATATCACAGAAACAGATCCTTCGGCCCATCTTATCCATATTGACTAAATTGTCATAACATGTTGGTCCCGTTTAACTGTGTTTGACCCATAGTCTACCAATCCAGTCCAACACATATATCTGTACAAATGACTTTTCAAAATCATAATTGTATCTGCTTCCATAGCATTCCACATACGGACTACTCTCTGAGTAAAAACATTGCCCCCTAGGTCCCTTTTAAATCTCTCCTTTCTCACCTTAAACCTACACCCTCTAGCTTTAGAATTCTCTAACCTTGGAAAAAAATAACTGAGCATTCACTTTATCCATGCTCCTCATGATCTTGAACACTGCAATAAGGTCTCACCATTGACTTGTCCCAACCTTTGTACTCAATACCTTCAACAATGAAGGCAAGCATGCAAAGCACCTTTTCTCACCAAAGTGTACACCTGACTCACCACTTTTAGGCATCCATGAAACTGTATCCCAAAATCTCTCTCTTCTGCAACATTCTCCAGGGCTCTACTATTTACCGCTTAAGTCCTACCCTGGTCTGAAATACCAAAGTGCAATACCTCACACTTGTCAGTTAATTTCTATTTCCCATTCTTTGGCCACCTTCCCAACGAATATAGATCTTATTGAAAACTTGGATATAATTCCCCTCTTCTCTGCCATACCATCAATTTTGGTGTCACCTACAAATTTACCAACAATGTTAACTTCATTGTCTTCTATATCGTTAATGTATATAACAAACATCAGGGGACCCAGCACAGACCCTTGCAATACATAATTGGTCCAATCGGAAAAAAAAACTACACAACTGCTCCCTGACTCCTCTCTCCAGAACAATTATGAATTCAAATAGCAAGCTTGCCTTGAATACCATGCAATCTTACCTATCAGCCAAGCCTCCCATGTAGGACCTTATCAAAGATCTTACTAAGGTCCTTGAAGACAACTTCCATATCAACAATCCTAAAAAAACTCCGATTTGTGAGACATGATTTGCCATGCACAAAGCCATACTGACTATCTCTAATCAGTCCATGCCTAACGAAATGCTGGTGGATCTCATCTCTAAGAATCCCCTCCAACAACTTACTCATCATTTATACCAGGCTTGCTGGCTTGTAGCTCCTTAGCTTGTCTGCTGCCCTTTGTAATTGTCAGCACAACTTTAGACATCCTCTAGTCTTCTGGAAAATCATCTGTAGATAATGACAATGCAAATATCTCTGCATGGCCTCCACAATTTCCTCACTTGCATGTATTCCTTCCGAGCATGTACTTGGTCAGGCTCTGGGAATTTATTCACTATAAATAATATGGTCAGGCCCTGGGGATTTATCCATCCTTCAATACTAAGGTTAGGAATAGAAATCGAGTACAAAAACCAGCAATAATGATAATTATTTTCATACATCAGAATGGTCTGATTATCAGAGGAAACTGTTGGAACCTGTGCTCCTAATTATTTTTACTAATTTATAGTGTATCGCTGCTTTTTTTTTAAAGAGTTACTTTACACTGCATTTTTTAATGATCTCAGAACATCAAGTTGCACATAAATTGAAGTTATTATTAATTTATTATGAAGTTGAACCATCAGATAAAGAATGTTGTGTGATTATTGTTGTATTGAAAGGAAATATACAGCTATTAATTACAAACAAATGAATTCTTAAATTTCAATAAATTCAGTTCAATTTTGATTGGATTAATCCCAGATAACTCGCTGCCTTCTTTAATTAGTGCCATTGTATATATTATATTAATGTCTGAGAAGAGTGGGAGCCCCAGTTTAGTATCACATTCAGTAAATAAGAATAATAAATACTAAATCTAGGACAAAATGATAAATCTTTACAAATCTTTATTTTAAATAGGAGAGTGGAGTGATAGATGCATTGAATGAGAGTGGTTCTTGAGTCTAATGTAATTACAGAACGTTTGTGACATCTACTCTTGAGATTTGGGTGTTGCAATTTTAGCAATGACCTTTGTCAATCCTTCCTATTCAATTAGTATATCTACTTCCTCTGACTATATACTTTCATCCAGATGTACAGGTGGCAATACTTCAGTATTTCTCCAAGAATTCTCTTAATTTCTTATTATAGCTTTGGTGGTAAATTTACATAAAATTAAACAACATATTTGTAAGATATATATTGCAGATTTGGCTAAAATTATTACTGGAGGTTGGTGAACCAATCACCAAGAGAGAGACAAAATGCTGGATTAACTCAACGGGTCAGGCAGCATCTCAGGAGAGAAGGAATGGGTGACGTTTCGGGTTGGGACCCTTCTTCAGACTGATATCAGGGGAGGGGGCAGGAAAATGATAGGATGTCATAGGAGACAGGAAGAGAATGGGAGAACTGGGAGGGGGATGGGAAATAGAGGGACAGAGGAACTATCTGAAGTTAGAGAAGTCAATGTTCATACCGCTGGGGTGTAAACTGTCCAAGCGAAATATGAGATGCTGTTCCTCCAATTTGCGGTGGGTCTCACTATGACAATGGAGGAGGTCCATGACAGAAAGGTCAGACTGAGAGTGGGAGGGGGTGTTGAAGTGCTGAGCCTCCGGGAGATCAGGTTAGTTAAGGCTGACTGAGCGAAGATGTTGAGCGAAACGATCGCCGAGCCTGCGTTTGGTCTCGCCGATGTAGAGAGGTTGCCATCTGGAACAGCGGATACAATAGATGAGGTTGGAGGAGGTGCAGGTGAAGCTTTGCCTCACCTGGAAAGAGTTTGGGTCTTTGGATGGAGTTGATGGGGAAAGTAAAGTGACAGGTGTTGCATCTCTTGCGGTTGCAGGGAAAAGTACCTGGGGTGGTGGTGATTTGGGTGGGAAGGGACGGGTGGACCAGGGAGTTACGGAGTGAACGGTCTCTGCGGAAAGCAGAAAGGGGTGGAGATGGGACGATGTAGCCAGTAGTGGGATCCCGTTGGAGGTGGCGGAAATGTTGGAGGATAATTTGTTGTAGACAACGGCGGATGGGATGGAAGGTGAGGACAAGGGGGACTCTATCCTTGTTAAGATTGGGGAGAGGGGGAGCAAGAGCGGAGCTGTGGGATATAGAGAAGACCCTAGTGAGAGCCTCATCTATAATGGAAGAGGGGAACCCCTGTTTCCTAAAGGATGAGGACATCTCTGATGCCCTAGTATGAAACACCTCTTCCTGGGCGCAGATGCAGCGTAGACAGAGGAATTGGGAGTAGGGGATAGAGTTTTTACAGGAAACTGGGTGGGAAGAAATGGAATCAAGATAGCTATGGGAGTCAGTAGGGTTGTAGTAGATGTTGGTCACTAGTTTGTCTCCTGTGATGGAGATGGTGAGATCCAGAAATGGCAGGGAGATGTCAGAGATGGTCCAAGTATATTTAAGAGCAGGATGGAAATTAGTGGTGAAAGTTATGAAGTCAGTGAGTTCTGCATGGGTACAAGAGGTAGCACCAATGCAGTCGTCAATGCGGTGGAGCTAGAGTTCGTGGATGGGGCCAGTGTACGCCTGGAACAGGGATTGTTCGATGTACCCTACAAAGAGGCAGGCATAACTAGGGCCCATGTGAGTCCATAGCTACGCCTTGGATTTGGAGGAAGTGGGAGGAGTCAAAGGAGAAGTTGTTGAGGTTAAGAACCTACTCTGCTAGGCGGAGGAGAGTATTGGTAGATGGAGATTGGCTGAAACGGAGGGCTTCAATACCATCCTGGTGAGGGATGGAGGTGTAGAGTGATTGGACATCCATGGTAAAGATGAGGGAGTGGGGGCCTGGAAACCGGAAGTTATTGAGGAGACGGAGAGCATGTGAGATGTCTTGGGCATAGCTAGGGACAGATTTGACCAGTGCAGAACTCACTGACTTCATAAATTTCACTACTAATTTTCATCCTGCTCTTAAATATACTTGGACCATCTCCGACATCTCCCTGCCATTTCTGGATCTCACCGTCTCCATCACAGGAGACAGACTAGTGACCGACATCTACTACAAACCTACTGACTCCCATAGCTATCTTGACTACACTTCTTCCCACCCTGTTTCCTGTAAAAACTATCCCCTCATATTTTGTTTGGGCAGTTTACGCCCCAGCGGTGAACATTAACTTCTCTAACTTCAGATAGTTCCTGCTTTCCCTCTCTATCCCCTCCCCCTTCCTAGTTCTCGCAATGTCTTCCTGTCTCCTACTACATCCTATCTTTGTCCCACCCCCTATCCTGACATCAGTCTGATGAAGGGTCTCAACCCGAAACATCACCCATTCCTTCTCTCCTGAGATGCTGCCTGACCCGCCGAGTTACTCCAGCATTTTGTGTCAACCTTCGATTTAAATCAGCATCTGCAGCTATTTTTCTATACACCAAAAGAGACACGGTGAGCAGAATGGATGTGTATTAAAATACTGGCTTTATCAGGTTAAGATGATGTACTAATTGTTGTATAATCAATTGCGAACACTGGTAACTAAAAATGGATAAATTACAGCCTCGAGCATCCACTGCTTTAAAAGTATTCTGCAAACATAAAATGAAAATGTTATTCACCACTCGTAAATTATGTTTCCTTTGGTTGAATATTAAGGATGTATATCATTTCACTTTATTATGCAATGCAGATACTGTAGTCTGGACATTCTGCACGACAAGATATGAGCAAATTTAATACCCAGTACAAATTTGAATTTTGCTTTAACATCATTAATGAGAACTAATCTTTCCACTTCCATTTAAAATATTTTTGGAGCGGAAATGTATGATGCCACAATATGAAAAATGTTGCATAAAATATCTGTTCTCATTCTGCTTCAGCTACAAATTTCAATGGGAGTAAGGGAAAGAGCTGCCTACTGTCAGCACATATTATGTCTAATTATTTTGCTACATATCTAAAGCTGCATCATAATCAGGACTGGACCACACACATGAGTAAGGTGCAACATCGATTAAACTCGTTTTGCCTATTTTTAAATATATATCTATCATCGGGACATTTTTTTAGGTATGTGTTATGAATATAAAGCACAAACAAATATAAACAGACTCACAAAAAAATGCTGGTATATGTTTGCCAAAATGCTTAACCAACATCAAATTTAACACTGTTATTTAAGGACTGTCACATTACATAAAATTATGGGGTTTATAACAAGCTTATAAGCAGTTACCAAGGTAACAACAGAAACTTCATTGCATATTACTGTAACAGAATTATATGCCACCTCATAGAAAATAGGTTCATTGTTCTTGTCAGTTAGAAAGCAAAAATGCAAATACCCCTCTCCCATAGGAAGTTGTGATCTAAATGTTTTAATGACAATAAGATACTTGTGCTGTTATTTTCCCAACACAATTGAGACAGTCCATCTGTGGCAAGGGAGTGTTGTTAAAGTTGCTCCAACATCACAACTATGGTTTTAATAAAGAAAACAATATATTTCCTGCTGTGGCGGAGATATATATATATATCAAGGAACCAAACCTCTGCAAAGAAATCTGTGATTTCCATGAAAGTAATCCTTTGATTTTGAACACTGCTCACCCAGGTATAAAACTGCAGTAGACTGGAAACCATGCCATTGACAATGGTTGTTTTTAGTGTTGTCTCTGTTAGAGGGACGATGATGACCCTGCTGCAGTGAAGTGAGGCCCAGTGGTGTTTGCTTAACTGGTGATGGTTGCCTGTTTAGTGGTGGGCAGAAGTGATTGGAAGAGGTTGGGAGATTCAGATGGTGGTCAGAATGTGTGTGGAATAGAAAAAATATATAGTGGAACAAAATGGAAATGCTGGGAGTACTCTCCTGATTAAGGTTGCAAGATGCTTAATGATCTTAATGATATTTACATCACTTGTAATTTAGGGGATAACGTTCAAGCAGAATCTGCACTTGGTCAACCACCAAGCTTGAGTGGGCTGCAGCTATGAAGGGCATCGGAGAGTAAAAATGGGCAGGGTTCTCATTTCATAAACAGGCACTTTGATGAGATATATGGCAGAGGGCAAATATGGGTTATGCATAACAAATGTTTGCTGCAATGGCAGACCTGTTAAAGGTTACACAACATGTGAAATTCCACACTTGAGGAGTTCATTAGAGAGGGGGAAGCAGGGGTTAACAAGAAAGATAGATAAGGAGTGGAGAGACAGAGCGAGAGAGAGAGAGAGAGAAAGAGAGGGAATGAAGCAAGAAGGTAGAGAATAAGGGTTGTTGGTGGATATAACAGGAACATCTCACAGACGGTTTGAACTCAATAAGAATCCACATTTTTAGAAGCTATCACGACAACAGATTTTTTCTTGGACTATTCAAAGGTAACAATGCAATTACAATTATAATGAACCTACTATTTTTTCAACCGCTTGATTAATTCTGATAAATGTTTTTAATTGCTTACTCCTTTCTCTCCATATTAAGAAACAAAATTCTTTAAAAACCCACACTGATAACAGCAGGAGTCCTTTTAATTTATTTTGCTTTGCTCTTTTCCAGAGCTTAAGTGAATTCCAATGAATTTGTTTGCTGCCTGTTATGGTTGTATTGACTGATAGTATCGTCCTCTGTACAGTATTTTATAATGGAATATTCCACATGAGTGATTCACCTTTGAATTCCATTGGAATGTGTTTGCAAGATATTGTTAGCACGATAGTGTTGCCATAATAACTATACCTTTTGCAGTCCTTTTGATTCATTGGATGAACTTCTAAGTATTAGCGTAGATCAGAGAATGATTAGAAGACATCATTTCATTGATAGATTCAGATGTCGTAAACCCTATCTTGAAAACAAATATATAGCGTTGAAACTACTACATGAAGTTGTCACTTTAGAATGTTTTTGGTCTATTTTCCTTTCTGGTATTGTCCACAGTTGGTGCCTTAACAATAATTGAGAACTGGAAAATTCTTTACATCATTTTTTAAAATCTGTTTGTTTTTGGAATGCATGAATTGCTGGTTTGGCGAGCATTTATTAACCAATCTTCTTTGTCTTTCAGAAGGCTGTGATAAGAACCTCTAGATGAAGTTCTCCCATAATGCTGTTGAGTAGGGAGCTCTATGATTGCTCCCAGAGATGCTGAAGAAATTGTTATTTATATAAATCAAGAGGAACCTGCATATAATGCAAGCCATGGCTGTCTATATGGTTAAGGTCATAGATTTGGTGTTGATGCATGACAGCATTCTTATTGAAGGACAAGATATGACTGAATTTGAAATGTCTATGGGGATTTATTCACAATTATTACTATAATCATACAGGTATATTGTAGAAGTTTGAATAAATGTTGCTGTCACTCTCTAATTTCTGGATTCTAATGTTCAGAAAAGTTAACAACAGAATTAATAAGTGAACAGCTGCTTCTTCAGATAAACTAGCTATAAACTCTGCAGAGATGCACAGAAGAAATACTGTCTTGATTACATAAATTGTTCACTGTGTTTTAAAATCAAAACCTCGTCTGATTTCCATTCCATACAGAGATCAGTTGAGACTCTTGCCTTGCTTAATACCTCCCATGGTTACAGGTGACATCTTAATATTTCACCTCTTGTCAAAGGAACAAAGGTGGAGATAATCACAACTATTCCAAAGGTACTACTTATGCTATTGGAATGTGAAATATGATAATAGACAATAGACAATAGGTGCAGGAGTAGGCCATTCGGCCCCTCGAGCAAGCACCACCATTCAATGTGATCATGGCTGATCATTCTCAATCAGTACCCCGTTCCTTCCTTCTCCCCATACCCCCTGACTCCACTATCCTTAAGAGCCCTATCTAGCTCTCTCTTGAATGCATTCAGAGAACTCGTCTCCACTGCCTCATGAGGCTGAGAATTCAACAGATTCACAACTCTCTGACTGAAAATGTTTTTCCTCATCTCCATTCTAAATGGCTTACCCCTTATTCTTAAACTGTGGCCCCTGGTTCTGGACTCCCCCAACATTGGGAACATGTTTTCTGCCTCTAACGTGTCCAACCCCTTAATAATCTTATATGTTTCGATAAGTTCGATGATGAAATAACATGCCACTGGGCATGTAATTGTTCTCTAAGTATTTGGCACGATGTGTGAATTTTCTTTATCTCGTAGAGTCAGAGGGTCATAGAGTTGTGCAGCACAGAAATGGGCCCTTCATCCCACCATATCTATGTCAACGTTTGACCCCATTTACACTAATCCCACATGTCTGCATTGGGACCATATTCTTCTAGGGGCTGTCAATGTAAGTGTCCATCTGAATGCCTCTTAAACATAGTACTTGTTGCTGATTCCACCACTTCCCTGTCAACACTTTTTTCCAGAAGTCAACTATTCTCTGAGGAAAAAGCACACACCTCGGATACCCTTTAAAACTGCTTCCACTCAGTTTAATTCAATGTCCTTCATGTTTGTAGGCTAATTGGCTGGGTAAATGTAAAAAATTGTCCCTAGTGGGTGTAGGATAGTGTTAATGTACGGGGATCGCTGGGCGGCGCGGACTTGGTGGGCCGAAAAGGCCTGTTTCCGCGCTGTATATATATGATATGATATGATATGTTATTGACCAATTCAAATCAAAGAAAGCCAATGCAGGTTTACTGCAACTAACCAGTGAGCAGTTAAAAACTGTACTGCATCATTGGGTAAAAAATATTTTCACTGCAATGAAGCTTCACACAGAATTATCCAACACATCCAAATAAAGTTTAGATAGTTTAGTGAAGAAAGCTCCATTTCTCAAACATTGGAGATTAACTGCATTCAGCTGGACAATTAACAGAGGCATTGAGCACTCAAATGAAGCAGTAATATTACATTCTTAAAAAAAATAATTTTGATAAAGTGGAAAAAATTGGCACAGATAATATAATCACCAAAATGACCTGCCCTGGAGGGGAAACTAGCCAGATTAAAGTCAACATAGTGACTTTCTGTACCTTAATATGGTAAAATGGTAAATTTTGAATGTATGGTTAACAGACTGGAATCAATATAACAAATATTGTTGCATAATCCATGTGTAAAGGTGAGCCAAATTGAAACAGGAACAATTTTTTATCATGTAATGATGCTCGCGTATTAAGAATATTATGCAAAAATGTGTCCCTGTTTTTCAGTTAACTAACTATTTATGTTTATTTTCTAAATAGTTTTTATTTGCCAGCAGAGATCATTCCTGAATCGTATTTATGCGCAGGGTGTAAGCCAATCCAAAACCTAATTATTTGTGCTTTTTTTTGTTGCAAGTTTTCTTTTGTTAAATAAGAAACCTATCTGCTTCCTAAAATTCCACAATTTTTTTTTGTCAGCATTAAATATATAATACTCTTAGTATCAATAACACTTTGTGTGTTGACCCAATGAAGTTCTGGACATGGATCAGTGCTAAAGTTAAAAGCTATCACTGCCTAATCCATGGGATAAAAGACATTGTGTATTGTAAGTATAAATCCAGTCCAAGCATGCTTCAGCTGAGTGGTAACCATAACGGTTGAGTACTTTTTTTTACAATTATGTTCAAACTTATAAGGTACTTGAGCTAACACCCAAAGCCTAGGTATTAAATGTGACTGCATTTGTGTGAAGGGTAAGCTATTTCAGTTCACATCACTGGTTTTTGCTTTTTAAGACCAAGTTAAGATCTGACCCACAGCAGTCAAGAAAAGCAAAACCTTATTGACAGCAATAAAGAGCAGGAGCTCCAACATTCACTTGTGTATAATTCTCTTCAAAGTCATGGTTTTAATGCATGAAATTGATGTAAAATGTATCAGTGCCCCAAACCAGGCTATTAAATCACTGCAACTAAGCTGGCATTACTAATAATAATTGCCGGTCTCATTCATGGCTTCACTTACACATAGGACAGAAATTTACAGAAACCTCTTCACTGAATGAATGTTGCTAACAGCTTCAAACATTCAGATAAATAAACCTCTAAGCACAAATGATACTTAAGAACGATTCCAACTTTATTTTCTAGCTTTTCTGAATTTTTTTTCTCTGTTCAATTAGGCTTCTTGCTTAGATGTATCGCATCCCAGACTCTGATGATATTTTGTTAGCATTCATCTTTGTTTAGCCAACTGGAATGCAAATGATGCAGCACATTTCTTAATTTCACAGATTTGAAGGCCTCACCTATCACCATTATCTGAGGAATCTAGCATTCCAGCATGAGTACATTGGTTCTAATTCAGGGTTGCCCTGAACAGATGCATTTTGGTTTAATCCAAACAATGGAAAGACTATTGGAATGGAATATGCACCAATGATCAAACAGAGGCAGCCAAGAAGGAGAGGCACATAATTACAACAATGGTGCCAAAAACCTGTCACCACTAAAAGATGTATGAAAGCCATATCAAATCAAAACCTGACATGGCAGATGGTGTAAATGGACAGGAGATGGATACCATGTCCCGGATCATACGAGGTTGCGACAGAGAATGATATCACAAGTTGAAGGTGTAGGCACCATCTAAGGAAACCAAAGAAGGGCTTGCTTGATGCAACCAGATGTATGTGAAAATACCAAGTATGGACCCTGCAGAGCAAGAGTGTCTGAGAGAAATGCATCCAGTTTGGACCAGATCTGAAAGGCAAGTCCATTGACACAGGTACCTGGGATAACGTGACAAAGTAAAGCATAGTCAGTTTAAGTCTGTTTTTCACTTTTTATTTCTCATCACTAAATGAGAGATGTAGCTTTATTATAGCGTCTACAATAATGGGTGTGTGGCCCAACATGAATTGTAGAATGTGACAAACGCTATTTACATGTAAAACTGGGCAGACCAGGTTTGGCGGTCTGGAAGTTAACCACAGTAAGAATACAATGCCACATTTTGAGCATCTATTTTTTTTTAAATGGTTAATAACATATTCTAGCTGTTAAATTAAATCACCAAATATTTTTCAGAATTTTAAAAAGAGAAAATATACTGAGACAATCACTGGATTGCATATACATGGTATTCTTTAGGCTTTTTTGCATTAATCCTAAAGTAAAATAATTCAAAAGCTAACAATCTGAAATACAAATTACAAATGCTGGTTATGTAGTTTTTGTAGAGAGAGAAACTAAGTTAATAGTTCTGGTCAGTCGTCTTCCAACTAATGTTTACAGCATTAATTTATTAACAGGATTTTATAAAATCTTAGAACAAGATGTGGTGGCACAGTGATGCAATGGTACAGGCGCTTCCTCACAGTGCCAGAGATCCAAGTTGGATCCTGACCTCAGCTTTGTTTGTTTGGAGTTTGCATGTTCTTCTGAGACCGCATGGGTTTTCTCTGAGTGCTTTGGTTTCCTCCCAGATCCCAAGGACGTGCGAGTTTGTGGGTTAATTGGCCTCCTGGTGTGCAGGGAGTGGATGAGAAAGTGGGAAAACATAGAAATAGGCTGAATGGGTAAGCAATAGTCAGCATGGATTCAGTTGGCCGAACGGCCTGATTCCACGCTGTATCTCTAAACTAAAGTAAACTACTGTAATATTAAGACAATGTATTTGTGCACCGGTTTTTTAGAAAGCAGGTAGAAGAAAAAGCAAATTCCTACATATAAGAATATTAAAAAATACAGACTAAAATATTTTGTATTGATCAATTATTACCAGATTTGAATATAATCTAGTTTTCAGAATTTATTAATTTCTGTCAAAATCTGGACTAATACAGGATCAATCCAGAATGCAATGATATAAATAGCAAATCTTCACCATTGAAACCATACATTTAAACTCTTCCTGGAGCTCTGTTGCTAACCTGCAGCAAGTATGCATTTAGCTGTACCAACATCACATAGTTCTATGCCAATTTTGCAGTCCACACTCACAAAAATCTACCAGAAATAGTCTCCTGATATATCATGAGGGAACATTTGCTTTAAAAAGAAATTCTAAATAAACAAAAAAAACAAGCTTGAGCTGGAGGAGTACAGGGGAGGTTGAAATACATTTGGGGAAGCTTAACTGCTACTTTTCTTTCTCTGAACATCTGTAATTTGGTCAAGGGATTTAAAAATATACAGAAAAATAGCAATGTTATTTTCAACAATCTGGATTCATCCCAGTAGCATTTGGAACTATCAGTGTTCATTTGCCGTCAAAATGAAACTTATTCATCAGCTTTTTTAAAGGCTGATAAACACATAACTATTTCCAGGAAAACTCCTTTGTCTGATAATTGTTTATTTTCCAACACCAAACTCAAACTCAATAAACTAAACTAAACTAAACATAATAATGGAATGGTTAAGTCATGAACTTACAGTGAACAAACAAGATGAAGATAGTTCAATCAAAAGAGGGAAGGAAGAATCACAAACCAATACTGCACAGATATACAGAGTCACCCTGTTGTATTTTCTCTTCTGGTGTGCAAATTGATTGTGCAGCTGTAATATATTCAAATTACATTATCACAAGGTGCAAGATAGACTGAACTCATCATCCTTCCCTGGTTGTTGTGACTTAATATTTCCTTCAAAGTCAAACTCTGTTGGCTGTTAGCAGCTGATAAGGATGATACAAACTTAAGCAAATTCTTATGTATTCAAGTGTGGTCTCGGGACATGTTAAGCCTGTGGCTACAAGAGGTCAGGAGTCAGAGATATGTGATCTAACCTTTCCTAGTTAGAGTCCAAAGGGTAATGCCAATGGAGTGTTGCTTTGAGGTAATTATGAAGGCACCACAGTCAGGGATGGATAATCTGCTCAGTCACCAGACGATATTGGTGGGTTAACCAGCAGGATAGAGATTGCAGCAGGAAAGAATAACCTGGCTTGATACCAGAGGTGAATACAGAAGAAGCTGTGGATTTTGGCATCTGAAGTCAACTTAAGTAGAGAAACAAGTTTTGATGAATGAAAGAAAACCTGCCGTTAGTGCAGTAAAGCCTGTGAGAATGTCCATGTTTCTTATGTAGGAATAGTTAAAGAGTTAGGAAGGAACAAGCCATGAGGTGATTAGAAAATGAGAATCATAGAAACATAAAAACATAGAAAATAGGTGCAGGAGGCCATTTGGCCCTTCGAGCCAGCACCGCCATTCATTGTGATCATGGCTGATCATCCACAATCAGTAACCTGTGTCTGCCTTCTCCCTACATCCGTTGATCCCATTAGCCCCGGGAGGTCTATCTAACTCTCTTTTAAAATCATCCAGTGAATTGGCCTCCACTGCCTTCTGTGGCAGAGAATTCCACAAATTCACAACTCTCTGAGTGAAAAAGTTTCTTCTCACCTCAGTTTTAAATGGTCTCCGCTTTATTCTTTGACTGTGGCCCCTAGTTCTGGAGTCCCCCAACATTGGGAACATTTTTCCTGCATCTAGCTTATCCAGTCCGTTTATAATTTTATATGTCTCTATAAGATCCCCTCTCATCCTTCTAAACTCCAGTGAATACAAACCCAGTCTTTCCAATCTTTCCTCATATGACAGTCCCTCCATCCCAGGGATTAACCTCGTGAACCTACGCTGCACTGCCTCAAGAGAGCCTTCCACATATTAGGAGAGCAAAACTGCACACAATACTCCAGGTGTGGTCTCACCGGGGCCCCATACAACTGCAGGACCTCTTTGCTCCTATACTCAAATTCTCTCATTATGAAGGCCATTAGCTTTCTTCACTGCCTGCTGTACCTGCATGCTTACTTTCAGTGACTGGTGTATAAGGACACTAAGGACTCATTGCCCTTCCCCTTTACCTAATCTGACACCATTGAGATAATAATCTGCCACCTTGTTTTTGCTGCCAAGGTGGATAACCTCACATTTATTTACATTATACTGCACCGGCCATGCGTCTGCCCACACTCAACCTGTCCAAGTCACCCTGCAACCTCCTAACATCCTCTTCGCAGTTCACACTGCCACCCAGCCTTGTGTCATCTACAAACTTGCTTGTGTTACTTCTAATTACATCATCCAAATCATTAATATATAGTGTAAATAGTTGCAGCCCCAGCACCGAGCCTTGCGACACTCCACTCGCCACTGCTTGCCATTCTGAAAAAGACCCGTTTATTCCTACTCTTTGCTTCCTGTCTGCCAACCAATTCTCTACCCATGTCAATACCCTACCCAAATACCATGTGTTCTAATTTTGCTCACCAACCTCCGATTTGGGACCTTGTCAAAGGCTTTCTCAAAGTCTATGTACACTACACCCACTGGCTCTCCTTTATCCATTTTACTTGTCACATCCTCAAAAAATTCCAGAAGATTAGTCGAGCAGGATTTCCCCTTCATAAATCCATGCTGACTTGGACCAATCCATTTACTGCTATCCAAATGCGCCGTAATTACCTCTTTTATAATTGACTCCAGCATCTTCCCCACCACCGATGTCAGGCTAACTGGTCTATGATCCCTGTTTTCTCTCTCTCTCCTTTCTTGTAAAGGGGGATAACATTAGCTACCCCCCAATCCACAGGAACTGATCCTGAATCTATTGAACATTGGAAAATGATCACCAATGCGTCCACGATATCTAGAGCCACCTACTTGAGTACCCTGGGATGCAGACCATCAGGCCCTGGGGATTTATCAGCCTTCAGTCCCATCAGTCTACCCAATACCATTTCTCGCCTAATGCAAATTTCTTTCAGTTCCTCTGTCTCTCTAGATCCTCTGTCCTCTAATACATCTGGGAGATTGTTTGTGCCTTCCTTAGTGAAGACAGATCCGAGTACCTGTTCAACTCTTCCGCCATTTCCTTGTTACCCATAATAATTTCACTCTTTCTGTCTTCAAGGGACCCGCATATGTCTTTACTAATCTTTTTCTCTTAACATACCTAAAGAAGCTTTTACATTGTGGAGGAGGATGAGGGGTGATCTTATAGAGGTGTATAAAATCATGCGAGGAATAGATCGGGTGAATGCACAGTCTCTTGTGCCTCTTCCTTTTGGAGTAGGGGAATCAAGAACCAGAGGACCTAGGTTTGTGATGGGAGAAAGATTTGATACGAACCTGAGGGGTATACAATGGGTGATGGGTGTATGGAATGAGCTTCCAGACGACGTAGTTGAGGCAGGTCCAATCGCAATGTTTAAGAAGCATTTAGACTGGTACATGGATAGTATAGGTTTAAGATTGTATTCTTAATTACTTTTCAGATTTTACTTGGTTATTATTGGATTAGAAGAACTTACAAAAGGTAAATATGATATTTGCGTTGTTTGGTTAAATGTTTCTTTTGATCACAATATTAAAAGAGAGGAGAAACATCTGTTAATGTAAATAAAATGTTAAAATACCAATGTTACATCAAAGAATTTGTTGTGCACAACCTCTCCTTTGTAACCAAATATATAAGAATGAGAGAGATGAGGTATGGAAAGTGTTTTATGGAAGGTGTTTCAATTGTCTATGAAATGGATATAATTATTACATACAAGAACATCAGTTCTTTCACCAGGATCACAGTGGAACTTCAAACTACTTTGTTGGCTATCTGTATTTAAGGACAAGATGGAACATATTAAAATAATCTGACCAAGAAAGAATATTTCTGGATCCACCAATTAATCATTGAATCCATTTTGAGTTAATTGACCTGGATAATGTACTTGAATAGTTGCCTTCTCTGTAACTGCACTGTTGCTGTTCATGTGTTCATATATATATAATTGGTTTCAATCTGTCCGTATGTTTGCAATTGCTGCATATTGAAAAATACTTCATGATTCGTGCAAGTTTCAGAAGATTTAATCCCTTTGGAAATGAATTGAGTCTACAGACCATTAGACAGTTCTTTTACTCAGGAACTTATTTCAGGTCATTAGTCAGAAAGAGCACACACTTTTCATGCACACCCAGGTTGCATGAAGGTGGTTGGCTTCTGCAATAATTAGTTAAATAGCAAAAGCAGTTGCATTGATTAAATTATGTGATGAACCATCAGTTAATATCCAATATATTTTGTCAAAAGCAATTAACTAAATTCTTGCCTGACCAATCATGTTTCAAATGTTTTGATTAATCCTGAATTGAAGAATATATCACATGACTAGTTGGTACCTGGTTAAATCAGAAATCAGCATGACAATGGTTAAAAAAAGTGGCTCATTGCCATCGTCTCAAGGGCAAACAGGGATGGATAATTTTCCTTATTTTTGCTTGTCGGCAATACACATTCCAACCCCCACAGAAAAAAATGAATATAAAGAGCTGAAAAGACATTTTGGTTATCAATAAATCCAAGTATTTCCAATGGGTGATAGGAAAATAAAAATATTCTAAAGCTAATGTAAAATGCCAAGTTTATGAGCTAGTTTCAAACCTGCATACTCATTTAAGAGATCATATTTACAATATCTTAATCTGTGAATTAAATGACTGACATAGTCATACTCACATCCTTGATTTTTGAGAAATACAGGCAATGAATCAATGAAAGTGCAAAATATTTGGTTATATGACAAGGTTATCAGACTATCCAGACATTTTGCTATTTTGAATGACTGCAATTTTTATCTTAAGCTATTAGATTTTCCTATCATCCACTACACAAAATGAATCACAAAAGATGCAGCTGGAAACCTGCAAGAAAACAACATGGTAAATGCTGGAAACACTCAACAGGGCAGGCAGCATCACCAGAAAGACAAATAAAGTAAACTTGTCAACTGAGAGACCTATTATCAGAAGATAAAAGAGGCAATTATCAAATTGGGGAAATGGTGGTAAGCAGACGCGGTAGGATAAAGAGAATAATTGGAAATGAGTAGGTGCAAGGATAATATGTCCTCACCTGGGAGTCTAGAACAAGGAGCCAACATTAACTGAGGAATGAGAAAAGAAGTTGCTTTACTGGGAAGATAATGCATTTTAAAACTCTCATTTCAGGATGCCCTTGAAGGCTCAATCATTGAGTATATTTCAGGCTAATTGAAATGTATTTACTATAAGATAATAACTGCAGATGTTGGTACAAATCGAAGGTATTTATTTCACAAAATGCTGGAGTAACTCAGCAGGTCAGGCAGCATCTCAGAAAAGAAGGAATGGGTGACGTTTCGGGTCGAGACCCTTCTTCGGACTGATGTCAGGGAGGTGGGACAAAGGAAGGATATAGGTGGAGACAGGAATATAGAGGTAGATCTTGGGAAGGAGGAGGGGAAGAGAGGGACAGAGGAACTATCTAAAGTTGGAGAAGTCGATGTTCATACCACTGGGCTGCAAACTGCCCAGGCGAAATATGAGGTGCTGTTCCTCCAATTTCTGGTGGGCCTCTGGAGGAGGCCCATGACAGAAAGGTCAGACTGGGAATGGGAGGGGGAGTTGAAGTGCTCGGCCACCGGGAGATCAGTTTGGTCAATGCGGACCGAGCGCAGGTGTTCAGCAAAGCGATCGCCGAGCCTGCGCTTGGTTTCGCAGATGTTAATAAGTTGACATCTTGAGCAGCGAATGCAATAGATGAGGTTGGAGGAGGTGCAGGTGAACCTTTGTCTCACCTGGAAAGACTGTTTGGGTCCTTCGATGGAGTTGAGGGGGGAGGTAAAGGGACAGGTGTTGCATCTCGTGCGGTTGCAGGGGAAAGTGCCCAGGGTTGGGGTGGTTTGGGTAGGAAGGGAAGAGTGGACCAGGGAGTTACGGAGGGAACGGTCTCTGCGGAATGCAGAGAGGGGAGGAGATGGGAAGATATGGCCAGTGGTGGTGTCCCGTTGTAGATGACGGAAATGTTGGTGGATGATTTGTTAGATCCGCTGGCTGGTGGGGTGGAAGGTGAGAACGAGGGGGATTCTGTCCTTGTTGCGAGTGGGGGGAGGGGGTGCAAGAGCGGAGCTGCGGGATGTAGAAGAGACCCTAGTGAGAGCCTCATCTATAATGGAGGAGGGGATAGACTTTTTGCAGGGGACCGGCTGGGAAGAAGTGTAGTCCAGATAGCTGTGCGAGTCAGTTGATTTATAATAAATGTCCGTCACTATTCTGTCTCCTGTGATGGAGATGGTGAGGTCCAGAAACGGGAGGGAGATGTCGGAGATAGTCCAGGTATATTTAAGGGCAGGATGGAAATTGGAGGTGAAGTGTATGAAGTGAGTGAGTTCTGCATGGGTACAAGAGGTAGCACCAATGCAGTCGTCGATGTAGCGGAGGTAGAGTTCGGGGATGGGGCCGGTGTACGTCCGGAACAGGGATTGTTCGATGTACCCGACAAAGAGGCAGGCGTAGCTAGGGCCCATGCGAGTGCTCATAGCTACGCCTCTGGTTTGGAGGAAGTGGGAGGAGTCAAAGGAAAAGTTGTTGAGGGTAAGAACCAGCTCTGCTAGGCGGAGGAGAGTGTTGGTAGATGGGGATTGGCTGGTTATACGGTCGAGGAAGAAACGGAGGGCTTTGAGACCATCCTTGTGGGGGATGGAAGTGTAGAGTGACTGGACATCCATGGTAACGATGAGGGAGTGGGGGCCTGGTAACCGGAAGTTATCGAGGAGATGGAGAGCATGTGAGGTGTCTTGGACGCAGGTGGGGAGGGATTTAACCAGGGGGGATAGGATGGAGTCGAGGTAGGTGGAGATAAGTTCGATGGGGCATGAACAGGCAGAGACAATGGGTCTGCCGGAACAGTTCTGTTTATGGATGTTTTTACTAGTGATTTGGATTAATCAATAGATATGGAGTTAGTATAAGGAAGTGCCTCTGAGTAAGGGATAAGATGTATCAAGAGGAGGCAACATTGTTTGCGTACTCACTACCGAACTCCCAAAACAGCTACAGTGAGAGTTTACCATGAATGACTTCAAGAAGGCTCTCCAAATCTCCTTGTAAATATGTAACATCACAGGTGAGCCTGAAATTCCATGTGCATAGACAATAAAAATTGTGAAGGACCATTGAGAAGGCACTGAGAATCTTGAGTGTCTTTGATGCGAGCAAACAGAAGCTCATTGAAAATATTTCCCACCTATCTTCCCTTCCATATTTCCCACCTATCTTCATCTGTGGCAGAATCTATACAAATCCACACAAATCTCATCAACAATCTCAGTACCCACAGAAATGTAGTGCAAGCGAGTTATCCTCAACTCCTTAAAACGACCCAAGAGAAAAATGTGCCTGCTCTTCAGATCATCTGTGTTTGGCCACTGGGTAGCACAGTGGCGCAGTGGCAGAATTGCTGCTTTACAGCACCAGATACAAGGGTTCGATCCTGACTATGGGCATTGTCGGTACGGAGTCTGTACTTTCTCCCTGTGACTGTGCGGTTTATCATCGGGTACTCTGGTTTCCTCCCACATTCCAAACTTGTTGGTTTGTAGGTTAATTGAGTTCTGTAAATTGTCCCTGGTATATTGCATAGAATTAGTGTATGGGTGATCACTGGTCGGTGTGGACTAGGTAGGCCAAAGGGTCTGTTTCCATGCTATACCTCTACACTAAACTAAACTAAACACCGGGCTCAATTGTGAATCGAGTGCTGGAGTGGAAGGTGAAGTACCCATTTTTATGTGCTTCAATACATTTTGTATTCTTCAACAGGCTAATGCAAAAGTTCAGGATGTTGTATGTTTATATTGAGTGGATAAAAAAACATTAAAGGCTAAGTATACCTTATGCCATGTTTGGACAATTTAAAGGAGCAACCCCTACTGTTAATTGAGTGCTTTCTTGATCATTAATGAATATTTGATTTAAGACTCCATGCTGTTTACTTGACATGCCAAGCAGTAACCTGGTGAAGAAGCTACTTACACTAAATGTTGTGCACACAAGAAATTGCTAAAAGATCCAATAATGAACTGAGAGCTGCAGAGGAATTGCATGACAGAAAACACAAAGTTGTTGAACATTAAAACATTTATATTTAAATGAATTACAAGTGCATATTTTGAAACCAAAGGAGTCATAAGCACTGACTGTTCAAGTGTCCACTTGCAAGATCTGCACATTCACTTCAACATAAGGCAGCAAGGTAAGCAAGCGCTGCACAGCAATGGCAATGAGGTACTTGGGTGGATGGTGTCCATGCTGGAAGTGTCTGCAGAGACCATCACAAGGTAAAGTGGAAACATTGAAACAGAAAGCACCAAGAAAATCTGAAATGCAGGTGAGTTATTCAATATCATCTGCAGTCCTTGATGAGCTGTCGGTGATAAGCACTTTGGATGTGGAAGTCTTCAATGGTTTTCGGTAGCAATCAATTCATAAGCAAATTCTGTGGATTCTTCAGATACTAAATGATAGTCCACGGAAATGTTAGGGCTACAGCTATGTTTTTTGGTAAAATTCTTTGAATTGAGGGAAAGATGCAGAGAGGCCATTTCAGTTCTCAGGTGTTGCTAAAGTAGTGGAAGATAGCTTGGAAAGGGCCTGGAGACATAAGATACAAGAGATACTGGAAGCCCAAACAAAGCACAAAGTGTTGGAATAACTCAGCATCTGTGGAGGGAATAGACAGGTAACATTTCAGTATGGGACCCTTCTTAAGGCTGATTCTGAAGTAGGGTCCAAATCCAAATGATCGCCTGTCCATTTCTCCACAGATTCTGCCTTAAGGGCCTGTCCCACTTAGGCGATTTTTTTAGGTGACTGCTGGCGACTGTCAAAGTCGTAGCAGATCGCCAAATTTTTCTTTTACCCTACGATAATGACCACGACAATGCCGAGTCAGGTCGAGAGTACACCGTCTTTGGAAACATTGCAAAATTCCCACGCTTATCAATGCTTCTCCGGCGACCTAATTTTCGCTGAAATCACTGTCAAGTCTGTAAGTACTTGAGAGTTTTGAAATATAACATCTTGCCCGGGTTACTTGAAAACCAAGTTCCACGGTAACAAGGCATAAACTGGATTGACTTCCAGTTTACTAATAGCAGTATTAAGAAATTTAATTTTAAACGTGGTTAAATGGATTTTTGTGCGGAATGTGGGCATTCTTTGAAAATGTACAAGTGATGCATATCTGGTTTCTAGGTTGCATATCTGGGTTGGGAGCCTACTTTAAATGTAATCGCTGATGGCCATAAATATCGCAAAAAATCCCACGCTTACCTGACTGCCAAACTGTCGCCTCCAATCTACCTGTCAAATGTCCTGACGGTAAATAAATTGGTTAAACACAAGTATTTCGTGGTATCTTCAAATGACTTTACTTAATTTAATATTGCATGCTTCTAAATGCATTTAAGACAACCTAGCAAACCTAGGGACAGCATGCGACAGCGCCCGCAATAAGCAATGATACCTGGCGACAAGCCAGCTGTCGCCGAGAAATTTCAATCCAGTTGATTTCTCAGTAATGCGCCGAGATCCACTACGATTCTTTGAAGACTCCTCACGATCATGCCCGCGACACCCCGGCGAACTGTCGGCAACAGCCTAGTCGCCGGCAGTCGCCTTAAAATCGCCTAAGTGGTACAGGCCCTTAACCCACTGAGTTACTTCAGGACTTTATGTTTTATCCTTGAGACTTCATCTGTACACGGAGCTGCTTAATGATCCGAACTAGGTTTGCAATGAAAATAATATTTTGTATGAAGATTCTTATTTGTTTTGTTGAACCTATTTAAAGTCACTGTACATTGCTTTCATGATATTATTTTGTGCTTAAAGTTTTGATAGTAGCTCAGAAAACCACAGTGCTGCTGTGAAAGAAGAGGCTGGGAAATGTGATGCCTAACCTCCACAATTCTTTCATTAGAAACCCTCTAACGAGAGGAAAACATGAAATTACTCAACAGCTTTGAAAGGCTCAGCAAGATAAATGAAAGGTCAGTGTCCAGAGGAAGCTGAAGTGTGAATAGTGATTTGAGACAGATTGTAGGTAAAAGCAAGAAACTCAGTTAGAAATTATTCTAATTGGGTTTTTAACATTTGAGAAACAATATGTAATTGCAATTACTGTAGTAGTTCATGGGTTATTGGTCAATGTTAAGTTTAAGAGTTAAAACTGAGGTTTAAATTCATGTAATGCACTCATGGCAAAGCTTAGTTATAGCAATTTGAGAATAAAATGTGTGTGATTTGCTTCATGCCGATGATATTCTAGAAGTAATTTTTGGGGGGTTTGTTGGCATCATGGGCATGCAAGTTAAATTATTAAAGAATGGAAAGAAGTTAGAAGTATGTTAGAAACTAAATTTGCTGTTTTAGTTTTAGAGATACAGAGCGGAAACAGGCCTTTCGGCCCACTGTCCATGCCGCAGATCAATCACCCATGCACTAGTTCTACCCTACACATCAGGGCCGATATTTACAGAAGCCAATTAACCTACCAACCCACATAAATCAAGATCAAACCCTGGTCTCTGGAACTGTGACGCAACAGCTCTACCTCTGCGCCTCTGTGCCGCCAGTTGTTTATGCTGCATGTCTGTGCTTTGTAAATAATTAATCAGCTGCATTTTTTGTACTTTAGATGAATAATTATTAAAAATAATTTAAGATTTTAAAATAAAATGAGTATAGAAGTTGGGAGGTCATGTTGCAGTTATAAAAGACGTTGGTGAAGCCATATTTAAAGTATTGTGTTCAGTTTTAGGAAATGTTATAGGAAAGATGTTGTCAAGCTGGACAGGATGCAGAGACGATTTATGAGGATGTTGCAAGGACTCGAGGGCCTGAGCTACTGGGAGAGTTTGAGCAGGCTGGAATTCTATACCCTGGAGTAACTCAACGGGACAGGCAGCATCTCTAGAGAGAAGGAATGGGTGACGTTTCGGGTCGAGACCCTTCTTCAGAATAATCGTCTTCAGTCTGAAGAAGGGTCTCGACCCGAAACGTCACCCATTCCTTCTCTCCAGAGATGCTGCCTGTCCTGCTGAGTTACTCCAGCATTTTGTGTCTATCTTCGATTTAAACCACCATCTGCAGTTCTTTCCTACACAGGTACATGGCCAGGACAGGTTTAGAGGAATATGGGACAAATGCAGTCAAGTGCATCATGAATGTATGCCTTTAAGATTCATGTTTTACATCTGGTATTTTATTGGATACTGAGTTATACCAAAGGTGTTAGCCATTAATAAAGGATGTTTAAGTTCAAACCTCTATCTCATTTATTTGCCTTCTGGCAATGGAATATAGTGAGAGATGTTGAATGATTTTATTTCGGAGTCACGTGAGTGACTACGTGAAGACCCCGTCCAGCACGCATGCGCGACATTTAGCGTTCAAGCAGTGCAGCGCGACGAACGGGAGTTCAAGGTGCTCCCGCTACAATTTGAAAAGTCGGGCCGACAGGTAAGTTTTACCGTGGCCGTGAGTATTTTCTCTGTTGTCTGTTTTATGTTCCAGACCAGAGGGAAGAAACTTGCAGCTCGCCCCCGTTCGTTTTCCGTTGAGGAACGTTCTTTGGAGGGGGGGCAAGAGGCGGCAGCAACTACCGAGCCGAGCCCAGCACCGCTAGTGCAGCCTGAGCAGCGAGCTGGAGGTACCTGCAGCCAGAACCGGGCGGTAGTATCCGACGATTCGGATGAAGATGCCACACCGCTACAGAGCGGCACTGGCAGCCGCCTAAGCCGAAAACGGCTTATGGAGCAAATGCTCCAGCGAGATCTGCTGAGAGAGCAGCAGCAGACTCGCCAAGGGAGCCCAGGTACTCCCGCAGTGCCCTTTACGGCACTGGCCATTGCCTCACCTTCTTTTGAAGGCAGCATTGGCGACCAGGTCTGGGCTGGTCAACAAGATGGGTTCTTGGCTGAAGATGTCCGGAGTACGCAGAGTGTACAGGATCAGGAAGAGCTGCTGGGTGTGGTCAACCGCTACGTGGTCATTCCACGAGGGGGTCGGCCTTTAGAGCCGAAACTGGCAGCCAGCATTGACCACCTGTCCTCAAAACCCCTACAAGAACGGGTGGTCAATGAGGCTCTTAAACTATATTCAGCCCCAGAAAATTGTACATCATTGAATGTACCAGCTGTAAACAGCCAAATTTGGGGACATTTGGGGCAGAACATCAGGAACCTGGAGTTGAAGCTCCAGAAAATCCTTAAACCCCTGACTGCAGGGATGACATTATATGCTCGGTCCATTGATGGTGTGGACATCTCCACAAATCAGCAAGATACATTAGCTCTGCTGTGCACCAAGGAAATCATCAAGCCTGCCCTCAACCCTAAGTTTGCGGGACTTTGCAAAACACCGGGTTCAGAACCTCCAATTCTGCTTTTGAAAGGACCTTCCAAAAAAGGTGAAAAACCTAGAGGAAGAATCCAAGACCTTTGGTCTCGTGAGGGCAGGTTTGGGACCGAGCAGACCTAACAAACCCAGGCGGCAGTACCTCACGGCGTCCACCAGTCGTAGACCACCATATGGGACTGGTGAAAGCTCGGGGTCCGCAACCATTCCCCGTAAGCCTTTTTAGGCCAGGGCCCAGAGCGGACCCCATGGAAAATGCGCCACCCCCAACAACTTCAACAGCAGCCCTCTACAGCCCAGCAGACACCTCATCGCCCAGCGAAGAGGCAGAAGTAGCACCAGTAACCATGGAGGTAGGTGGGTCTGGTTCCTCTCAGCATATGAGCAGTAGGGGCTCTATACTATCAGGGGGGAGATTGCACTTGTTTTTGGATGCATGGGAAACCATCACTAATGACAAGTACATACTAAGCTGCATTCATGGCTATAAAATTGACTTTGTTCATGAAAACATTCCGCCAGTTCAGCATATACCCCAAAGGGTATTCACCCTCTCAGTCAAAGAGAAACAAGAGGGTCAAGCTGAACTTGTGAGGCTACTAGCAAAAGGTGTCATTGAAAGAACAAAACATGAACCTTTGGAATTTGTGTCTAACATTTTCACTAAAACTAAAAAAGATGGTGGATGTCGCATCATCATTGACTTAACTACGTTAAACGAGTCAGTTAAGTATACACATTTTAAGATGGAAACTTTGAAACCGCCAGACTTTTGATTTCTAGAGGGTACTTTCTAGCAGGCATTGATTTAAAAAATGCCTACTACTCAGTACCCATACACAAGGAGCATCGTAAATAGCTATGGCAATTTAAAACCAAATGGACTAACCTCCGCTCCAAGGTTGTTCACTAAAATCTTAAAACCCGCCTTCGCATTATTGAGGAAACAAAAGCATATAGTCATGGCGTACTTAGACGACATTTTAATAGTAGGGAAAACCTTGGAGACAGCTATTTTGGCAGTAGCAGCCACCAAACGTTTGTTTGAAACTTTGGGGTTTGTCATACATCCAGATAAATCCAATTTTACACCGTCCACTACCATGGACTATCTTGGATTTACGATTGATACTGTTCGCAGAAGGGGAAAGCATCACAATTGACACTAACATGCCACGAACTACTGCATAAACGTCAGCCAACCATACGGCAGGTAGCTAGAGTTATTGGTAAAATGGTAGCAGCTTTTCCAGCTGTACAATTTGGGCCTTTGCACTACCAAAATTTACAAAGAGCAAAAGTGCACGCACTAAAGCAAAACTCAGGTCACTTGACCGAGCTATGTATTTAACTGCTGAATCCATTCCAGAGTTACAATGGTGGACAAGGAACATTAGGCTCAGTTTCCAGTCCCATAATAATCACCAACCCAGTATTAACCATTCAAACGGATGCAAGTGCTTTGGGCTGGGGAGCAACTAACATGCAATCCAGCACAGGGGGCAGATGGACTAATTCTGAATCATCTTGCCTACAGACACGGGGTATCAACTATTTAGAAATGTTGGGTGCGTTTTATGGTTTAAAAGCATATTCATCTAATACGGATCATGCACATGTCCGGTTGCAATTAGATAATACCACGGTGGTGGCTTATATCAACCACATGGGTGGTGTAAAGTTGATATCGTGTGACAAATTGGTCAACCTAATCTGGCAATGGTGTGTCGAAAGACATACTTGGTTACCAGCAACTTACCTACCAGGTAAGCAAAATACAGTGGCAGACACCAGGGCACGCAAATTTAACGATAACATCGAATGGATGTTAAATCCCAAAGTATTTGCCGAAATTACAAAGCAATATGGCACACCAGATATCGATCTATTTGCATCCAGGCTGAATCACCAGGTACCAACGTATGTCGCTTGGGAACCAGACCCTGAGGCAGCAGCAGTTGATGCATTCACGCTGTATTGGGGGAAAATGTTCTTTTATGCTTTTCCTCCCTTCTGCCTCATCAGTCGGGTATTACGCAAGATTCAATTGAATTCCGCTTCAGGAATCTTGATAACACCCGACTGGCCTACACAGCCATGGTTCCCAGTGGCCCTCGACATGGCTGTCGAAACACCGTTGGAATTCCCCAGCAGTCCGGAATTATTAATCCACCCAGTGTCAGGCATTAGTCACCCGTGCCATGACAGAGTCAATCTCCGGGCTTGCAGATTCTAAAAAGACCTCTACTGGGCCTGGGACTGTCTGAGGACGCCATCAACATGATGACCGCATCCCACCGGGAGTCCACCAGGAGACAATACCTGACCAACATAAGGAAATGGGAACGGTATTGCTCCAAAACAGGAACTACCTACAACAGCGCCATAAATACAGCCAGGAGTGCGTTGTCAGCTTATTTGGTTCCAGCAGCAGGACAACTGGCTTTGGGGTCCCATCCACTAGTAATCAAAATCATGAGGGGCATTTTTAACACTAACTCCCCCAGACCAAGGTACACTCAGATCTGGGATGTCAGCATTGTGCTGACGTACCTTAGGGGATGGCCACCGCCCAGGGCACTCACGCTGGAACAACTTACACTGAAATCAGTCATGCTCATGGCACTAGTGTCAGCTTAAAGGGTACAGTCCCTCCACCTTCTGAGGCTGGACAGCATGACAGAGTCATTGGACTGTTTCACATTCCATATTCAGGGACTGGTCAAACAAACTAGACCAGGTACCACGCCTCCAGTCATGGAGTTCTGGGCATATTCATCTGAACCATGGCTGTGTGCCAAGACCCATCTCGCCAATTACATAGACACAACATACAACTTAAGAGGGAGAGAAAAAGCCTTATGGATAAGCCACAAGAAGCCTCATGGTCAGGTGACGAGCCAAACCATTTCAAGGTGGCTCAAGCAGGTGCTTAAGTCCACGGGAGTCAATACGAATGTTTACAAATCTCACTCCACCAGGGCTGCATCTACGTCGGCGGCTAGTCGAATGGACGTGCCTATGGACCATATTCTGGCCGAGCAGGATGGTCCTCGGAAAGAACTTTCCAAAGGTTTTATAATAAACCGCTGGCGCAACCTGCTACATTTGCAGACAGAATTTTAGAGTCTGCAGATAATATTTAATTTAAGCCCTGGGGAGCTCTCTGTTTTTTGTTGTCATTAATAAACCTTTTTGTTCACAAACAGGTTCTTGATCGCGATAACATACTTCCTCCCTCTAAGGTCTTCAGACAGTGAGTGAAGCATGAGCTGGTACACGGTTCGGAATCACAGAGCTTTGAAGTCTTCACGTAGTCACTCACGTGACTCCGAAATAAAATAGTAAGATTAAACGAGAACTTACCAGTTCGAAGTTTGATCTGTATTTTATGAGGAGTTACGATGAGGGATTACGTGCCCTCCGCTCCCACCCTCTATTATACAGATCAACTGGTAATTAAGTTCTTATTTTTTCTTTACTATATTTATTTCAATCGTTGTGTTTTTTCTGTGAATCCACACCGCTGCTTTGAAGAATGTCGCGCATGCGTGCTGGACGGGGTCTTCACGTAATCCCTCATCGTAACTCCTCATAAAATACAGATCAAACTTCGAACTGGTAAGTTCTCGTTTAATCTTACTACTTTAGGCCACTGATTTTTGACAGAACTATTGGATGCAGGTGAGCAACATTTATAAAATCGGATTGCCTCCAAATTACTTTTACTTTTACGAATGGGAAGCTAAATCATACCATTACAGAATTATCTTTCCAGGTGGTTAGATAAACCATTCTATGAGAAAGTGTCTCAATCGACCCAATTATTCTTTCTGGCATTTTAGGACATCTTTGGGAATGGTCTTTAAAAAAAAAATCTTATACCACCAGGAACCATAGCCTAAAGCTATGAACAGGAGTTTTATCTTCAGTACTTACTCTATTCTGTCATATACTGTTATATATCATCGGATTCTTTGCACAAACTTCCTTGTAAACCCTTCACTTACATAGTGCTTCAATGCTGGTCAATCAAACTTGTCTATGGCCAAAACAATTTTTTGCATCTTCTTATCAACGTAAATGTAGAGAAGTGTTACTTCCAAACAAAATATCACAAAGCCATGCAACCTATCCCAAATCCAGACGACAGTATGATTTCCAGAACAAGAATGGGTGACTGGGCAATTGCAAAGGTGCAATGTTAAAAGCTGACCTAGCCTCAGGCAGATGGGGCTAGGAATTATTCTGTATGAAATAAGATGCCTTTGTGCAAGACTACAAGGGAGCAACATCCAATTGATGTGCCATGCATTTCACTCATTAGAAGCATACAGTTTTTTTTTTGTTGTGTCAATGTTCATATCGCTGTGGTGTAAACTGCCCAAGCAAAATATGAGGTGCTGTTCCTCCAATTTGTGCTGGGCCTCACTCTGACAATGGAGGAGGCCCAGGACGGAAAGGTCAGATTGGGAATGGGAGGGGGAGTTGAAGTGCTGAGCCACCGGGAGATCAGGTTGGTTGAGACGGATTGAGCGGAGGTGTTCAGCGAAATGATCGCTGAGCCTGCGCTTGGTCTCGCCGATGCAGAGATGTTGACATCTGGAACAGCGGATACAGTAGATGAGGTTGGAGGAGGTGCAGGTGAACCTCTGCCTCACCTTGAAAGATCAAGAGGGATACAAACCCCAGACCACAATTTCTGAACATCGTAAGAGCTTGTAATAATGGTTCAATTGGGCTGTTTAGTGGGGATCATGAATGATGGCAATGTGTGCCACATATCTCCAATGGCTAATAGGCTAATAAGGCATTGTGACAGTGGAACGTGGGATGTAGGGTCAAAAACATGGTGATCAGTAGTCAAGAGAGAGTCAAGAGTGTTTTACTGTGATATGTCCCAGAGAGAACAATGAAATTCTTACTTGCAGCAGCATAACAGAATATGTAAACATAAAACACTCTAAACAATATAATAAATGAGAGAGAAAAAAAAAGTTCAGTGTGTGCATATATACATAGCAATCAAGCAATCAAGATTAAAATGTTTATCTGAGAGAAGGACGACCCAAAAACCAATTGGGATGGATTGTCGTTGAGCAGGAGCAGCTCCTCCATAAAACCCAACAAAAATGGCCTGTGATAATATTCGAGCTCCATACTACATTCAAAGCTTGTAATAGCGCTGCACTATTTGAAAGATTCACATCTTGATTGATGTCAGTGCTGCACAGCCTGTGGCCTACTCATTATGCATATAGAGGAGGAAAAATCTAATTTGTCAAAATATGTACGGAGTTAATGTTTGCAGTTAGTGATCATTTTTTGGTATCATTCTTTCATGTGGTGCGATAAAAAATTACATGACTACAGAATCTCTAGCTCAGTGAGCCCTTGGAAGGTTTAAATGAACAAATAAATTATGTTAATGTTCTTTTTGGTTCACACTGGAATCAAGCATTTTCTAAAAGCTGATTCCCCAGGATTAGTTACTTTGTCCAAAGTTTAGGAAACCACAGAATAATTTACACCAGGAAACTAGTATCTAGAGATCTTACCTCAATACATGTGTAGTGGTGAGTAAATAGAATGTGCATCTGCAGCTTCATACTTGTCATGTAAATGTCCCTGAAAGAATTATAGGAGATCGTAGAACTGTCTACAGAAATCTTTTGCCAAAAGTGATAAATTAGACAGTACAAATTGGAAAAGTTTTATCTTCCACCCTTTAGTGATTGTTATATCTATTTAATTAAAAGTATCCCGTACTCAGTTCCATTGTCAACCCTTCACTTAGGCTGAGCCTCATTGCTGGATCATCAAGCCACATGGCCTGAGCATTTTGATGCATCCACTTGTCAACTCAGGATGATTTCAGGGTCTCCCCTGAGGAAATGGTACTTTATCCAGCTTCAGGATTTTATCGAGGGAACTCGTGTGAAAAATCACTGCAGTAATTCCTCTTATTAGAAAGATGGTGCTCTATTCCCACATAATGTTCTCTAGTTCAATCCCTCGATACAATCATGTTGAATTAATACTTACCAATTGATGAAGCAAAGCTTGTGCAGGGAAGATGATTTTTGTAGTACAATATGTGATGCGGACAATGATTATTAAAAGTAACAGCCTTAGAGTCAAAGAGAGATACAGCATGGAAACAAGCCAAGTTTACCAAGTCCACACTGACTATCAACCTCCCATTTACGGTAATTCTACACAAATCTCGATTTCCCTATTTCCTATCAACTCTACTGCCCACCTCCACTCCCCTGCACCCAGCTTCTCCCAGTCTCCTACACACTAAGAAAAATGTACTCTGGCCAATTCACCTGCTGACCCACAGCTCTCTGAGATGCAGGAGGAAACAGAATCACCCAAAGGAAACCCACACGTTCACAGGGAGAACCTGCAGAATCCCTACAGATAGCACATACAGTCAGGATTGAACATGGATCTCGGGTGCTGTGAGGCGGTGGCCAATGGTCCACCCACTTCTCCCATCCAGATTACTGCAGTAAGAATCATTAAGTGAGAGATTGGCCAATTTTTCATCTGATCCTTATCTGCCAATTGGACAATCAACTGACACAAGGAGACATCACTGGTAGCTTCAGAACTCATTGCACACTGTTCAGACATCAGATCCCTCTCCAGGATCAATCCTGACTTCCCATGCTATCAGTGTGGAATTTCCATGTTCTCCCGATGATTGCAAGTGTTTCCACCAATTGCTCTGGTTTTCACCCAAATTCCAAACTGGTAGATTAATCATCCAGAGAATTCTTCCCTGTCTTCCCAAATGAACTTCTCAAATGTCTATGGCAGATCTGTGCTTCATCTCCAGGTTTGCTGAGACCTGACTGGTGGCTTCAGAATTGTCATGCCAGCGAGGCCACTCAGGCATTTGCAGAAAGATGATTTTTCATCTACTTTGATTTTGGTAAGGAGCAGGAGGCATCTTGCATCTCCTGCAGGTGGCATGAGAATCATACAGAAGGGCAACAGACCATTCAGACCAATCCATGCACATGGAGCAGTGGGCACCCCTTCACCCAGCATCATACTCCTCTATGCCTCAACAATTCAGGTTTATCCAAATACTTCTTAAATGCTATCAGCAATCTCGCTGCAACTATTCTCTTAGACTGTGCATTCCAGGTATTTACCACTTTCTGGATGGTAAAGGTCCCTCTAGTTTTATCTATTTCTGATGCAGAGAAAAGTTTCCTGCCATGTACCCTAACTGTACCATCTTAACTTCCCCAAGAGGAACGTCCTAGCTTCCAATCTCTCCTCATAACTGAATTCATCCATCTTGGCAACATTTTGGTGAATTTACTCTACACCTCTCTAGTACAACAATTCTGGTCCTTCCTATACCTTGGTGACCAGAATTTCAGCTCAGGTTTGACTAAGATTTTATGTAGTTGAAGCATAACTTCCCTTCTTATGAACACCATGACCCATTGCTGGTTACCCACAAATGCCTGCAACTATGTATTCATCTCTGTTCAATGGTCACCATTGACATGTTGGACTTTCTCAAAATGGGCAAGATTTCCATTTTCTGATGTCCAGGTGATTGTAGAAATTAAAAGAATTTCATCATATCAATGTCACATTTATTTATAGAACAGTACAGCACAGGTATAAGCTCTTCGGCCTGTGATGTCTGTTTTGAACATGATGCCAAATTAAACTAATCTGCTCTGAATGCATGTGCTCCCCATACCCCCGCATACCCTGCATATTCCTGTACTTATCAAAAGGCCTTTTAATTGCCACTGTTGTATTTGGTTCCATGACCACCCCTGCCACCTTGCCCCAGGCACCTACCACTCTCTGTGTAAAATCTCCTTTAAGCTTTTCACCTGATCTTAAAGTATGCCATCTGGGAGCAAGAGGAAGAAGACAGCTTGTGGATATTCCTGCTTAGCATCTGCAGCCGAATATCCCAGCTGTGCTGAGAAAGAAGACAATTACACTGTGGGATTGGAAGAATTCCCGGACAGAGACATACCACTTTAATGAGCCTCAGAAATCATAGCCCTCAAGCAATTTCAGTGACCCTTAACTAATTCTAATGCTTATCACCAATGCAGGACATCAGTAATCAGTTTAGAGGCCAGAGGAGGTTTAATAAGGCCTGACATGCTGCTTTGCAGTTGAACCGAACCCAGGTAGCAATAAATAAATCCATGAACCATTAACTGAAGTTGCTTCCCACAACTGTGTCAACGATCTGCTGCTCACCCTGACACATCTAATGATGGTGAAAAATGTATTTAGGCATTACGTGCAGATGAATTTCTCACATTGGAGGACACATCTAACACACTTACGAGTTCTTCCTGCCAGACTCGTCCTATGTTGCAGGGTTCTGACACATGCATGCCACCCGCTTCTTAACCCATTACCCCAACTTGGATAAAATCATAATTCCTCTCCGGTGTTTTGTTGACCTTGACTTGCATATATTGAAAGAAGGCTCTGCCTGCCTCTCCCCAACATTCCTTCTGACTTGCATGATGTGGCTGCTGTACAGCTGTCTTAGAGTGTGTACCCCTAAGATTTTTCCCAGATTGGTACAGAGTAAAGTATAATAACCCACACTAAAGGATGTCTTCCCATTGAGAACTCTCTCAGAGATCTTGTGACAAAATCCATGATTATCCCCCTCCATGACACACTAGTCAACCTGATGAGTACCTTCAGCAGCAGAGTGGATTCACCAAGATGCAGGACAGAATGCCACAGGAGATCCTTCTTCCCTGTGGCTATCAAACTGTACAACTCCTCCCCCTTCTGTCCTGGGGTAGACTGACTGACTCCCCTCTCCAAATCTTTGCACATCCCCAATCCTTTCCTCTCGTCACTTTAATTTCATGTTTCATGTATCTTGTGTTTTATGACTGTTGGCAGATCAATTTCCCTCCTGGGATCAATAAAGTTCTATTGTATCATATCGTACAGCATCGTATCGTATTCCATGATGCAGATGCTGGTCCCTGTAGCCCAAAAGAATGGAGGAACTCAGTTGTTCAGGCATCTCGATGAAGGGTCCCCATCTGAATCATCAACCGTCCATTTCCCTCCACAGATCCTGCCTAATGCATTATTTTCCTCCATTATTTTGCACAGGATAGGTTTGCACACCAAGACAGACTGCAATCTAATTTCTGAGCTGTTGTATCTGTATGGAATATGTCAATTGAAAGTACTTTTCCAGTTAAAAGTGGATCATTGTCTTGAGAAAAGGAAATGGTGATTATCACCAGAAAAAGGATGTTGAATTCTACAGTGTTGACTATACAAAAGAGTACTAATCCATTCCTGAAGTCAGCAAATATTTTCACAAAAAAACTGGAAACATTCTGCAGGTCAGCCAACAACTGTGAAAGAGAAATGGTTAACATATCAGGTTTAGGCCCTTTTGTCAGAACCGAAGAGCTAGAAGGGCCTAGACCTGAAATATTAACAGTTTCTCTTTCCACAGATGCTACCTGAAACTGCTCAACATTTTCCATTTTTATTTCATATTTCCAGCATCTGCACTTCCTTTAGATTTTCAAAATATTTTTGCAAATTCACCTCCACTTCCATTCACATCTTTGTCACTTTTAATTAACAAAATTCATTCATAATCTAAAAGAGGTGAAGATTTTTTAAACTTTGCAAAATAATAATCAGTAGTTGTGATCTGTGAGAAAAACAAGACTATAAATAACACCTCAAAATTAGAGTTTTCTTGAACAACAAGCTTTTTTTTCCCTGGTTGATTCTTTAAAATACAGACACAATACGTAAAAGCAGGACATTATTTTTCATTTCTTTAAACAGTCTGCATTTTGATTGTTTGTGTAGAGGGAAGTCTCATTCACTAAGTTGAGAGGCAAAGGATGAGGGGGGATCTTATTGAAACATATAAGATAATTAGGGGATTGGACACATTAGAGGCAGGAAACATGTTCCCAATGTTGGGGGAGTCCAGAACAAGGGGCCACAGTTTAAGAATAAGGGGTAGGCCATTTAGAATGGAGATGAGGAAGAACTTTTTCAGTCAGAGAGTGGTGAAGGTGTGGAATTCTCTGCCTCAGAAGGCAGTGGAGGCCAGTTCGTTGGATGCTTTGAAGAGAGAGCTGGATAGAGCTCTTAAGGATAGCGGAGTGAGGGGGTATGGGGAGAAGGCAGGAACGGGGTACTGATTGAGAGTGATCAGCCATGATCGCATTGAATGGCGGTGCTGGCTCGAAGGGCTGAATGGCCTACTCCTGCACCTATTGTCTATTGTCTATAACATCCAGACTGGATGTCGAAAGTCAGATGCAGTTAGACCTTAAAAAATCCCAGGTGAATTCAGTTCAAAGACATACAACTATGATTTGTATTTGAGGCTGGTGGGAAGTAACAAGCTATTTAGAAAATGCAGACTTAGTCATCTGTTCATGTTTTGGCAGTCAATTATTTTTGAAGCGAGATGTCAGTTATAAAGAAATACAAACAAGCGACAGTGAGAGGGCACATGTGACTGTTTCTGTGTTTTAAGATGAAATGGGTTCAATAAAGATGGTTGCATTGATTTAGTGTCCATCAGAAAGCATGCTGTAGCAGCTGCGATACAACTGCTGCAATTTCAGTTTTCATTTCCATGAGGGATAGTGGCACAGACAATGCAGATACCACTTAAACCCACTCCTCGGTAAAAGCAGAAATGGTTTCCTTCGGTTCCTAAATCACAGCTGTGCAGGCTTTAAACATACTTGTGATAGTTGTGGGAGGAAGATGCCTTACTAAGGTTCTCCCACATCTCAACAACCTACAGGATTTGTGTAAATTAGTGGTTCTCAAATTCCACAGGCCCAGCTGATACTGATACAAATTGGGGCTGCTCTCTTACCATTGGAATAGTGCTGTTTGCTTCATCTGGAGCCTATGATACTGGGAGGATTTCCAGGCATTGCATCTATCACTCAGCACTCAGCCCAGCCACATTAATTAACTAGGCAGAGGCTGGGTGTAGGAGCCATTTATGCTTAATTCAGTTATTGTCATTGTGTTATGGCTATGTTTTAATATTTCTAGTTTATGTCTTTTTTGTCTGCTTGTGGGTGTGACAATGCGTAATGGGGAGTGTCTAGATGGGAGGAGGCTAGTGTGTGTCGACAGAGGTTGTGGGTCAGTTTAGACTCGGAGGATGGTGAACATACAGTTCTTTACTACACGCGCTCGTACCATGCGCTCGCACCGGTTATATTTGTAAGAACCATACGGTAATAACTGCAAGAATTTCTAGATATTGTTTGAAGAAGAAACAGTTGATAAAGTACGGGAACTGATTTATTACTCTATGATTTGTGCTACTTTAATAAAACCAATTAATGAAGAAAAGGAGTTTGGAAGATTTGTTTTGTCATATCAGGGTGCGACGTGTGCGTAAGCTATAACTACATTTCATCCCCGAGAAGTAATGGCTATCGAAGTGGGATATCGAGATGGTATAGAAACTGCCATTACATTGGGTATAGAGTCCTGCTACCTGGGAAGCCTCAGGCACCACGGGGTGGGCAGTGGAGGATTGCACAATGTACACAAAGCTCCCAATAAAACAAATATGCAGATCTGTGGATGGCTAATCCGCAGATAATGAGGACTGGGTGCAATTAAAAAAATTGAACTTAAGGATGGTTTGCTGACGACACAGACAAGTTGGCATGAGTGGAAAATAAACATGTTTCTAACTTCTCCAGTTTTGTGGCATATTTCATTTGCAATGGATAGAAATTTTCTGAAAATATTGAGTAGATCAGGCAGCATCTGTATTAATATTTCAGTATGACGATTTATCTTTCAAATGTTCAAGTAGTGATGTAGAGAAGTTGACATCTGGAACAGCAGATACAATAAAAGAGATTGGAGGAGGTGCAGGTGAACCTCTGCCTCACCTGGAAAGACTGTTTGGGTCGTTAGATGGAGTCGAGGGGGGGAGGTAAAGGGATAGGTGTTGCATCTCCTGCAGTCGCAGGGGAAAGTACCTGGGGAGGGGGTGGTTTGTGTGGGAAGGGACGAGTGGACCAGGAAGTTATGGAGGGAATGGTCTCTGCGGAAAGCAGAAAGGGGTGGAGATGGGAAGATGTGGCCAGTAGTGGGATCCCGTTGGAGGTGACGGAAATGTTGGAAGATAATTTGTTGTATACGACGGCTGATGGGGTGGAAGGTAAGGTCAACGGGGACTCTATCCTTGTTACGAATTGGGAGAGGGGGAGCAAGAGCAGAGCTGCGGGATATAGAGCCTCATCTATAATGGAAGAGGGGAACCACCGTTTCCTAAAGAATGAGGACATCTCTGATGCCCTAGTATGAAACACCTCATCCTGGGCGCAGATGCAGCGTAGATGGAGGAATTGGGAGTAGGGGATAGAGTTTTTACAGGAAACAGGGTGGGAAGAAGTGTAGTCAAGATAGCTATGGGAGTCAGTAGGTTTGTAGTAGATGTCGGTCACTAATCTGCCTCCTGTGATGGAGATGGTGAGATCCAGAAACGGTAGGGAGATGTCGGAGATGGTTCAAGTGTATTTAAGAGCTGGATGGAATTAGTGGTGAAATTTATGAAGTCAGTGAGTTCCTACTGCATCCGCTGCTCTAGATGTTAACTTATTTACATCGGCGAAACCAAGCGCAGGCTCGGCGATCGCTTCGCTCAAAACCTGCGCTCGGTCCGCGTTGGCCAAACTGATCTCCCGGTGGCCGAGCACTTCAACTCCCCCTCCCATTCCCAGTCTGACCTTTCTGTCATGGGCCTCCTCCAGTGCCATAGTGAGGCCCACCGGAAATTGGAGGAACAGCACCTCATATTTCGCCTGGGCAGTTTGCAGCCCAGTGGTATGAACATTGACTTCTCCAACTTTAGATAGTTCCTCTGTCCCTCTCTTCCCCATCTCCTTCCCAGATCTCCCTCTATCTTCCTGTCTCCACCTATATGGGGGGACAGGGCTTTCTCCATCGCTGCTCCCACCCTATGGAACTCACTACCCCAAACCGTTAGAGACTCCCCCACACTCACCACATTCAAAACATCGCTGAAGTCTCACCTGTTCAGTACTGCCTTCAACCACTGAAGGTCACCTCACCTTCTGTCTCCTTTCTCTGTTCATTTATTTATTTACTTATTTATCTATTTATTAATTTCCCTTTGTTCTCAAAATCTCTGTAAAGCGTCTTTGAGTATATGAAAAGCGCAATATAAATAAAATGTATTATTATTATTATTATTATATCCTTCCTTTGTCCTTCCCCCCTGATATCAGTCTGAAGAAGGGTCTCGACCCGAAACGTCACCCATTCCTTCTCTCCTGAGATGCTGCCTGACCTGCTGAGTTGCTGAATAAATACCCACAAGTAGTAACCGTTTGGATCAGACCTTCCCAATCAAACCTTTAACAATTTTGATAATCTCTGCTTGGTCACTTCTTTACAAGGAAAAAAAAGATATTCCATCTTTCTTGATATAAATGACCTCTCAGCTCTGTTTTAATCCTTGCATACCTTAATTCACAATTTCATCAGTGCCTCTTGCATATCTATTTCTGCTCTGGAAAGCAGAATTGAATGAAATATTTTTGTGATCTAAGATTGGTCCTAGAAAAATTGAACTTGGCTTTTCATTTTTTTTTAGTTATTACATCAGAAACAAACTATCTTTGTTTATATTTTGTGACCTCATTAACCTAAATGCTAATTTTAATTACTTCTTTCCTCTGTGTCTCAAAGGTTAAATGAGATTTCGGGAACACCAATCACCTCAATAGCCGAATCCAAACAACGTGAAATACCAGCTTTAAGTCTCCACAGCTAAGCTCATTCATATTTAACATGCGAATGCCGCAGTTTCCTGAAGCTCACAAGGAGGTTAATCGTGATCTTCTACTACAATTGAGCTAATAATGGAACGGCCCAAACCATCTAGCAATTTGTGGTGATTCACAACTCAGGGGCTAATTTCTCCTCACCACAAAATGTTTTTATTTTATTGCACTAATACTGGTGAAAGTGTGAAACTCAGCTTTTATTGTTCCTGTAAGTGCTGGGCCAACACATACTGAAATAAGATATACTGAAACACACACTGCCCAAGAACTACCATTTGGCTGTATGCCCAAAAATAAGTGCGAGGATCAGAACATAAGAATAACTGTTGCTCCCGTTGCACAAATTTATTGGTTTTGCACTGCCTGCTAATTATGATAATAGTACCATGTGGTGAGCTGCTGCCTTGTTTTTGAGTGATTGCACATGTCAGCAGGGCACCCAGCATTTTAACAGAAAAAAACACCAAATATTTGCTTGCTCCACTTAAAATCACACTGCATTATTTAAATGACAAATTGCATCGTGACTGTAGAATGTGATGTATTTTGGTGAGATTGTACTTATTAAAGCTTATTCGCCTCATGCACCATTCTTCACTATGTTTATCATAAGCGTTTGGTCCCTGAAGGCACTAACTTGGATTCACAGTTCTACTGTGAGCCCATCTGCCTCCATTATTTTTTTTAATTCATGTATGGCCATCACTGGCAAGGCCAGCATTAAATTAAATTGATTAAAGACCTGAAATGTCCTTGGGAATGTGGTAGTCATCCACTTTCAGCATCCATTCCCACCTTTTTGCATGGAGCTGTGGAGCAGCGGTGGAGGACATCAACAACACCATCTGACCAGGCAACCTCTGCAACTCCAACCCAATGGTGCCGCGAGGCCAACGGATCTTTAAGACTTCATTTTCTCAGCTTGTAACTTGAATGGTACAAGGTGGTGTCAGAAATGTGCAGAGCCTCAGGGTAATCTACCGGTCTTACCCGCTAGCACTTAAGTATGATTGTACCTATATACAGTATAGTAAGATAAACTGTATGCAAAAAAATAATTTCACTGCTTCTAGGTACATGTGACAATTTAATCATGTACCATTGAATCATTGAACGCTGTCATTACAAATCAAATAAAGGAAATCAAATATCTTTGGCCTGATTTGGGGTTAGATGAGGGAGACCCAAGTTCTTCACAGTTCAATTTCCATGAAAATAATTCCAGGAGAATTATTAATGGTTCTAAGCTTTGAATTACATGCCCTTTATCAATTTCATCCACAGAATTTTTTTTATTTATATAGTAATTGTAAAGCAGGTCTTGGGTTACTCTGATTGTGACTCCAGACTCGTTGAACTGTGTATTGCTAAACCTGAGAAACAAAACATTTAAAGATTGCTTTTCTTGGACCAGGACGTTGAAATTAATTACATTTCTATGGCCTCCTGAAAATGTAAAGGTTAAGATGTTAAGTGTACTCTGTGCTGTATTAGCTTTTTAACATTATTGGATTAATGCAAATTTCCTCCAGTCCTTGTTTTAACAGAGGATTCAATGTTTGCTGTAAATGGTTTGACCCTGGTCTTAAACTGACCAGAGAAATTTAATTTTATTTGTACTCTACTTTTCTTATTTAAGATGCATTAATAGCATTAATAGCACAATTTTAAATGGCTGGGTATTATTCAATTTTGAATGTTTACTGTTCTTGTGGGTTCATTTTGTTTCTTTCATTTTGTGTGCTATTGCGTTTAGATAATATCTGGATCAACTAGACAATAGACAATAGGTGCAGGAGTAGGCCATTCGGCCCTTCGAGCCAGCAACTAATCACATTAAAGAGTAGCCAAGGTAAGATAGGTAATTTTGGAAAGGGAAAGTGAAGGCATAGATAAGGAACTGCACTAAGAAAACTAAAAATAGACAAGAGGATGTGAGTCCTGATGGATCATTTAATGAAAGAATACAGGTATTAATAAGACTAATAAAAGTACACTTTCACAACTCCATTGTGGAACATGACAGCATAGGAAAAATGGACAGATATTTAGCCTGTCAGATTTCCATCTCCTTAATGGCTCCCCGTTAGAAAAGGAATAGAATGCTTCCATAAAAAACAGGTTTGACTTTTAAGTTGCCATGAAAACAAAATAGTCAGATAACTGATGCAGCATTTTCCACTCTTAATATTACTGCTGGACACCACTGCTTTCCCTTTCACTGAAAGGTCTGGGAGTCAAGCAGCAACATAAGTTGAGGTTTTATTTGCGGAGCTCCAGTGATCTATAATCCTGCTGACATTTATGAGTTAGGCATAAGTCATTGGAAATGCCAGCCCTATATAAATGATCTGAGGAGGACAATCCAAGTGTTTTTGCATATGATATCATGTATTCAGAAGAAGTAAATTGCAAGGCATTGTGTAGGACAAGCTAAATTTGCATTCCATTTCAGTTTACCAGTTGGTCTATTTGCTCAAGATTTTAATGGACATTAACCCACTCCAGTTTCAGCTAGATAGGACAGCATGAACATGGTGGGCTAAAGGGCCTGTTTCTATGACTATAGGTATCCCTATCCATCCGACAATCACAGAACCTCCCACAACCTTGACTGGCAATCACAAATCTCTGACATGTCTGCCCCCACCCCAAAGGGGCAACTGCAGCCCTCTTTTATTACTATCCCTACCCCATTAAACATATGCAGCTACCGTAACAAAACTGCCTCCACCCCTCCAGCAAACACAGTCTCTGACTCTGACTTGACTACTTCAACTAACAACAATAGCTCCCCCTCACTTTCAGCAATTCCTGGCTTACAATTGCCAGATCTTCCCCGCCTCAACCCATGAACATTCCCATCCAGTTTGATTCAATGTCTTTGCATTCACTCTATCTAATCTCCTCTTGACTTTATACACCTCAATAAAGTCACCCCCTCAGCCTCCTGCATTCCAAAGAATAATGTCCTAGCCTGTTCAATCTCTCCCTGAAGCTCATGTCATCAAATCCTGACAACATCCTTGTAAATCTTCTTGTCACTTTTTCCAATTTAATGGCATCTTTTCTCAAGCAGCATGACTAAAACTCAACACAATGCTCCAAGTGCGGCCTCACCAACATAATTTACAACTGTACATAATATCAAGAGAGTCAAGAATGTTTTATTGTCATATGTCCCAGATAGAACAATGACATTCTTACTTGCAGCAGCACAACAGAATATGTAAACATAGTACACTGTAAACAATAGACAATAGATAATAGACAATAGACAATAGGTGCAGGAGTAGGCCATTCAGCCCTTTGAGCCAGCACCACCATTCAATGTGATCATGGCTGATCATTCTCAATCAGTACCCCGTTCCTGCCTTCTCCCCATACCCCCTGATAAACAATATAATAAATGAGAGAAAGAAAGAAAAGAAAAGAAAAAAAGAAAAGGAAAAAAACCTTCTATACATCTCAACTTCCATACTCAATTCCCTGACTCACATAGACCAGCATGCCAAAATCCTTCTTTACCACATTATCTACATGTGATGCCATTTTCAGGGAATATGTATTTGTACTCCTAGATCGCTCTACTCCACAACATCTCCTAGAGCCCTGCTGTTCACTGTGAAGATTCTTTGACTTTGACTTCCCAAATTCAACGCCTCACGCTTATCAGAATTAAACTCCATTTGCTGTTCCTAAGTCCATTTATTTACTAAGCTGATCAAGATCTCACTGTAATTCTTGATAACCATCTTCACAGTCCATGATACCACCTATTTTATTGTCATTTGCAGTCATATCTTGTACATTCCCATCCAAAGCATTAATATACATGACAAATAGGAAAGGGTCAGCAACGGTCTGTGTGGCACACCACTAGTCACAGGCCTCCAGTGCAAAAAAAATCCTTCCACCACTACTATAAGAAAATAACTGCAGATGCTGGTACAAATCGATTTATTCACAAAATGCTGGAGTAACTCAGCAGGCCAGGCAGCATCTCGGGTCCACCACTACCCTCAGCTTCCGCTCATGAATCTAATTCTGTACCCAATCAGCTAGATCTCCCTGGATCTGATGCAATGTAACTTTCTGAAGCAGCCTACCTTGCAGAACCTCATCAAAAGCCTTTTTAAAATCCATATAGCTAACGTCTATGATGCAGCGTTCATCAACTTTCTTGGTTACTTCTTCAAAAAACAAAATCAAATTCATGAGATATGATCACTCAAGCTGAAGGTATGATCACTCAATCACAAATATTTGCTGACTATCCCTAATCAATCCCAGTCTTTCTAAAGTCAAAGATATTTTATCCCTCAGAATCCTCTCCAGTTACATTCTTACTACAGCTGTTGGACCTACTGAAAGTGCCCATATTTTTAGCAGCCCTTGTTAAATAGCAGCATATTAGCCACCCCCCAGTCTTCTGACACCTTACCCATGTCTACTCAATCAGGAATCCTGCCATTTCTTCTCTAGCTTCCAGCGCTATGCCCTTGATTATATCTGATCAGGCCCAGGGATTGATTTACCATTGTACCCTCGTAAACATAGAAACATAGAAAATAGGTGCAGGAGTAGGCCATTTGGCCCTTCGAGCCAGCATCGTCATTCAATATGATCATGGCTGATCATTTAAAATCAGTACCCCTTTCCTGCTTTTCCCCCATATCTCTTGATTCCTTTAGCCCTAAGAGTTAAATCTAACTCTCTCTTGATGTCAGTGCATGATGTACTTGAGGAAGTACACCCACCACTTCCTTGACTGCAAAATGGTCTGTCCTCAACAAAACTCCATTAACTATCCCAAGTTCCTCTGTCATCATGTCTTTTACTGCAGTAAAAAATAGAAAACAAATATTCATGGAGGACCTTGCCCATCTCCTGTGGCTCTACGTATAAGTGACCACTTTGATTTCTGAGGGGGGTAAATCTCTCTCTCAGGTTATTCTTTTTCCTTTAATGTACTTACAGAATCACTTTGGATTATCCTTAATCATTTAATGCCAGAGCTATGTCATTCCCCCATGTTGCCCTCCTGATTTCATTCATAATTATGCTCTTCAATCCCTTCTCCACCTTCAGAGATACACTTGATTCCAAGTGCCCACACCTGATCTACTTTTTCCTGACCAGTGCCTGAATTTCTCTTGTCATTTACTATAGAGATATTTCCTCCTACCTGTCATGCCCTTCACTCTAACAGGAACAGTTTCCCTCTAACTCTCACTATCACACTTGTAAAAGCATCCTATTTTTTGGATGTCGCGTTGAACTTTAACTTGTGGATCACCCCTGTCCTTATCCAAACAATTTGTTATGAGATGTAATAAGACTAATAAATTTCCACTACTTGTATCTCAATCCTTCATGTGTTTTATAACCACTGTCCTATGGATCCTTCTGAAACGACTCTACACCAGAAAGTTTTGGTATCAAATCAAATTTTGGATTAAGGCAGAAACATTCCTAAAAATTGGAGTTCATCCTTTTTAATTTTTTTGGTGCCAAAGTAAGTGCAATTTCAGTGCATAAGTAGTTGTCCACACAAACTTTGGAAATAGATGAAATAGCCAATAAAACTGTTGGAATGATTTACACCTTGATTCATATAGCAAATCTCAACTTATAAAGTTCTCAAAGACAGCTGCTTGTAGAGATCTCAGTTGGAACCATTGACGCTACCATCGGTATGAAGCCAGTCAGATCTTTAAGTATGATTTTTCCATGTTAGCCATGAAACTGTTGCCATGTAGGTGAGGTGAATATTATGGGAGGGTGGCCATGTGTCATCAGTAAGTTTATTCACTTCTCCACCCTTGTGCTTATATCTACCAATCTGATCTCCATCCTAAGAGTATCCACATGCCACTATGAAACAGTTGTTTACTATTCTCTCAGAGATTACAGCAATTTTTAATTCTGTGAATTTTATAGAAAGACTGGAATAAGTACTGGTAGACCTAACAATGGGGGGTATGGGGAGAGGGCAGGAACGGGGTACGGATTGTGAATGATCAGCCATGATCACATTGAATCGCGGTGCTGGCTCGAAGGGCCGAATGGCCTACTCCTGCACCTATTGCCTATTGTCTATTATCTATTGACACAGAGAGCAATGCATTAATAAAACAGTGTGAACATTAAATGGTACCTATTTGAAGATATGAAGGAAAAAAACAACTGCAGATGCTGGTTTAAATCAAAGGTAGACACAAAATGCTTGAGTAACTCAATGGGTCAGGCAGCATCTCTGGAGAGAAGGAATGGGTGATGTTTTGGGTGGTCTCGACCCGAAACGTCATCCATTCCTTCTCTCCAGAGATGCTGCCTGACCCGCTGAGTTACTCCAGCATTTTGTGTCTACTGTAGATATGAGGTGGAGGGTGAGGTAGGTTCATCTTCTTTAACTGTGAGTGAAAAGGTCAGGATATCAGTATCACCATTAAAATCTAATTTCTGAAAATAACCATGTTGAAATCCATTCAATGCACATCAGATGGGGAAAAAAAATCAGAGGAACTGACATGGATCACAATCAGAAATTCCCTGATGGGATGGATTTTAACAGTTGATGGTGGTGAAAGCTTCGACCACTCTCCTGGGGATGTTCCAAATCCCTGAGCCTTCGGGAATGATACACTCCCATTCATCTCTGCAAATGTTCAGAAGCTTTTTCATGGTAAAATAAATGAAGCCTTGTTTGCTACTTTTATTTTCCATTCTAATATTTTCATTCATACATCCGACTGTGCCTTTAATTAGGATTTCAACAAAGACTCTTGCTTTAAATTTAATATAAGTAAATAAGAAACAGTTGTGTTACACAATTTATACTTTTCCTCTGAGCACCATCCTCTGAGCTGAGAGAATATTTAAATATAATAATAATAATAATAATAATGTATTACATTTATATAGCGCTTTTCATATACTCAAAGACGCTTTACAGGGCTTTAAAGAACATAGGAAAGTGAATAAATAGATAAATAAGTAAACGAACAGAGAAAGGAGCCATAAGGTGAGGTGACCTTCAGTGGTTGAAGGCAGTACTGAACAGGTGAGACTTCAGTGATGTTTTGAATGTGGTGAGTGAGGAGGAGTCTCTGATGGTTTGGGGTAGTGAGTTCCATAGGGTGGGAGCAGCGATGGAGAAAGCCCTGTCCCCCCAGGATCTGAGTTTGGTCCGGATGTGGGGGGATAGGAGATTGGCAGCAGCAGAGCGGAGGGTGCAGGTGGGAGTGTGCCCCTGTGGAGGAGGTCGGTCAGGTAGGATGGGGCCAGGTTATGGAGGGCTTTGTAGGTCATGAGGAGCTAACACAATGACACATGAGTTAGCTATACACAAATAAGCTAACTTGTGTAAACAAATATGAAATCATGGGATATGTTTTGTTATTTTTTCCACCATGGGATACCAATATCCTTGGAAATTTCTGCCCATTTTTTTTCAGAGTGCTAGCTCAGTACTTTCAAATGATCTCTAGTTTGACTCTGTTTTAAACAAAACCATCTTTCATATGCCAAGTTTTGGTTATCCAACTGTACAAATTGAACCAACCAGACAGAATTATGCAATGTCATCTTTCATCAGGACAATAGGGCTGCACTATTTGTCTACCTAATAATAATGACTACCTTTCAAAAGTGATTTGTTAGCAGAGTTTTATCAAAGATGTGTTAAGGCTCAATGAAAAATAAAGAGCTTTCCTTTTTGTCCTTGTTTCTGTGGATCACTGGAGCACAGACGTTGAAAGTGATTCCAGTCAAATGGGAATTTGATCAACATCTCTGCTCTCCCCTGGCTGTGCCAACTGATCCGATAAATTCTAGGCCGGCAGTTCCCCAGTTTTTATTAGTCTCAGTTAAATGTTTATTGTATTAAATGGCATCATTCTCTGGGGGCAAATTTCTTCTGGTGAATAAATGGCAATTGATTTGTGACCATTGGAGGAAGATCTTTGATTGCTAAGTTTAGTGAAGTTGCAACACCATTCCATGAAAGCATTTTTTTTAAACTTATGAGCCAATGCAAGTAAAAGAGACTATCCAGTTACATTCAAGCTATCAAAGGCATGCAGGTAATTAATCATCAACAATACCAATAAATGAGCATGCAATGTGCCAATGAAATAATTGTGTTATAATATAGGAGATAGTATCCCATTCATAATACTATAATTCTTCGATATAGTTCAATTAAGTCTCTGTATTCTTCAATTTCTGACTCCCTATATATACACACTTCTCCTTGCTCTGTCATTAGTGACCATGCCCTTTATTGACAATATGGAGCACTCAGTCCTTAAAAGTACACTTACTGTATATCACAGTTGTCACAAAATGCTGGAGTAACTCAGCAGGTCAGGCAGCATCTAGGAGAGAGGGAATGGGTGACGTTTCGGGTCGAGACCCTTCTTCAGACTGATGATTGAATACTTGTAATGGACAGAGTGAAGGTATCAAAAAATGCTGGAGTAACTCAGCAGGTCAGGCAGCATCTTGGAGAGAAGGAATGGGTGACGTTTCGGGTTGGGATCCTTCTTCAGACTGATGTGCTATTGCTAATGGACAGAGTGTTCAGCTTCAGATTATTACAATGACCATGTCAGACAGCTTTTTTTTGGATAACTTGTGAAAAGCGATAACCCAACCTTCCCAAATCAGACTATAAAATTAGTTCACACTTGTCTGAGCGCAGAGTGAACTTAGAGGAATTTACCTTTTGGCCAGTAGTCCAAGTACTTTAACAAAATATAGCACCAGTTAACCACCCTGAACTAAAGGTAGGCCCATATGGTGGGAAAGGGAAGGAAACTAAAATATAACAGCGGAATTGTTAACTAATCAGTGTGATTTAAATTGAAGGATATCTTTGAGTATGCACCATTGAGGGAAAAAGTGATATTTATGTCGTGGTTTTTTGAAATACAGATCCTGCCCAATAACATGGTCACTCTTAAAAAAAAGTACCAATTTTTGATAGATATTATTTCCCTGGACTTATTTTGCACATTACTTTCCAGAGGTCTTTGATTAAATGATTTGGATCTGGTTTTGGAATGTGCAACCAATGGGTAAATGTTATGTTGGTTTCACTTCTAGGAAAAGGAAAATAATTATTATAAGCAGCTCAGCATGGAGTCCAGAGAAAAGGTGGAGTTTTTTGGATGTCCACAGAGAGACTGATGCTTTTCATCTTGTTTGTCAGTGACAGAACATAAAAGGAATACATTTGTTCACATTTAAAAAAATGCATGATTGCTAAAAATGTTCATGAAATTAATGAACTGATCAAGGTTTATTTTGAAAACCTGCCACTGAATATTGGATAAGCTTCAATATGGAAAAAATGCTGTGTTCTTAACCAATATAGATGTAATGAATAAAATATGCAATTCCAGTACAATTAATTAAATAACCAAGCTCATCTAGGAATAGTATGTCTGTATTTTATTCTATCTGTTGCATATCTCTTCCTTTCAGTGGCATAGCGGCAGAGCACAACATCATCGTAATTAGAGTTGTTACTTCCTAGCTCGAGAGACTGGGTTTGATCCGACCTCGGATCCTGTCAGAGTGGACTCCACACTGTGGAGTGTCCACTATTTTTTTGTTTCCTTCCACATTCCACAGATGTGCTGTCAGGTTCATTGTATACTATAACTTGTCTTAGTGTGGACTGATGGCCAAGGGAGTTGATGGGCACATGTGGTAGAATATGTTACAGGGGAATTAGAAGGATTATGGGACTGATAGGTTTGCTCTGCTGGACCTGGCATGGATTGAAATGCTAATAGGCCTCTTTCTGTGTCATAAATAGAGTGGTGTGACTTGGCATCATACACTGCTATAAATGATGAAATATAAAGAGAAAATACAAAGTGCTTTGCCACTTTCATGGCTCTATTAACATTTTCCATTGAAACGCCCACATGAAACTCGTGGCATTTACAAATTGGAGGATGGCCAGTATATTTTCACCTGCAAAAATGGGCAATACTTGGTCTGTTCTGATTGAGACCCTGTGCCATTTTTGCACACCCTAATGAATGCACAGAAATGTCAAGATACACTCACATTAACTCGGATCACATTTGCAGGATATTGGCAGTGGAATTGCTTCTTTTTGAATAAAATATATTTTTGATGTCATGAATCATTCAATTTTCCAATAAAACCAATAATGGGGATATTTCTATTAAATTAGAAGTGTGAAGGAGGTGTTTATTAACATTTATATTTTTCATCAAAGTTGATATGTTTCATTAATTCCATAAATAAGAATAACTAGTCAAACATAATTTGCTAAATTACATTGCTTTTTCTTCCCAATAAATGAGGACTGTTGATCAGAGCTGCCAGCTCTGTCATGATAAGCTGTTTTCATCAGAAGGTATCATACTGTATTATTCTAACTAAAACTAGTGCAAACATGTACCTTCAAATTAAAGTCAATATCAGAGAATGACATAAAGAAATTGCAAATGGGTATGAGATTTTTTTCACATTCTGTGACTTTGTGATCAAAAAAAGCAAAAGTGATAAGAGCATTGTAATGCTAACGTAAAACAGATTTTATAAAACAACTTCAGAATTGTTTATTTCAAATTTAATGAACAGAGAGATTACAATGACTTGAAGCAGATTAAAATCTTACTGAACAAAATACAATGGAAGTAAAGAAGATTATGGGAATTTTAAATATTCGCACTGAGTTAAGTTATACAATTTCAAGTTTTATTAACTAGCAATGGTTTTAATCAACTAGGTTTCATTAACTTAGCAATATATTTACTTATCTATGAAGCAACAAAGCAGGTATGTTTAGGGTGGTGCAGGATGGTGAATCTGTGGAATTCTCTGCCACATAAGGCTGTGGAGGCCAAGTCAATGGATATTTTTAAGGCGGAGATAGATAGATTCTTGATGGGTGTCAGTGGTTATGGGGAGAAGGCAGCAGAATGAGGCAAGGAGGGAGAGGTAGATCAGCTATGATTGCATGGCAGAGTAGACTTGATGGGCCGAATGGCCTAATTCTGCTCATATCACTTATGGCTTTATGACCTATGTTCGTGTGAATTAAATACAGATCCATGTGGCTGGTTTTACTTGAGGTATGACATTTCACAGGATCTTTAACAGTGGCAGATCCAATGATACAGATAGCCAAAGAAGAAAATGAACCATGAGTTGAATTCATTAAAACTATTGTAACTCAGTCTAAAATCATATTCCATTCAGTCAGGATAGAACCAATATACCTTCAGAATTGGCGCAGCGGTAGAGTTGCTGCCTTACAGCACTTGCAGTGCCGGAGACCCAGGTTCGATCCTGACCACGGGTGCTGTCTGTACGGAGTTTGTACATTCTCCCCGTGACCTGCGTGGGTTTTCTCCAAGATCTTCGGTTTCCTCCCACACTCCAAAGACATGCAGGTTTATAGGTGAATTGGCTTGGTATAAATGTAAATTGTCCCTAGTATGTGCAGGATATTGTTAGTGTGCGGGGATCGCTGGTCGGCACAGACCCGGTGGACTGAAGGGCCTGTTTCTGTGCTGTAATCTCTTAGCTAAACTAAAATCATGAGAGGCAATTATTGATTTTGTTGCTTAGACAGTAATGTTATTTTTGATGCATCAAGAATTCTTAATTGAAATCAACTAATTTTATATGGAAAGGAAATTGGAAATTGTCAGCTTTGAGCAAGTGCTCCATTTGTCAATATTACGATGCAAAGTTGGTTAATAGTGAGAGGAAGCAATTAATTACTGGGTGCATTTATTCCTATACTTCAAATTTTTTGGTGGTCAGGTCAGGTCAGGAGCATTTTCATCGGTCATGGTGGATGTCAATAGATCCAGCAGTTTTCTGCAACTCCATATGCACCTAAGTGATCTTGAAAATGAGACTCACAGTCCCTGTCGCTATTTTTGAGACTTTCAAATAACTGTAGGTGTTGGAGAAAAATTAAACACAACTACAATTTTAAACATTTGAACTAACTTAGAATTTATTATTTTAGTTTAACAGAGTACAATGTGTTACCAAAGAGGAGGAGGATTTGGAAGCTGTACATCAGCAGAATAAAAAGGTTGATTGTTGTTTGTCTGCACATATTGTGTACAATTCTGGTCACACCATTAGAAGAAAGATGTGGAGGGTTTGGAGAGGGTGCAGAGAGATTCACCAGAATAGTGTCTGGATTGGAGGGCATTACCAATGAGAAGAGTTTGGACAAACTTGGATAATTTTCTGTGGAACCGGAGGTTGAGAGGACACCTGTTAGAGGTTTATGGAATTATTGATAGGGTAGAAAGTCAGAATCTTTGACCAAGAGTGGAAATATCAGACTAGAGGACATAGCTTTAAGGTCAGAGGGCAAAGTTTAAATGTGATGTGCAGAGCCTGTTTTTTTTTAACGCAGAATGTGGTAGGGTGCCAGGAGGTCACAGCCACGGGTGGTGGTGAAGGCAGATATGTTAGTGGCCTTTAAGAGACATTTTGGTTGGCATATGAATATGCAGGGAATGGAGAAGTATGGATCACATGCAGGCAGAAGAGATTACTTTAACTTGGCATCATGTTTGGCACTGACATTGTGGGCCAAAGGGCATGTTCCAGTGCTGCAATGTTCTATGTTCAAAGACAGATGACAACTTGTGCTTCATTTTCACGAAAGACAAAAAAAAATTGCTTCAATTCAAAACTAAAGTATCAAGGGAATATTAAAAACTGGATGTTTGATCTAAATTTGTAAGTACCAGCAAAATGGACATTTGGTCTGAACAAATGAGGCATAATTTGTCCTTAGGTAGACACAAAATACAGGAGTAACTCAACGGGTCAGACAGCATCTCGGAAGAGAAGGAATCGGTGGCGTTTCGGGTCGAGACTCTTCTTCAGACTGATGTCAGGGGAGGGGGCGGGATAAAGATAGAATGTAGTCGGAGACAGGAAGACTAGCGGGAGAACTGGGAAGGGGGAGGGGATAGAGATGGAAAGCAGGGACTACCTGAAGTTAGAGAAGTCTATGTTCATACCGCTGGAGTGTAAACTATCCGCGCAAAATATGAGGTGCTAATTTGTCCTTGTAATGTTGAAGGTGCATATTTAATAAAAATCTGTGTTACTGATCTTAACGCACCAGGAAATATCATTAAACTTCTTCCATGTATCAAGGTAGTGTGGGCTGCACTTCTGACATCAATTTGTGTGGCTTCCGATAACCATTAAATTGTCATCATGTGTCCTAGAAGTGGGGCACAACTCTCCCCCTTTCCATCCCCTCTTCCAAGATGTCCAGTGCAGCTATAAAAATCATAGGCATCATCAAGAATCATTCACTATTTCAGGTATGATTTATTTTTAGAATGAATTCTATCATTTGTCAGCTGTCTTAAAGAAAAGCAATCAATATTGGGCCCACAGTTAATGTGGATAGTGATTCAACAGGATAGAAAACTCTGGACACCTGCAAAAAAAAAACCCATCATTACCAGGCATTAAAGGACGTTCATTTAGGAAGGCAATGAGGAGAAATTTATTTAGTCAGAGGGTGGTGAATCTGTGGAATTCTTTGCCACAGAAGGCTGTGGAGGCCAAGTCAGTGGATATTTTTAAGGCAGAGATAGATTCTTGATTAGTACAGATGTCAGACGTTATGGGGAAAAAGGAGGAGAATGGGGTTAGGAAGGAGAGATAGATCAGCCACGATTGTATAGCAGAGTAGACTTGATGGGTCAAATGGCCAAATACTGCTCCAATCACTTATGACATTTTGACCTTATGGCCAGGCAGCATAGATGTCCCAGCATTATGACTAGTTTTTTTTAATGTCGGTCCACTGTCTCATTTGCAAAATGAATTTGCAATTTTTATCTTAGGAGATGGATCATGGGCTGCATTGAAGGAAAAATAAGTATCCATAATTTTTGGTGGAGCAGAGAGTGGGGACAGGAATACAAGACCAGCACATGAGGTTTGCAGGGCAAGAAAGATGTATAAGATGTATATATTAATATTTGTGGAGGGCAACAAAGGCAGACACCACACTTTGGATCAGAAGATGACTGAAACAGATGTGGCACTTTGTGTTGTGAGGAAAGGGAATGGTAGTTTATCGTGGAAGTTGATGATCCAAAAATTAAATTAATGCACTTACTTGAAGGCCATCCAAGTACTATTCCTGCACAAAAGACCAAGTGGTCCTGAAGGCTGGAACTCCACTGTACAATGTAATCTAAATTCCCAATATGAACACTGAATAGAGAATGATTGACATGAGGAGGTAAAACAAAATTAATTTGGAAACAAGTATTTTTTTATTGCATAAGTTTGAGAATAAAATCATTGCCAATAGAATTTGTCACCCTATGTGATTGTTTTGTTGGTTCAGTCAGTTGAAAACCATCTCCTGATAATATGCTGAATATCTCTCATTCACAGCCCACATAACCTGTGAGATGTGGGTGTCTGCTGGCAGCAGGTAAGTTCTCTTATAAGTGTGTGCCAGGGCGTACATGAATATGGATATTAGGCATGAGGCTGAATTAATGAAGCCTGATAGTTGGTGAGTGATGGAGTATTGTGCATTGAGCAGTGTCTGTGCTCATGAATATAATTTTCAGGATATGCATCAGAAAATATTCTCTGTTAGGAAATATACCTTAAAGCATTACTATGCAAGAATGCCCTCTTGAGTTTTGTGTGAGGTCCCTCAAGCAATAAAATGTTATATGGATGAGGCTCAAATACATTCAGCTTTTCAATTATATCGTAGTGGTAGAGCAAGTCAGGTCATGCACAGGTCATGAGAGGTTGCAGAGATAGGATCAGGGTGAGTGGGTATAAAGAGGGGGAATTAGATGTATTCATATGGTGCACAGTTGGAAGCATTGGGACATGGAGCATTGGGTAGTGGTGATGATGAAGCAGGTTTGGAAATGCCAACTTTGTGGGATAGAGGAGATTGGATTTGTGATTTGGCGTCATGGGAAAATTGGATATGTAATCAGGGGTCATGGTATATATCTGCAGAAAGGTATTGGGGTGTCAGAAGAAGAAATACACCAAATAAATTGCTTAAAAAGGAACTTTATTAGAAGGCAATGGTTGCCTCTGACTTCACTGTTGTGGAAGAGGCAAGTTTGGTGTTTCATTAACTAAAATCAAAGTAGACTTGAACTCTCAGCGAAGGGCATGTTGGGGTGAACAGCACACCCAATTCACAGCCTTGGATTATGCAAATTAATTTTGCATAAGTGATATCAAAACATGTGTTGTCTGACTTTTGATATCAACACACATCCCGAGGGGCTTTCATTCCTCAGACTAAAATTAAACAGTGTGGTTTTTTTCACACGTGTGGTTTGAACTGAAATATTTAAATACTCATCAGCAATGACCTCATGAACATCATTGTATCTGTTATGGATGCATCTATCCATGACAATATTGGTTAAGGGGCAATCAGAAAATCTTTGCGAAGTTCGATCTTCACATTGAGGGGAATCAGCATCAAGTTGTCTTGCACTACATCCATGTTGCAAGGAATAGATGCAGACCAAATTTGGAAACTCAAATCTGTGTATCTGTATGAAGCGTATGGCAAACAGAAGCAGAATGTAATCCACAAGTTATTACTCCATGACTTGACTTAAATTTCACTGTAGCGTTGACATCAAGATCAATTCTGCTTCAATAAAGAGTGTCAAAATGGGTGAAGGAGTAGAAACAGAAGCACCTTAGGATGAGGTGCCAGCCTGTTTAAACCACAGTCAAAGTAATTGTTACCTTGTCAATGTCAGTCTGCAGCCTGTCATAGGCGATCCATCTGTTCTTTTCATCCACCCTCTCTAAGCAACTTTAAACTTATTTTTATTTTAACTTTTCCAGTTCTGATGAATTGCAATTGTCCAACAATGTTGACTCTGGTTCTCTTCCTCCTGAAGCTACCTGACTTGTTAAGTGTTTTTAGCATTTCCATATTTTGCTTTAGATTTTCAGCATCAGCCTGCATCTGACACCACCATCATCAAAGGTGCTTGGCTCAGCTATTTTGATTCACTCTACATTTATCAAGAAATAGCTGAGTACCTGGAGACACCAAAGACAATGGGTCAAACACCATTCCAGCTATAATAGTGAATACTCTGGCTTGCAACTAACTCTGTCTCCAGCTTTGAAATATTTAAAATATTTGAACCATTTGAAATATTTAAATGTGATTTTCTCTCCACAATGCAATCCATATTTTTCCATTCCCTGCATATCCCCTCACCATCAGTTTTTTTTTTCTCAAACAGGCTGCACTAATTCAACAGCCCACTCGCTGGTACTCCATTTGGATTCCATTTGGATCTCTCATCTCCAGATATTACTATAGCCTTAGTTCAAATATCAAAAAGGGCCTTATTCCAGAAATCAGGACAGGGTGACCTCCCTCAAAATCAACACAGTATTTAACCCAATGCGTCATCAATAACCCCAAGTAAGTTTGAGGTCAGTGGAATTCCAGAGGAACTTTTTTTCCAACTGCCTGGCATCATGCCTAGTCCAAAGCACAATGATTGTGTTTGTTGGAGACCAAATTATGTCACAGAATATAGAAGTACTCCGTGAAAGCCTTTCAGGCATAATTACCTTCAATTGCTTCATTGTTGAGCCATCCTCCATCATAATGTCAGAAGGTGAAATTATAATTTCCTGTTACAACTCCTGCGATATTCCATAACCACATCCAATGTAACCTGGATTATTTTCAGGCATGAGCTGGTAACTGTCATAACAGTGCAAATACACAATTGTTAGACAAACACCATTTCCAACAAAACCCAGTCTAACTCCCCTTGATATTCAAAAGCATTACCAACTCTCAATCTCACAACATCTTTAGTTCAAGCATTATCATTGATCAGAAGCTTGGCTAGATCATAACCACATTTCAATGCTTCAATGTTAACCTTCCCTCCATCATAATGTCAGAAATGTTCATTTCCAAAAAGTATAGCTGCAATTACAATTCAGAAGTTGGGTTTTCTGTTGAATGGCTTACCTCTTGACTCCCAAACATTTTGGACATCCACAGGACATAAGGATGGAGTCTGCTGAAATACTCTCCACTAGATGACTAAAGCTCAACAACAATCTGAAAGCTTGGCAGTAGATAGGAAAAACAACTTGATTGATTGGCAACCCATTTATGGTATAAAATATTGACTCTCTTCACCACAGTCTGCAGTGTACACTGCCCAGAAGATACACTGAAGCAACTCACCAAGGTTTCCTTGAGAACCTAGCAGTGCCCGCTGCCATAATTAATTCACTGGCTTTAAATGCCCAAGACATCCCGAGAAAGTAAAATCTGGTATTTAAATACTTCACATGTGTTTGCTTCCTTTACGGTGTCAAGCAGCTGCTTCACAATATTCCCCATTGAGGAATAGCAGTAGCTCTTATATGTAATCATAGTCTGTCAGCAGCCAGTGAGGAACAGGGTAGGGCAGAGTGGATATTAAAGCAAGTGAATCACTCTGTTTTTATTGGACAGTAATATGAATTCAAAGATTAAGATAAGATGGCTTAAGATAAATATTTCCCCAGAGCTATTTAGCCCTCTGCATTCTTCTAACATAAAGATTCCCAATCTAGCAAAAGAAAAAAAAATTCTAGTAAACATGGAAGGACACAAAGTGCTGGAGTAACTCAGCAGGTCAGGTAGCATCTCTAAAAAACATGGATAGATGATGTTTCGGGTTGAGACCCTTCTTCAGACTGTTTGTGTGGGCGGAAAAGAAAGCTAGAAGAGGGGAGATACAGGACAAAGCATGGTAAGATGGATGTGGGTGAGAGGGGGATTTGATAGACAAATTGTTGGAACAAAGGCCAGAGATAAAAGCAGAAGGTGTGAGACAGGATTCAAGAGTTGTGAATTGCAAAGTTAGAGGGAGGAGAGTAGAAAGAATGGAAGTGAGGAGGGGATAAATAGGTGGGCATCTAGATAGGAGGGAGAGGGGGGGAGAGAAAGGATGGAGGTGTAGGGAGGGGGCAGGGTGGAGATTAGTAGGAGTTACCTAAAATTGGAGAATTTATTATTCATACTGTTGGGTTGTAAGCTATCCAAGTGGAATATGAGATGCTGTTTCTCCAGTTTGCATGGGGCCTCGCTCTGGCAATGGAGGAGCTGCAGAATAGAAAGGCGACAGACCCCTCCCTCAACAACTCCTTGATTCACTCAACCCTTTCCACCCAAACTACCCCCTCCTCAGGTACTTTACCCTGTAACGCCTGTCCTTATACCTCCACCTGCCTCCATCCAGGGACCCCAGCAGTTCTTCCAGGTGAGACGGGAGGTTGACATGTAACTCCTATAACCCCAACTACTGTATCCAGTGTTCTCGAAGTGGCTTCCCGTACATCAGCAAGACCAAGTGAAGACTTGGCAATCATTTCGCTGAACATTTACATTCGGTCCTCCAAAGCCTACTGGATCTCATGGTTTCTGACCATTTTAACTCCCATTCCTATTTCCATACTGACCTTTCGTCCTTGGCCTCCTGCATTGGCAAAGTGAGGCTCTACGCAAACTGGAGGAACGGTAACAAATTCCACTTGGGTAGCTTACAACTCAATGGTATGAACATTGAATTCTCCAGTTTTAGATAACCTCCTAGTAACCCCCCACAATCCTTCCCTCTACACCGCTTTTTTTCGCCCCCACTCCCCCCACCCTGTCCCTGTGCTTTACCTAGATTCCTAGCCCATCTCTCCCCCTCCCCTCCCCTCTTGCTAATTTCCTCCCTCCAGCAATTTTCAACTCACAAGGCAAGGCAAGGCAAGTTTATTTATATACCACATTTCATACAGCAATGGCAATTCAAAGTGCTTTACACAGAGCATAAAAAATACAGAACAAGGAGAAAAGGTAGGAAAATACAAATAATAAGAGTAATAAGATAAATAATTAATAGTTATAAGTAAGATTAATAGAGTAATGGGGAATCATGACAGAAGCCTCCTCGTGGCAATCCCCCGGAAAAGACGATACGATTCACTCTGTGACCCAAACCACCCCAACCCCGGGCACTTTCCCTTGCAACCGCACGAGATGCAACACCTGTCCCTTTACCTCCCCCCTCAACTCCATCAAAGGACCCAAACAGTCTTTCCAAGTGAGACAGAGGTTCACCTGCACCTCCTCCAACCTCATCTATTGCATCCGCTGCTCTAGATGTCAACTTATTTATATCGGCGAAACCAAGCGCAGGCTCGGCGATCGCTTCGCTGAACACCTGCGCTCGGTCCGCATTAACGCAACTGATCTCCCGGTGGCCCAGCACTTTAACTCCCCCTCCCGTTCCCAGTCTGACCTCTCTGTCATGGGCCTCCTCCAGTGCCATAGTGAGGCCCGCCGGAAATTGGAGGAGCAGCACCTCATATTTCGCCTGGGCAGTTTGCAGCCCGGTGGTATGAACGTCGACTTCTCCAACTTCAGATAGCTCCTCTGTCCCTCCCTACCCCTCCTCCTTCCCAGATCTCCCTCTATCTTCCTGTCTCCACCTATATCCTTCCTTTGTCCCACCCCCGACATCAGTCTGAAGAAGGGTCTCGACCCGAAACATCACCCATTCCTTCTCTCCCGAGATGCTGCCTGACCTGCTGAGTTACTCCAGCATTTTGTGAATAAATCGATTTGTACCAGCATCTGCAGTTATTTTCTTATATCACTCTGTGACCCGTCGGGCGACCAGTTCTGTCAACATGTTGGATGACGACAGAAGTCTGTTGACAGAGACAACTCCTCAATCCTGCCTCACAACTCCTGCTTTTATTTGGACTTTATTCCAATCATCTGCCTTTCAACACCCCCCACACCTTGCCTGCATCCATCTATTACCTGCCATGCTTCGTCTTGCCTCCCTTCTCTTCTAGCTTCCCTTCATCCCCCCACAAGCAGTCTGATGGGCCTCAAGCCGAAACATCACCTATTCATGTTGTCCATAGATGCTGCCTGACCTTCTAGGTTACTCCAGCACTTTGTGTCCTTTTCATTATTAACCAGTATCTGCAGTTTCTTTTTTCTGCAACCCAGCACATGATGCTGATGATGGAAATATATTTGGTGTAAGCAAATGAAGAAGTCTGAAGAAGGGTCTTGACCCGAAACATTGCCCATTCCTTCTCTCCTGAGATGCTGCCTGACCTGCTGAGTTACTCCAGCATTTTGTGAATGGAAATATATTTTATCATTTCTGAAGCATCACAGAACACAAAATGACACTTTATCCTCTTTGATCTACCTAAAGGTACATTAAAAGTGATTCTTTAATCAACAACTAGACCAAGTGGACCCGTTAGGCCCAAACCTCTCCTGCATTGGTGCAGCACCCTCTCCTCCCCCCTCCCTCTCTCCTCCCCCCCTCCCGCTCCCACTCCCCTCTCCTCTCCCTCCCCCCTCCCCCGCCTCTACCTCCCTCCTCCCCACTCCCTCCTCCCCTCCCCACTCCCTCCTCCCCTCCCCCTCCCTCCCTGCCCCTCCCCCCCTCCACTCCCCATCCCACCTTCCCCTCCAGCTTCCCCTCCCTCCCCACTCCATCCCCTCCAACTTTTATAACTCCAGAGACTAAATTTTTGTCTACACTATAGTAACTTATTAATTTTATTTATATGCTGTAACTGTAATTCTTTTTTGTGCATAATCCGCAGGCATTGCCACTTTCATTTCACTGCACATCGTGTATGTGTATGTGACAAATAAACTTGACTTGATTTGACTTCACATCATGGCACTTTGTTCAAAAGCATTTTTAGAATAAACATCTGGCTCCGATCCACAACCTTTCACTTACAGCTGGACAATAGGTGGCTTTTTGTGTGCAACTTGGCTTATATTTAAATCCAAAGAGCAAAAAATACCAAACTTATGAGAAAACTGAGAGAATTCTGGCAAAACTTTTGTAGCTTAATTAATTCCAACTAGTATATAGCTGACAATTTTAGGCTAACTTGTTGTCTTAATTAGTTCATTCATTCTCTGCATTCAATAATTCTGGCAATGTTGCCATTCTTCTGAAATAGTCACTTTAGTCTAATGCTCCCGATCATGTGGGAAATCCTGTTTATGCTGTCGAAGAGAACATTTACCCTGATTGTTTAGACAATTTTCAATCCTGCCAGATGCTTTTAAATTTCCCACCTCATTTTCCAGATGGGGTGAGTTTATTCCTACAACATAAATACAACATAAATAATAAAAGAAAGATTAATGTAACTGCAGATAGTGGCCCACAATTTCCATTCTGTCACTCAGTATATAAGAGCAAAAAATTACCTGGAATGGGCACAACATTTGTAAACTATGCAGAATTTTGAGCTGAAATTGTAGCACATATTGACTTTTCTCAATGATCATTTCCACTTGGTTTAAAATTGCTGCACTAGAAACAGCAGCTTTCTATGAAATAAACCATTGCCTCAGGGTTGGACAAAAAATGCTGGAGTAACTCAGCGGACCAGGCAGCATCTTGGAGAGAAGGAATGGGTGACGTTTTGGGTCGAGAGCCTTCTTCAGACTGTAGCCTCAGGGTTAATTAATTGCCTTGGGACTAATTCCTATTCCTGAGATGAATTCCTCTTCAAAGAAAATCCTGGACTCAAGGACACAAACAGAATGGGTTTGAAAGATCTTGAACATTGTTTTAGGAAATGTACTGCAGGATTATTCCATATCAACATCGCCAGAATTCTATGTATTTTTTAAACTCATCTTTAGTAATTTAAATTTGGAATCTTCAAACATGTTAGACTGGCACAGTAAGTAAATTGCTTACTTTTTGTGATGAGTACAAAGGGCAGTGCTAACTAGAAAATAAACAATGTGCATAATATAGTGTTACAAATAGACAAAGTCCAGATAAAATATGTCCAAAGGTAGGTTAAAAAATTGGGAATTCATGCCTCGCATATGATAAATATTTATAAGCTCATGACCTGCTATAACACAAAAGTTTCAGGTATATATGGCAGCAATTTGGTATGGTGATAGAGTTACTGCCTTACTGGGCCAAGAAACCTGGGTTTGATCCTGACTGCGAATGCTATCTTTGCAGAGTTTGTATGTTCTCCCTGTGAATGCAAGGGTTCTCTTTGGGTGCTCCAGTTTCCTCCCACATTCCAAAGAGGCACAGGTTTGTAGGTTAATCGGTTTCTGTAAATTAACCCTCGGGTGTGGGATGCAAAACTTGGATAATATAGAACTAGTAAACTTAGCAAACGTTTTTAGTCTATCTACTAGCAAACAGCTGATCATTGTTTGACACAGGTGGTCCGAAGGGCCTGTTTCCACACTGTATCTCCAAACTAAACTCAGCTAAAGGTAAAGCCTAAGAAGTTTTCTGGTTACCAGACCTGTTCATTACCAAATAACGTGGATCATGTTTGTTTTAAAGGGGACGGAACATCTTCAGTCAATTATAAAATATGTCTTCTCTTATATTGCAACATCTGTTTAAATTAATTATTTCCTCTTGTATCAGCCAGCCCTCTTTAACCTCCACATGCAGGTGAAATGTCAATATTATACCAAACAACAGATCAATTATTCATGTTAATTATTATCATGAAATTATTATTAATTTTTGACATTGTGGCATAATTGTCGAGTGGAATTCATTTTTTTGTGCTACATATTTCTAATCTGCATATATTGAATTAATTTCCCCTTTGAAGCTAATTTGCGTCTAGTCCTTGGAGGAATCCATTAGCAGCTTGTCTTGCCTTCAGCATAGATGATGACAACCACTGGAACACGATCCAGATGTTACCCTTCAAGTGACATTATGGAGAGGACACTGAATGCTATGTCAAATGTTCATGTGTAGTATAAATACATTTCTCAATGGGATATCATATCACATAGTAAAGACTACTCTTGACTATAAATCTGAATTAATTTGTTAAATATGGAAAGCCAGATATCATTTTCACAGCCACCATATGAGAGAAAAAAAATATTTCTGTGGGTCTCTGTGAGATTTTCAGAAGGCTTAAGGTCCAGTAAAATTAAAGGATCAATTTGAAGAATCAATTTCATCCTTATTTACATGAGATCATTTAAACAATGCACATTTGTAACTTGGTGCTTTTCAATAATAAAACAAGAGAGTATCAAAGCCATTATTGAATGAAATTGAAAAACAAAGAAATAAAGTTTCTAAACTCGGTAGAAGTTGTTTAAGGTTAGTCACTTGGGTAAATTGATATTTGAGAATATCTTCAGTTACCTGTGCTGTTCTGAAAAATATTACATATGTCTTCCTCTGGGGATTGTCTTAAAATAATACTGTAGGAGAAATTCATAAGGAACTTAAAGGGTTTTTAACAGCTCTTAAGAAGGATGAATCAAATGGGATACCATTATTGCGACAGTGCTTGGGAGATCAATGTAACACAATAAACTTCACTAGAAATGTCGCAGATGAAATGTGTTAAAGTCACGAAAGAACATCAGTATGAACACATCGATTATGATTGTAAAAAATAGCACTATTGTTTTTTTTCAAAATGGCTTTTTAGCTTCTTGCAGAGATAAACCAGATATTATGGTAATTGAATAACTTTGGGTTGAATTATGGTCCATACAGTTCTATACTGTTTGAGATGAACCTGTAGCTCATTGCAGACTAATTGTCCCCAGCCATCTGCAAAAATACTTTTATGTGGCTGGAGATTTCATGTTATTGTTGCTCCCTTAGTGATTTAGCATTGTCTCATCGTAGAGATGCCAAAGGAGGTGATTCATGTTGCTTTAAAGTCAGAGAACAATGAATGAAAACCCAATGCATCACTCCAAAGAATTTTGATTACTGAATATAAGAAAGGTTCTAAGACAGATGATTAATGATGGATCAAAGATCCCCCATGTTGCTATCACAGACTATCTGACACTTCCAAGCTCTCAGCGCTGAAAATTACATACAGTAATTCCTTTTCTCCTTAGGCGGTCCCTTAATACAATGATGATGAAGGATTGTTTCTACTGTTGTTCCATGGGTTCAGATGTGACAGATGCATTCACAAATAGACAGGATGTACTTGATGGGTTTGGGAGATGGGCAGTTCATAAGATAGTATTGTCCTTTCATCATTCTCATTGGGCTAGAACACAAAGTGTTATAGAGTCTTACAACAGGGAAAATATGCCCCATCAATGTTAGTTCAAACTGCCTGCATGTGACACCTAACCCTCGAACCCTTTCCTATTCATGTACCTGCCGTAATGATTTTTAAATGTTACTTGACTGTGGTGGACCCGTTGGGTCCAAATCTCTCCTGCGGGCCAACTGACAATCCTGCAGGCCTGGCAACCCTCTCCAACTGACGAAGCCCGTTGCTGGGCAGGGAGTGTCCCTTGGGGCCATGGGCGGGCGAGGCGGCGCGGGGAAAGGGAGAGGGAGCCACTCACCTCGGCCCCGTGCTGCCAGCGCTGCAGCCAGAGTGAGCCGTGTACCCAAAGCCTCTCCTGCAGCATGGCGGTGATCGTCAGGTGCAGGGCATGCTGAGACGGGCGCCGGTCCTCCGGGAAACGGTGGGGGGGGGGGGGGGGGTGCGCATCTACTAAAGTTAGCCACAGCTCGTAGGCCCAGCAACCCCCTATCCCTCATTGGCTGCAAACCTCTCATGCATTGATCCAGCACCCTCTCCCCCCCCCCAATCCCCCCTCCCCCCTGCCCCTCCCCCTTCTCCTCCCCCCCCCCCCCCCAGATGCAGCTTGTGGGCTCAGCAGCCCCCTCCCCCTCATTGGCCGCAAACCTCTCATGCATTGGTCAGGCGCCCTCTCCTCCCCCTCCCCCCTGCTCATCCCCCGTAGCTGCAGCTTGTGGGCTCAGCAGCCCCCTCCCCCTCATTGGCCGTAAACCTCTCCTGCATTGGTCCAGCACCCTCTCCTCCCCCACTCCTCCTCTTCTCCTTACCCCGCTCCCCTCCCCCCCCCACTCACCCACTCCATCCCTGCTCAAATTCCCTAATCCCCCCTCCTCCCCCACCTACTCATGCACTCAATCCCCCCTCCCCCTCACCCACTCCATCCCTCCTCAACCCCCCTTATTCCCCATCCCCTCAACCCCTCACCCATGCACCCACTCCATCCCCACCTCAACCCCCCAAACATCTCTAGCATTGGTCTAGCACCCTCTCCTCCCCCACTCCCCTTCCCCTCCTCCCCCCACTCACCCACTTGCCCACTCCATCTCCCCTCAACCCTCCTTATCTCTCCCTCCTCCTCCCCACGCACCCACTCAACCCTCCTTATCCCCCTCTCCTCTCCCCCCCACTCACCCACTCAAACCTCCTTATCCCCCTCTCCTCTCCCCCCCACTCACCCACTCAAACCTCCTTAGCCCCCTCTCCTCTCCCCCCCACTCACCCACTCACGCACTCCATCTCCCCTGAAACTCCCTCCTATCCTCCCCCCCCACTCACCCACTCTATCCCCCCTCAACCCTCCTACCTCCCCCTCCCCTGACACCCCCCTCCCCTCCCTCACCCACTCAACCAACTCCATCCCTCCTCAACCCCACCTCATTTCCCCTGTCCCCTCCCCCCCACCCCCTTATCCACAGGGCCGAATTATGTTATAAAGGGGCTTAAATTTCAATTTCAAATGTCAAAAGTAACAAAACTACAATTTAAAAGTCACATTTTCTAGATTTAACATGAGCAAATTTGTTGATGATATTGGAAATGTGTATTTCACACAGAAGAGCATGTTCAATGCTCATCAGAGTGAGATTGTTCAATTTGTTTTGACCCATGGTGCTCCTTAGTTCATTTTTAATCCTTTTCAGTTTTGAAAATGAGTGTTCTCCACTGCAGTTGGTAAGCATGAGTGACAAATAGATGCGCAAGGCATTTCTACATTTGGAATGCAAGACTCCAAAGATTTGTCAGTTATCAAACAGTACAACTGTAACTCTACAAGGTCTTATAAGAAAATAACTGCAGATGCTGGTACAAATCGAAGGTATCACAAAATGCTGGAGTAACTCAGCAGGTCAGGCAGCATCTCTGAAGAGAAGGAATGGGTGACGTTTCGGGTCGGGATCCTTCTTCAGACTGATGTGCTATTGCTAATGGACAGAGTGTTCAGCTTCAGATTATTACAATGACCATGTCAGACAGCTTTTTTTTGGATAACTTGTGAAAAGCGATAACAAGTTATCAACCTTCCCAAATCAGACTATAAAATTAGTTCACACTTGTCTGAGCGCAGAGTGAACTTAGAGGAATTTACCTTGTTCAGCGCCAATATGAGAAGCAAGATCAGCTTTGCACAGTTCAGTAAACTGCACAAATTCTTCACCAAGGCTTTCTTCCAGATTTTCCGGATATGATTTGATAAGAATTGTTGACCTCTTTACAATCCCTTCAGATGTAAATGACTGTAACTGATGAAGGAATCCAAATACACCATTCACCTTTTGATAAGCTTTCTGGCATTTTTGACAGGGCAGAAAGCTAGCTATCAATAATGGCAAGAAATGTTCGGCTTTTAAACTTCTGAGAAGGCGTTTGAGATTCAACAAGTGGATCAAGAGTGCTGGAATCACTGAAATTATCATACACGGGATTTTGCTTCTGTTCTCTTTGAGTTTGTTGCTGATAATCTTCACACTCAGTCAGCTCCTTGGCTTTT